>NC_084560.2:7367920-7400420 GCF_033978685.3 Nerophis lumbriciformis
ACAAAACAAGACAACATTAACACAAAACAAGACATCAGGACGACAAAAAAAGACAGCATTATGACATTACGAGACGTTACGACAAAACTAGAAAACCTTTACGACAAAACTAGACAACATCACGACAAAACAGGACAACATTACGACAAAAACAGGACAACATTACGACAAAACAGAACAACAGTACAACAAAACAAAAGAACATTACAACAAAACTAGACAACATTACGACAAAACAGGACAACATTACGACAAAACAGAACAATGTTACAACAAAACAAAAGAACATTATAACAAAACGAGACAACATTACGACAAAACAGGACACATTAAGAAGAAAGGAGACAACATTACGACAAAACAGGACAACATTACGACAAAACTAGACAACATTACGACAAAACAGGACACAATTACGACAAAACAGGACAACATTACGACAAAACAGGACAACATTACCACAAAACAGAACAACGTTACAACAAAACAAAAGAACATTGCAACAAAACTAGACAACATTACGACAAAACAGGACAACGTTACGACAAAACTAGACAACATTACGACAAAACAGGACACAATTACGACAAACTAGGACAACATTAACACAAAACAAGACATCAGGACGACAAAAAAAGACAACATTATGACATTATGAGACGCTATGACAAAACTAGAAAACCTTACGACAAAACTAGACAACATCACGACAAAACAGGACAACATTAACACAAAACAGGACAACATTACAACAAAACAGAACAACAGTACAACAAAACAAAAGAACATTACAACAAAACTAGACAACATTACGACAAAACAGGACAACATTACGACAAAACAGAACAATGTTACAACAAAACAAAAGAACATTACAACAAAACTAGACAACATTACGACAAAGCAGGACACATTAAGAAGAAACAAGACAACATTACGACAAAGCAGGACAACATTACGACAAAACTAGACAACATTACGACAAAACAGGACACAATTACGACAAAACAGGACAACATTAACACAAAACAAGACATCAGGATGACAAAAAAAGACAACATTATGACATTACGAGACGTTACGACAAAACTAGAAAACCTTACGACAAAACTAGACAACATCACGACAAAACAGGACAACATTAACACAAAACAGGACAACATTACAACAAAACAGAACAACAGTACAACAAAACAAAAGAACATTACAACAAAACTAGACAACATTACGACAAAACAGGACACATTAAGAAGAAACAAGACAACATTACGACAAAACAGGACACAATTACGACAAAACAGGACAACATTAACACAAAACAAGACATCAGGACGAAAAAAAAGACAACATTATGACATTACGAGACGTTACGACAAAACTAGAAAACCTTACGACAAAACTAGACAACATCACGACAAAACAGGACAACATTACGACAAAACAGAACAACGTTACAACAAAACAAAAGAACATTGCATCAAAACTAGACAACATTACGACAAAACAGGACACATTAAGAAGAAATGAGACAACATTATGACAAAACAGGACACATTAAGAAGAAATGAGACAACATTACGACAATACAGGACACAATTACGACAAAACAGGACAACATTAACACAAAACAAGACATCAGGACGACAAAAAAGACAACAGTATGACATTACGAGACGTTACGAGAAAACTAGAAAACCTTACGACAAAACTAGACATCACGACAAAACAGGACAACATTACGACAAAACAGGACAACATTACGACAAAACAGAACAACGTTACAACAAAACAAAAGAACATTACAACTAAACTAGACAACATTACGACAAAACAGCACACATTAAGAAGAAACAAGACAACATTACGACAAAACAGGACACAATTACGACAAAACAAGACAACATTAACACAAAACAAGACATCAGGACGACAAAAAAAGACAGCATTATGACATTACGAGACGTTACGACAAAACTAGAAAACCTTTACGACAAAACTAGACAACATCACGACAAAACAGGACAACATTACGACAAAAACAGGACAACATTACGACAAAACAGAACAACAGTACAACAAAACAAAAGAACATTACAACAAAACTAGACAACATTACGACAAAACAGGACAACATTACGACAAAACAGAACAATGTTACAACAAAACAAAAGAACATTATAACAAAACGAGACAACATTACGACAAAACAGGACACATTAAGAAGAAAGGAGACAACATTACGACAAAACAGGACAACATTACGACAAAACTAGACAACATTACGACAAAACAGGACACAATTACGACAAAACAGGACAACATTACGACAAAACAGGACAACATTACCACAAAACAGAACAACGTTACAACAAAACAAAAGAACATTGCAACAAAACTAGACAACATTACGACAAAACAGGACACAATTACGACAAACTAGGACAACATTAACACAAAACAAGACATCAGGACGACAAAAAAAGACAACATTATGACATTATGAGACGCTATGACAAAACTAGAAAACCTTACGACAAAACTAGACAACATCACGACAAAACAGGACAATATTACGACAAAACAGGACAACATTACGACAAAACAGAACAACGTTACAACAAAACAAAAGAACATTACAACAAAACTAGACAACATTACGACAAAGCAGGACACATTAAGAAGAAACAAGACAACATTACGACAAAGCAGCACAACATTACGACAAAACTAGACAACATTACGACAAAACAGGACAACATTACGACAAAACAGGACACATTAAGAAGAAACAAGACAACATTACGACAAAACAGGACACAATTACGACAAAACAGGACAACATTAACACAAAACAAGACATCAGGACGAAAAAAAAGACAACATTATGACATTACGAGACGTTACGACAAAACTAGAAAACCTTACGACAAAACTAGACAACATCACGACAAAACAGGACAACATTACGACAAAACAGAACAACGTTACAACAAAACAAAAGAACATTGCATCAAAACTAGACAACATTACGACAAAACTAGAAAACATTACGACAAATTCCAAAAAGGTGCATTTGCCTTTAAGTGTGTACGCACACAAGAGGATCATTGTGTCGTGTTATTGTAAATTGTATTCATTGACACGTTCACAAAATAAATAGTGCAGGCGGGAAGTGCACAGGAAGCTTAGGGAAAGCTGTGCACGTTCTGTACGGAGCAAAAAAAACGGACAATGACCCAGCATCTTAAGCATCCTGATTAGCAACCAGGAACAGGTGATGCACAATCAGCGGCAGGTGAGGGAGCCATCGCTCTGACAGAAGTCGCGGCAAAAAGGAAATGAACAAAAATAAGAGTGCTGGACAGGAAATTAAACAAAATACCAGAAAATGTGGGGTCATGAAATCCAAATATTGTTTTTTCGCTTTATTGCTGCTGAAAAAAATGGACTTGTGATGTAATATTCTACATTTTGATGTGCCAGGAGGTTCTGTATGATCCCTCAGTCATGTTTTCACTCTTGGCCAAACAACACAATGATCCTCTTGTGTGCGTACACACGTAAAGGCAAATAAACTTTTTTGGAATTGTGTCCATCATTCACAATCCTTATGTAAGACAAGAACACATGTTTTTATTGCTGTGCATTCTAGATCGTGAATAAACACTAGCAAGAGTCAGCTAACAATAGAGCCAATGGGAGTCGCTCTATTCCGCCTATAAAAAAACCTCCATCAATGTTTTATATACACACTGTAAGTATATAAGTAGTATCTAGTAACATGTATGCTAACTTGTAATATTTACATATTTTAATCATGCTGTGAGTATATATGTAGTATCTAGTAACATGTATAATAACATGTAATATTTACATATTTTGATTATGCAGTGAGTATATATGTAGTATCTAGCAACATGCATAATAACATGTAATATTTACATATGTTGATCATGCTGTATGTATATATGCAGTATCTAGTAACATTCATAATAACTTGTAATATTTCCATATTTTGATCATGCTTTGAGTATATATGTAATAATGTAACATTCATAATAATATGTAATATTTACATATTTTGATCATGCTGTAAGTATATATGTAGTATCTAGTAATATTTAAAATAACTTGTAATATTTCCTTTTTTTGATCATGCTGTGAGTATATATGTAGTATCTAGTAACATTCATAATAACATGTAATATTTACATATTTTGATCATGCTGTGAGTATATATATAGTATATATAAGTTGTATCTAGTAACATGCATAATAACATGTGATATTTACATATTTTCATCATGCTGTAAGTATATATGTGGTATCTAATAACATTCATAATAACATGTAATATTTACATATTTTCATCATGCTGTAAGTATATATGTAATGTAGTAATATTCATAATAACATGTAATATTTACATATTTTGATCATGCTGTAAGTATATGTGTAGTATCTAATAACATTCATAGTAACATGTAATATTTACATATTTTCATTATGCTGTAAGTATATATGTAGTATCTAGTAACATTCATAATAACATGTAATATTTACATATTTTGATCATTTTAAGCATATGCAACATGTCAATTTCACTTTTCCTTCAACAACAACAACAACAACATTACTAATCAAGGTATGTTCCTCTGTGTTAGCACTTATAATAACAATATTGCTATTATGAATGATGATTCACTGTATGATCCACTATGTGATCCACTATATGATCCACAATGTTATTCACTGTATGATCAACTATACGATCAACTAATGGATCCGCTGTATGATACACTGTGTTATTCACTGTATGATCCACCCTGCGATCAACTCTATGATCCGCTATGTGACACACTATGTATTGCACTGTGTGATCAACTATATGTGATCCATTATAGTATCCACAAGGTAATCAACTAAATAATCCACAATAGGAGCCACTATATGATCCACTATGTTACTCACTGTATGATCCACTACACGATCAACTATGTGATCCACTATGTGATCCACTACACGATCCACTATGTGGTCCACTCTATGATCGGCTGTGTCACACACTATATACTACACTATGTGATCAACTATATGATACACAACAGGAGCCACTATATTATCCACCATATGATCCACTATGGGATCCACTATTTAATACATTAATTGATCCACTCTGTGATGCATTATGTGATCCACTGTATGATCCACAATGTGATTCACTATATGATCCACAATGTTATTCACTATATGATTCACTATGTGATCCACTATATGATCCTCAATGTTATTCACTGTATGGGCCACTATACGATCAACTATGGGATCCACTATTTGATACACTATGTTACTAATTATATGATCCACTATACAATCAAATATGTGATCCACTATATGATCCTCTATGCGATCCACTCTATGGTCCGCTATGTGACACACTATACAATACACTATGTGATCAACTATATTATCTATTATAGTATCTACTAGGTAATCAACTAAATGATCCACAATTGGAGCCTATATGTGATACACTATGCAATCCACTCCATGATCTGCTATGTGACACTATGTGATCAACTATATGATCCACTGTAGTATCCACTAGGTAATCAAGTAAATTATCCATAATTGGAGACACTATGTGATCCACTTTGTGATACGATATATGATCTACGATTCAATATTCCATTTAGTATCCATTCGGTAATCAACTTAATGATCCACAATATGATCCACTATGCAATTCACTATGTGATCCGCTATATTATTCACTAAGTAATCAACTCAATGATCCACTTTGTTATCCACTCTGGGATCCACTATGTGATCCACTATTTTATTCACTAGGTAATCAACTTAATGATCCACTGTGGTCCACTATGCAATTCGCTATGTGATCCGCTATATTATTCACTAAGTAATCAACTTAGTGATCCGCTTTGTGATTTACTATATGATACACTTTGTGATTCGCTATGTGATTGACTCTGTAATCCACTATATGATCCACTATATTATTCACTAGGTAACCAACCTATTCACCCACTGTGTTCCACTATATGATCAACTTAATGATCCACTATGTGATCTACTATATGATCAAATTAATGATCCACGGTAACCAACCTATTCACCCACTATGTTCCACTATATGATCAACTTAATGAACTACTATGTGATCCACTATTTGATCTACTATTTGATCAACTTTATGATCCACTATGTGATCCACTATATGATCCCCTATATGATCAACTTAATGATCCACGGTAACCAACCTATTCACCCACTATGTTCCACTAGATGATCAACTTAATGAACTACTATGTGATCCACTTTGTGATCTACTATATGATACACTTTGCGATTCGCTATGTGATTGACTCTGTAATCCACTATATGATCCACTATATTATTCACTAGGTAACCAACCTATTCACCCACTGTGTTCCACTATATGATCAACTTAATGATCCACTATGTGATCCACATTGTGATCCACTTTATGATCCACTATATGATGAACTTAATGATCCACTATGTGATCCACATTGTGATCCACTATATGATCCACTATATGATCAACTTAATGATCTACGGTAACCAACCTATTCACCCACTATGTTCCACTATATGATCAACTTAGTGAACTACTATGTGATCCACTATGCGGTCCACTATTTGATCCACTCGTTGATCTATTTTTTGATCAACTTTATGATCCACTATGTGATTCACATTTCGATCAACTATATGATCTATGTTGTGATCTGATATATATTACTATGTGATCCACTATGTGATTCACATTTCGATCAACTATATGATCTATGTTGTGATCTGATATATATTACTATGTGATCCACTATGTGATTCACATTTCGATCAACTATATGATCTATGTTGTGATCTGATATATATTGCTATGTGATTCACATTTTGATCAACTATATGATCTATGTTGTGATCTGATGTATATTACTATGTGATCCACTATGTGATTCACATTTCGATCAACTATATGATCTATGTTGTGATCTGATATATATCACTATGTGATCCACTGTGTGATTCACATTTCGATCAACTATATGATCTATGTTGTGATCTGATATATATTACTATGTGATCCACTATGTGATTCACATTTCGATCAACTATATGATCTATGTTGTGATCTGATATATATTGCTATGTGATTCACATTTTGATCAACTATATGATCTATGTTGTGATCTGATATATATTACTATGTGATCCACTATGTGATTCACATTTCGATCAACTATATGATCTATGTTGTGATCTGATATATATCACTATGTGATCCACTGTGTGATTAACATTTCGATCAACTATATGATCTATGTTGTGATCTGATATATATAACTATGTGATCCACTATATGATCCACTGGGTGATCCACCATAAGATCCACCGTATAATCCACCTTATGATCCGCTATATGATCCACTTTGCAACCCACTGTATGATCCACTATACGATCCACTGTGTGACCCACCATAAGATCCACTTTGTGATCCGCTATATGATCCACTTTGCAACCCACTGTATGATTCACTATGTGATCCACTATGAGACCTAACCATTTGATATACGTTGTGATCCGCTACACAATCCACTATGTGATCCACTATATGAACCGCTGTGTGATCCACTTTGTGGTCCACTATATGAACCGCTGTGTGATCCACTTTGTGATCTACTATATGATACACTTTGCGATTCGCTATGTGATTGACTCTGTAATCCACTATATGATCCACTATATTATTCACTAGGTAACCAACCTATTCACCCACTGTGTTCCACTATATGATCAACTTAATGATCCACTATGTGATCCACATTGTGATCCACTTTATGATCCACTATATGATCAACTTAATGATCCACTATGTGATCCACATTGTGATCCACTATATGATCCACTATATGATCAACTTAATGATCTACGGTAACCAACCTATTCACCCACTATGTTCCACTATATGATCAACTTAGTGAACTACTATGTGATCCACTATGCGGTCCACTATTTGATCCACTCTTTGATCTATTATTTGATCAACTTTATGATCCACTATGTGATTCACATTTCGATCAACTATATGATCTATGTTGTGATCTGATATATATTACTATGTGATCCACTATGTGATTCACATTTCGATCAACTATATGATCTATGTTGTGATCTGATATATATTGCTATGTGATTCACATTTTGATCAACTATATGATCTATGTTGTGATCTGATATATATTACTATGTGATCCACTATGTGATTCACATTTCGATCAACTATATGATCTATGTTGTGATCTGATATACATCACTATGTGATCCACTGTGTGATTAACATTTCGATCAACTATATGATCTATGTTGTGATCTGATATATATAACTATGTGATCCACTATATGATCCACTGGGTGATCCACCATAAGATCCACCGTATAATCCACCTTATGATCCGCTATATGATCCACTTTGCAACCCACTGTATGATCCACTATACGATCCACTGTGTGATCCACCATATGATCCACTTTGTGATCCGCTATATGATCCACTTTGCAACCCACTGTATGATTCACTATGTGATCCACTATGAGACCTAACCATTTGATATACGTTGTGATCCGCTACACAATCCACTATGTGATCCACTATATGAACCGCTGTGTGATCCACTATATGAACCGCTGTGTGATTCACTTTGTGATCTACTTTGTGATTTGATATATGATCCACTTTGCAAACCACTGTTTGATCCACTATATGATCTACTTTGTGACCCACCATAAGGTCCACTTTATGATCCGCTATATGATCCACTTTGCAACCCACTGTATGATTCACTATGTGATCCACTATGTGACCCACCATTTGATCCGCTATATGATCCACTTTGCAACCCACTGTATGATTCACTATGTGATCCACTATGTGACCCACCATTTGATCCGCTATAGGATCCACTTTGTGCGCCGCTATATAACCCACTATGTGATCTGCTATATTGTTCACCAGGTAATCAACTTAATGATCCACCTATGTGATCCGCTTTGCGATCCACTATAGGACCCACTGTGTGATCCACTATGTGATCCGCATTGCGACCCACTGTATGATCCACTTTGGGATCCACTAGAGTGGCGTCATCACATCATCCAAGCAGCTGAGGAGGAGATCACTGAAACAGCAACTCTCTCCCCACCTGAAATCCGTCTTCATAAAAGCCCACTCCCACTCCTGCACATAATGTAAGTCTTCATCATCATCATCATCATCATCATCACAAGGCTGACTGACACAGTGATGGTGGTCACGTTGCAGCAGAAGAAATGTTTGGGGAACTAAAGTGAGGGTGGCGTGTAAATGAGTCGTGGAGTCAAGTGAGGATCACGTGTCATGCGTGGATCGTGGATCAATCACAGACACTCACTCACAGTGCATCCACGGCTACAGAGATGAGGGAGTGTATGCCAATAAAGACGAAATGGATAGTTATGAATATTAATGTGACTTTATTGACTCAGTCGCGTGGAAATACGTGCGTGGCTGTGGCCGATAGTCATGAAAAAAAACATGCAATAATAATTAGCAGTTGAAACTACATTGACTAATTATTAAAGTGATGGGAGAGAGACAAAAATCCACTCACCCTGTGTCTTTCGTCCACGGGAGACGGTCGCATTCCTCGGATGTTCGCGTGCGTCCACGCGCCTCACAGCGTCATCCACGCCGATGCACTGTGCGCGTGTGGCGGGGGAAGCGGGACACGCGCCGACGTGAGCGCGCCTCCCTGGCCGCGCCGAGACGCGTGTCCGCGTGCACGGAGGAGGTGTGAAGAGAATCAGCACTAATAAGCAGACAGACACGCTGCTTATGAAATATTACATTATATTGAAATATTACATTGTATATTACTTTGTATCAAATATTACGTTGTGTCAAATATTACATTGAATCAAATATTACATTTAATTAAATATTACATTGAATCAAATATTACATTTAATTAAATATTATATTGAATTATATTCTAAATGTAATCAAATATTACATTGTGTCAAATATTACATTTAATTAAATATTATATTTAATTAAATATTGCATTGAATTATATTCTAAATTTAATCAAATATTACATTGTGTCAAATATTACATTGAATCAAATATTACATTTAATTAAATATTGCATTGAATTATATTCTACATTTAATCAAATATTACATTGTGTCAAATATTACATTTAATTAAATATTACATTTAATTGAATATTGCATTGAATTATATTCTAAATTTAATAAAATATTACATTGTGTCAAATATTACATTTAATTAAATATTACATTTAATTAAATATTGCATTGAATTATATTCTAAATTTAATCAAATATTACATTGTGTCAAATATTACATTTAATTAAATATTACATTTAATCACATATTAAATGTAATTAAATATTATATTGAATTATATTCTAAATGTAATCAAATATTAAATTGTGTCAAATATTACATTTAATTAAATATTACATTTAATTAAATATTGCATTGAATTATATTCTAAATTTAATAAAATATTACATTGTGTCAAATATTACATTTAATTAAATATTACATTTAATTAAATATTGCATTGAATAATATTCAAAATTTAATCAAATATTACATTGTGTCAAATATTACATTTAATTAAATATTACATTTAATTAAATATTGCATTTAATTATATTCTAAATGTAATCAAATATTACATTGTCTCAAATATTACATTTAATTAAATATTACATTTAATTAAATATTGCATTGAATTATATTCTAAATGTAATAAAATATTACATTGTGTCAAATATTACATTTAATTAAATATTACATTTAATTAAATATTGCATTGAATTATATTCTAAATTTAATCAAATATTACATTGTGTCAAATATTACATTGAATCAAATATTACATTTAATTAAATATTACATATAATCAAATATTACATTTAATTAAATGTTGCATTGAATTATATTCTAAATTTAATAAAATATTACATTGTGTCAAATATTACATTTAATTAAATATTACATTTAATTAAATATTGCATTGAATAATATTCAAAATGTAATCAAATATTACATTGTGTCAAATATTACATTTAATTAAATATTACATTTAATTAAATATTGCATTTAATTATATTCTAAATGTAATCAAATATTACATTGTGTCAAATATTACATTTAATTAAATATTACATTTAATTAAATATTGCATTGAATTATATTCTAAATTTAATCAAATATTACATTGTGTCAAATATTACATTGAATCAAATATTACATTTAATTAAATATTACATTTAATCAAATATTACATTTAATTAAATATTGCATTGAATTATATTCTAAATTTAATCAAATATTACATTGTGTCAAATATTACATTGAATCAAATATTACATTTAATTAAATATTGCATTGAATTATATTCTAAATGTAATCAAATATTACATTGTGTCAAATATTACATTTAATTAAATATTACATTTAATCAATCATTACATTTAATTAAATAGTACATTAAATCAAATATGACATGTAATTACATTTTACATCTAATCAAATATTGCATTTAATTGCATATTGCATTGTATCAAACAGTACATTTAATTAAATATAACATTGTGTGAAACATTACATTTAATCAAATAATACATTGTATTAAATATTACATCTAATCAAATATATTGTATTAAATATTACATTTAATTAACTATTACATTCAATAACATATGACATTTAATCAAATATTACAATTAATCAAATATTACATTGTGTCAAATATTACATTTAATCAAATAATACATTGTATTAAATATTACATGTATTCAAATATCACATTCAATAAAATACTACATTGAATCAAATATTACATTTAGTTATATATTACATTTAAAAACATTTACATTTAATCAAATATTACTTTGTGTCAGATATTACATTTAATTAAGTATTACATTTAATCAAATATTACATTTAATTGTATTCTAAATGTAATCAATATTACCTTTTAATTAAATATTACATTTAATTATGTTCTAAATTTAATCAAATATTACATTGTGTCAAATATTACATTTAATTATGTTCTAAATTTAATCAAATATTACATTGTGTCAAATATTACAATTAATTAAATATTACATTTAATTAAATATTGCATTGAATTATATTCTAAATGTAATCAAATATTACATTGTGTCAAATATTACATTTAATTAAATATTACATTGTGTCAAATATTACATTTAATTAAATATTACATTTAATCAAATATTACATTTAATTAATTATATTGAATTATATTCTAAATGTAATCAAATATTACATTGTGTCAAATATTACATTTAATTAAATATTACATTTAATTAAATATTGCATTGAATTATATTCTAAATGTAATCAAATATCATTGTGTCAAATATTTCATTTAAATAAATATTACATTTAATCAATCATTACATTCAATTAAATAGTACATTAAATCAAATATTACATGTAATTACATTTTACATTTAATAAAATATTGCATTTAATTACATATTGCATTGTATCAAACAGTAAATTTAATTAAATATTACATTGTGTGAAACATATTTAATCAAATAATGCATTGTATTAAATATTACATTTAATTAACTATTACATTTAATAACATATTACATTTAATCAAATGTTACAATTAATCAAATATTACATTGTGTCAAATATTACATTTAATCAAATATTACAATTAATCAAATATTACATTGTGTCAAATATTACATTTAATCAAATACATTGTATTAAATATTACATTTATTCAAATATCGCATCCAATAAAATACTACATTGAATCAAATAATACATTTAATTATATATTACATTTAAAAACATTTACATTTAATCAAATATTACTTTGTGTCAAATATTACATTTAATCAAGTATTACATTTAATCAAATATTACATTTAATTGTATTCTAAATGTAATCAATATTACCTTTTAATTAAATATTACATTTAATTATGTTCTAAATTTAATCAAATATTACATTGTGTCAAATATTACATTTAAGTATGTTCTAAATTTAATCAAATATTACATTGTGTCAAATATTACAATTAATTAAATATTACATTTAATTAAATATTGCATTGAATTATATTCTAAATGTAATCAAATATTACATTGTGTCAAATATTACATTTAATTAAATATTACATTGTGTCAAATATTACATTTAATTAAATATTACATTTAATCAAATATTACATTTAATTAATTATATTGAATTATATTCTAAATGTAATCAAATATTACATTGTGTCAAATATTACATTTAATTAAATATTACATTTAATTAAATATTGCATTGAATTATATTCTAAATGTAATCAAATATCACATTGTGTCAAATATTACATTTAAATAAATATTACATTTAATCAATCATTACATTAAATTAAATAGTACATTAAATCAAATATTACATGTAATTACATTTTACATTTAATCAAATATTGCATTTAATTACATATTGCATTGTATCAAACAGTAAATTTAATTAAATATTACATTCTGTGAAATATTACATTTAATCAACTAATGCATTGTATTAAATATTACATTTAATTAACTATTACATTTAATAACATATTACATTTAATCAAATGTTACAATTAATCAAATATTACATTGCGTCAAATATTACATTTAATCAAATATTACAATTAATCAAATATTACATTGTGTGAAATATTACATTTAATCAAATACATTGTATTAAATATTACATTTATTCAAATATCGCATCCAATAAAATACTACATTGAATCAAATATTACATTTAATTATATATTACATTTAAAAACATTTACATTTAATCAAATATTACTTTGTGTAATTATTACATTTAATCAAGTATTACATTTAATCAAATATTACATTTAATTGTATTCTAAATGTAATCAATATTACCTTTTAATTAAATATTGCATTTAATTATGTTCTAAATTTAATCAAATATTACATTTAATTATGTTCTAAATTTAATCAAATATTACATTGTGTCAAATATTATATTTAATTAAATATTGCATTTAATCAATTATTACATTTAATTAAATAGTACATTCAATCAAATATTACATTGTGTCAAATATTACATTTAATTATATTTTACATTTAATCAAATATTAAATGTCATCAAATATTATATTGTGTCAATTATTACATTGAATCAAATATAAAATGTATCAAAATATTATATTGAATCAAATATTACATTTAATTAAGTATTACATTTAATCAAATATACAGTATTACATTTAATCAAATATACAAATATACATTCAATTATTTTCTAAATTCAATTAAATATTACCTTTTAATTAAATATTACATTTAATTGTATTCTTAATTTAATCAAATATTACATTGTGTCAAATATTACATTTAATGAATTATTACATTTAATTAAATGGTACACTCAATCAAATATATTGTGTCAAATATTACATTTAATTAAATTTTACATTTAATCAATTATTACATTTAATTATATATTACATTGTATCAAATATTACATTGAATTAAATATTACATTGTATTAAATATTACATTTAATTAACTATTACATTTAATAACATATTACATTTAATCAAATGTTACAATTAATCAAATATTACATTGCATCAAATATTACATTTAATCAAATATTACAATTAATCAAATATTACATTGTGTCAAATATTACATTTAATCAAATAATACATTGTATTACATATTACATTTATTCAAATATCGCATCCAATAAAATACTACATTGAATCAAATATTACATTTAATTATATATTACATTTGAAAACATTTACATTTAATCAAATTTTACTTTGTGTCAAATATTACATTTAATCAAGAATTACATTTAATCAAATATTACATTTAATTGTATTCTAAATGTAATCAATATTACCTTTTAATTAAATATTACATTTAATTATGTTCTAAATTTAATCAAATATTACATTTAATTATGTTCTAAATTTAATCAAATATTACATTGTGTCAAATATTACATTTAATCAAATATTGCATTTAATCAATTATTACATTTAATTAAATAGTACATTCAATCAAATATTACATTGTGTCAAATTACATTTAATTAAATTTTACATTTAATCAAATATTAAATGTCATCAAATATTATATTGTGTCAAATATTACATTGAATCAAATATAAAATGTATTAAAATATTATATTGAATCAAATATTACATTTAATTAAGTATTACATTTAATCAAATATTACATTCAATTATTTTCTAAATTCAATTAAATATTACCTTTTAATTAAATATTACATTTAATTATATTCTTAATTTAATCAAATATTACATTGTGTCAAATATTACATTTAATGAATTATTACATTTAATTAAATGGTACACTCAATCAAATATATTGTGTCAAATATTACATTTAATTACATTTTACATTTAATCAATTATTACATTTAATTATATATTACATTGTATCAAATATTACATTTAATTAAATATTACATTGTATTAAATATTACATTTAATTAACTATTACATTTAATATCATATTACATTTAATCAAATGTTACAATTAATCAAATATTACATTGCATCAAATATTACATTTAATCAAATATTACAATTAATCAAATATTACATTGTGTCAAATATTACATTTAATCAAATAATACATTGTATTAAATATTACATGTATTCAAATATCACATTCAATAAAATACTACATTGAATCAAATATTACATTTAGTTATATATTACATTTAAAAACATTTACATTTAATCAAATATTACTTTGTGTCAGATATTACATTTAATTAAGTATTACATTTAATCAAATATTACATTTAATTGTATTCTAAATGTAATCAATATTACCTTTTAATTAAATATTACATTTAATTATGTTCTAAATTTAATCAAATATTACATTGTGTCAAATATTACATTTAATTATGTTCTAAATTTAATCAAATATTACATTGTGTCAAATATTACAATTAATTAAATATTACATTTAATTAAATATTGCATTGAATTATATTCTAAATGTAATCAAATATTACATTGTGTCAAATATTACATTTAATTAAATATTACATTGTGTCAAATATTACATTTAATTAAATATTACATTTAATCAAATATTACATTTAATTAATTATATTGAATTATATTCTAAATGTAATCAAATATTACATTGTGTCAAATATTACATTTAATTAAATATTACATTTAATTAAATATTGCATTGAATTATATTCTAAATGTAATCAAATATCACATTGTGTCAAATATTACATTTAAATAAATATTACATTTAATCAATCATTACATTCAATTAAATAGTACATTAAATCAATTAGTACATGTAATTACATTTTACATTTAATCAAATATTGCATTTAATTACATATTGCATTGTATCAAACAGTAAATTTAATTAAATATTACATTGTGTGAAACATTATATTTAATCAAATAATGCATTGTATTAAATATTACATTTAATTAACTATTACATTTAATAACATATTACATTTAATCAAATGTTACAATTAATCAAATATTACATTGCATCAAATATTACATTTAATCAAATATTACAATTAATCAAATATTACATTGTGTCAAATATTACATTTAATCAAATAATACATTGTATTAAATATTACATTTATTCAAATATCGCATCCAATAAAATACTACATTGAATCAAATATTACATTTAATTATATATTACATTTGAAAACATTTACATTTAATCAAATTTTACTTTGTGTCAAATATTACATTTAATCAAGTATTACATTTAATCAAATATTACATTTAATTGTATTCTAAATGTAATCAATATTACCTTCTAATTAAATATTACATTTAATTATGTTCTAAATTTAATCAAATATTACATAGTGTCAAATATTACATTTAATCAAATGTTACAATTAATCAAATATTACATTGCATCAAATATTACATTTAATCAAATATTACAATTAATCAAATATTACATTGTGTCAAATATTACATTTAATCAAATATTGCATTTAATCAATTATTACATTTATTTAAATAGTACATTCAATCAAATATTACATTGTGTCAAATATTACATTTAATTAAATTTTACATTTAATCAAATATTAAATGTCATCAAATATTATATTGTGTCAAATATTACATTGAATCAAATATAAAATGTATTAAAACATTATATTGAATCAAATATTACATTTAATTAAGTATTACATTTAATCAAATATTACATTCAATTATTTTCTAAATTCAATCAAATATTACCTTTTAATTAAATATTTCATTTAATTATATTCTGAATTTAATCAAATATTACATTGTGTCAAATATTACATTTAATGAATTATTACATTTAAATAAATGGTACACTCAATCAAATATATTGTGTCAAATATTACATTTAATTACATTTTACATGTAATCAATTATTACATTTAATTATATATTACATTGTATCAAATATTACATTTAATTAAATATTACATTGTATTAAATATTACATTTAATTAACTATTACATTTAATAACATATTACATTTAATCAAATGTTACAATTAATCAAATATGTTGTGTCAAATATTACATTTAATCAAATATTACAATTAATCAAATATTACATTTAATCAAATAATACATTGTATTAAATATTACATTTATTCAAATATCACATCCAATAAAATACTACATTGAATCAAATATTACATTTAATTATATATTATATTTAAAAACATTTACATTTAATCAAATATTACATTTAATTAATTATTACATTTAATTAAATGGTACACTCAATCAAATATATTGTCAAATATTACATTTAATTACATTTTACATTTAATCAATTATTACATTTAATAAATATTACATTGTATCAAATATTATATTTAATTAGATATTACATTGTATTAAATATTACATTTAATTAACTATTAAATTGAATTGACAAATTGACAGACTTTCTAAGCACAGTCAAGGCGTTGAGGGGATCCGGTTTGGTGGCTGCAGGATTAGGTCTCTGCTTTTTGAAGATGATGTGGTCCTGATGGCTTCATCTGGCCAGGATCTTCAGCTCTCACTGGATCGGTTCGCAGCCGAGTGTGAAGCGACTGGGATGAGAATCAGCACCTCCAAGTCCGAGTCCATGGTTCTCGCCCGGAAAAGGGTGGAGTGCCATCTCCGGGTTGGGGAGGAGATCTTGCCCCAAGTGGAGGAGTTGGGAAGACTATGTCTCCCGGCTGGCCTGAGAACACCTCGGGACCTCCCGGGAAGAGCTGGACTAAGTGGCTGGGGATAGGGAAGTCTGTGCTTCTCTGCTTAGGCTGCTGCCCCCGCGACCCGACCTCGGATAAGCGGAAGAAGATGGATGGATGGATGGATGGATGGATTAACTATTAAATTTAATAAAATATTACATTTCATCAAATATAATAATAATAATAATAATAATTACAAACACAAAAGTGTGGCGTGAAACAAACACGACTTACGTGGATACGACATGAATCAAACAATGACACCAGGCCGACTGACTGGCAAAGGCAAACTTAAATAATGCCTCTGATTAGTGCTCGGGAAGCAGGTGAGCGGCGAGCACTAATCAGAGACAGGTGAACACAATGAGTAACCATGGCAACCAAAACAAACTCACAGGTGCACAAACAAGAACTCAAGGAGTCCAAAACTAACAGAAAACACAAAAACATGATCCGGACCACGGATCATGACAATATATTACATTTAAAAACATTTACATTGAATCAAATATTACATTTAATTAAGTATTACAGTGAATCAAATATTACATTTAATGTAATATTACATTGTGTCAAATATTACATTTAATTAAGTATTACAGTGAATCAAATATTACATTTAATTAAGTATTGCATGCAATCAAATATTAAATTTAATTACATTTAATTAAATATTACATTTAATTATATTATAAATGTAATCAAATATTACCTTTTAATTAAATATTACATTTAATTATATTCAAAATTTAATCAAATATTACATTGTGTCAAATATTTAATTTAATTAAATATTACATTTAATCAATTATTACATTTCATTAAACAGTACATTCAATCAAATATTACATTGTGTCAGATATTACATTTAATTACATTTTACATTTATCAAATATTACATTTAATTAAATATTACATTGTGTCAAATATTACATTTAATCAAATACATTGTATTAAATATTACATTTAATTAACTATTATATTTAATCAAATATTAAATTTAATACAATATTAAATTTAATCAAATATTACAATTAATCAATTATTACATTGTGCCAAATATTACAATGAATCAAATACAAAATGTATTAAAATATTATGTTGAATCAAATATTTTATTGAATTAAATATTACATTTAATTAAGTATTACATATAATCAAATATTATATTGTGTCAAATATTACATTTTATAAAAAATTACATTCAATTAAATAAATAATTTAATTAAATATTACATTGTATCAAATATTTTCCTGCGTCAATATTTGAGTTAAATGTTATATATAACTGAATATTAAATGTAATCAACCATAAAATTTAATCAAATAGTATGTTTAATCAAAAATTACATTTAATTAAATATTACATTTAATCAAATATTACATTTAATCAAATATTGCATGTAATCGAATATTACATTAGATTAAGTGTTACATTGTATTAAATATTACATTCAACAAAATATTATATGTAATTGAATATTACGTTTAATTAAATATTACATTTAATAAAATATTATATTAAATTAAATATTACATTTATTCAAATATTACATTTACTTAAATAATACATTGTGTCAAATATTACATTTAATCAAACACATTGTATTAAATATTACATTTAATTAACTATTACATTTAATCAAATATTACATTGTATCAAATATTACATTGAATCAAATACAAAATGTATTAAAATATTATATTGAATCAAATATTTTATTGAATCAAATATTACATTTAATTAAGTATTACATATAATCAAATATTATATTGTGTCAAATTTTACATTCTATAAAAAATACATTCAATTAAATAAATCATTTAATTAAATATTACATTGTATCAAATATTTTTCTGCGTCAATATTTGAATTAAATATTATATATAATTGAATATTAAATGTAATCAACTATAACATTTAATCAAATATTATGTTTAATCAAATATTATGTTTAATCAAATATTACATTTAATTAAATATTACATTTAATCAAATATTACATTTAATAAAATATTACATGTAATAAAATATTAGATTAGATTAAATGTTACATTGTATTAAATATTACATTTAACAAAATATTACATTTAATTGAATATTACATTTAATTAAATATTACATTTAATAAAATATTACATTAGATTAAATATTACATTTATTCAAATATTACATTTACTTAAATAATACATTGTGTCAAATATTACATTTAATCAAACACATTGTATTAAATATTACATTTAATTAACTATTACATTTAATCAAATATTACATTGTGTCAAATATAAAATGTATTAAAATATTATAATGAATCAAATATGATATTGAATCAAATATTACATTTAATTAAGTATTACATTTAATCAAATATTATATTTTGTCAAATATTACATTCTATTAAAAATTACATTAAATCAAATAAATCATTTAATTAAATATTACATTGTATCAAATATTTTTCTGCGTCAATATTTGGATTAAATATTACATATAATTGAATATTAAATGTAATCAACTATAACATTTAATCAAATATTATGTTTAATCAAATATTACATTTAATTACATATTGCATTTAATAAAATATTACATTCAATAAAATATTACATGTAATAAAATATTACATTAGATTAAATGTTAGATTGTATTAAATATTACATTTAACAAAATATTACATTTATTTGAATATTACGTTTAATTAAATATTACATTTAATAAAATATTACATTAAAATAATTACATTTATTCAAATATTACATTTACTTAAATAATACATTGTGTCAAATATTACATTTAATCAAACACATTGTATTAAATATTACATTTAATTAACTATTACATTTAATCAAATATTACATTGTGTCAAATATAAAATGTATTAAAATATTATAATGAATCAAATATGATATTGAATCAAATATTACATTTAATTAAGTATTACATTTAATCAAATATTATATTTTGTCAAATATTACATTCTATTAAAAATTACATTAAATCAAATAAACCATTTAATTAAATATTACATTGTATCAAATATCTTTCTGCGTCAATATTTGGATTAAATATTACATATAATTGAATATTAAATGTAATCAACTATAACATTTAATCAAATATTATGTTTAATCAAATATTACATTTAATTACATATTGCATTTAATAAAATATTACATTCAATAAAATATTACATGTAATCAAATATTACATTAGATTAAATGTTACATTGTATTAAATATTACATTTAACAAAATATTACATTTATTTGAATATTACGTTTAATTAAATATTACATTTAATAAAATATTACATTAAATTAAATATTACATTTAATAAAATGTTACATTTAATTAAATATCACATTTAATCAAATGTTACATTTAATCAAATATTACATTAAATTAAATGTTAAATTTTATTAAATATTACATTTAATCAAATATTACATTTAATCGAATATTATGTTTAATTAAAATATGACATTTAATCGAATATTATGTTTAATTAAATATTACATTTAATAAAATATTACATTAAATTAAATATTAAATGAATTCAAATATTACATGTAATTAAATAATACATCCATCCATCCATCCATCCATTTTCTACTGCTTATTCCCTTTTGGGGTCGCGGGGGGCGCTGGAGCCTATCTCAGCTACAATCGGGCGGAAGGCGGGGTACACCCTGGACAAGTCGCCACCTCATCGCAGTAAATAATACATGTAATCAAATATTACATTTACATGTTGTTCCAAAACCTGAACCACAGAACACTTTTCCACTTTGCATCAGTCCATCTTAGATGAGCTCAGGCCCAGTGAAGCCGACGGCGTTTCTGGGTGTTGTTGATAAATGGCTTTCACTTTGCATAGGAGAGTTTTAGCTTGCACTTACAGATGTAGCGACCAACTGTAGTTACTGACAGTGGGTTTCTGAAGTGTTCCTGAACCTATGTGGTGATATCCTTTACACACTGATGTCACTTTTTGATGCAGTACTGCCTGAGGGATCGGAGGTCACATGCATTCAATGTTGGTTTTTGGCTTTGCCGCTTACGTGCAGTGATTTCTCCAGATTCTCTGAACCATTTGATGATATTACAGAGCGTAGATGGTGAAATCCCTCAATTCCTTGCAATAGCTGGTTGAGAAATGTTGTTCTTAAATAATACGCTCAGGCATTTGTTGACAAAGTGGTGACCCTCGCCCCCGTCCTTGTTTGTGAATGACTGAGCATTTCATGGAAGCTGCTTTTATACCCAGTCATGGCACCCACCTGTTCCCAATTTGCCTGTTCACCTGTGGGATGTTCCAAATAAGTGTTTGATGAGCATTCCTCAACTCGCTCAGTCTTTTTTGCCACTTGTGCCAGCTTTTTTGAAAGCAAATTCCAAGTGAGCTAATATTTGCAAGAAATCAAGTTTACCAGTGTGAACATTATAGCCATCACAGGGTCAACTACCAGCATGGTGAAAAGAAAATAGTTGACACCAATTTAAACCGATTATATCTCCGCGGCCTTTCCCTGAACTCCGACATTTGGATCTGCGTTCTAAAAACTGGCGTTGCGGGCTGGAGTGTTGAAACACGACCGCGTCCTGGCTGTGCAACACTTCTCTCCCGTCAACTCTCCAAGTATGACCTCATTCGCGCTGGCCTTTGCCAGTCGCGCAGGCGTGGAACCGGAGAGACCACTGCCTGGCGACAGTCTTTTCCTCTGGAGTGGCTCGGATGATGGGAGAGGACTACACGGTGTGTTGTGATGCTTGAAATGATCCAAATATGTAAATATGACATGTTATTATGAATGTTACTAGATACTACATATATACTCACAGCATGGTAAAATGTATAAATATTACATGTTATTATGAATGTTAATAGATACTACATGTATACTTACAGCATGATCAAAATATGTAAATAGTACATGTTATTATGACATGTAATATTTACAAATTTTGATCATTTTAAGTAAATATGTAATGTAGTAGCATGCATAATAACATGTAGTATTCACATGTTATTATGCATGCTACTACATTACATATTTACTTAAAATGATCAAAATATGTGAATATTACATGTTATTACGAATGTTACTACATTACATATACACTTAAAATGATACAAATTTGTAAATATGACATGTTATTATGAATGTTACTAGATACTACATATATACTCACAGCATGGTAAAATGTATAAATATTACATGTTATTATGAATGTTAATAGACACTACATGTATACTTACAGCATGATCAAAATATGTAAATAGTACATGTTATTATGACATGTAATATTTACAAATTTTGATCATTTTAAGTAAATATGTAATGTAGTAGCATGCATAATAACATGTAGTATTCACATGTTATTATACATGCTACTACATTACATATTTACTTAAAATGATCAAAATATGTAATTATTACATGTTATTACGAATGTTACTACATTACATATACACTTAAAATGATACAAATTTGTAAATATGACATGCTATTATGAATGTTACTAGATACTACATATACACTTACAGCATGATCAAAAGATGTAAATATTACATGTTATTATGAATGTTACTAGATACTACATATGTACTGACAGCATGATGAATATATGTAAATATGTTAATATGAATGTTACTACATTACATATATACTTGAAATGATCAAATGTGTAATTATGACATGTTATGAATGTTACTAGATATTACATATATACTTACAGCATGATGAAAATATGTAAATATTACATGTTATTATGAATGTTACTCGATACTACATGTATACTGACAGCATGATCGAAACATGTAAATATTACATGTTATTATGAATGTTACTACATTACATATATACTTACAGCATGATGAAAATATGTAAATATTACATATTATGAAAGTTATTAGATACTGCATATATACTTACAGCATGATCAACATATGTAAATATTACATGTTATAATGAATGTTACTAGATACTACACATATACTTACAGTATGATGAAAATATGTAAATGTTACATGTTATTATGAATGTTAATAAATAATACATATATACTTACAGCATGATTAAAAAAAAGTAAATTTTACATGTTATGAATGTTACTACATGACATATATACTTGCAGCATAAAATAAATATTTAAATGTTACATGGCATTGTGAATGTTTCTAGATACTGCATATATACTTACAGCATGATCCAAATATGTAAATATTACATTTTATTATGAATGTTACTAGATACTACATATATACTTACAACATTATCCAAATATGTAAATATTACATGTTATTATGAACATTAATACATACTACATATGTACGTACCGCATGATTAAAAAAATGTCAATATTACATTTTATTATTTTTACTACATGACATATATACTTATAGCATGATCAAAATATGTAAATATTACATGTTGTTATGAATGTTACTAAATACTACATATATACTTACAGCATGATCCAAATATGTAATTATTACATGTTGTTATGAATGTTACTAGATACTACATATATACTTACAGCATGATCCAAATATGTAATTATTACATGTTTTTATGAATGTTACTAGATACTACATATATACTTACAGCATGAGCAAAATATGTAAATATTACATGTTATTATGGATGTTACTACATTACATATATACTTCCAGCATGATGAAAATATGTAAATATTACATATTATTATGAAAGTTATTAGATACTGCATATATACTTACAGCATGATCAACATATGTAAATATTACATGTTATAATGAATGTTACTAGATACTACATATATACTTACAGCATGATCAAAATATGTAAATATTACATGCTATTATGAACATTTTAGATACTACATATATACTTACAGTATGATGAAAATATGTAAATATTACATGTTATTATGAACGCTAATAAATAATACATATACACTTACAACATGATCCAAAAAAAGTACATTTGACATGTTATGAATGTTACTACATGACATATATACTTGCAGCATGATTTAAATATCTAAATATTACATGGCATTGTGAATGATACTAGATACTACATATCAGTGACGTGCAGTCACTAGAGGCAGGTGAGGCGGGGCCTCACCTACCATCATGGAAAGAAAAAAAAAGTAAAAAGAAAAAAAAAAAAAATGAAATTGTTAAATGTATCCAGTGATTATACTATAAAGTTATTTTCCATTTAACTTCACCAGTTTTAGATTATTTTTATTCAAAATCGCTGAATTTTCACATTTGCCGTTCAAATACTGAGAAGAGACGGTGCGGTGAACAGCAGCCAGTTGAGGCACGTCACTCAGTGCCTCAACATGGACGGACTCGGCTAACTGCTGGCCTGCTGTGCAGTGAGACCGTATTGCTATATGAACTATATTATACATTTCCATAGTTTAGTTAGCTGAGGTATATAATGTACAGTGTATTTTGTCAACAACTGTATGTGTGTTACGTATTTCTTGTGCTGAGCGATCATAAAACGGCTGCGAAGACGCACTGGCTGAGGCTCCAGTAGCCCCGCCTCCTGCACCCCCGCCGTAGAATTGTTATATCAACTAAAGCCCACACTTAAACTTTCCACGTGCAAGATTTAATCTATTTAAAAAAGTTATTTCATAAAAAGCCAAAAAGTGCAAAAACAATAATGTTGGTGTTGGAGGAGTTGTGAATGACTGTAGGGCCACAACATTAGGTACACCTGCAGACTGCAGGTGTACATAATTCACAACTCCTCCAACATGAACATTATTGTTTTTGCACTTTTTGGCTTCTTATTAAATAACTTTTGTAACCTATTTTTATGGGCTTTCCTCTTTGTGATGTTAAGTTCCTGCTATGCGCTGTTATACAGTACATGCCTTGAGCTCTTATTTTGAAGGCGCTAAGAGCGGAAGTGATGACACGTTGGAGTGGAGCGGAGGTTTTTGAAAGAAGGTAAATAAAGTGGTCCTCGTGTAAACTGGAGCCTCCGTGTTTGTTATTTTGTAGTTTCATACAGTATAGGCGACATTTATAAACCCTCGGTTACACTTTTTTAAATAGATTCAATCTTGCACGTGGAAAGTTTAAGTGAGGGCTTTAGTTGATATAACACTGCCGTCAGGGGGTGCATTAATCCAGCACAACAGCGGCGAATGGACTTCATTTATAAGTAAAGGTAAGACCATAATAAAGTTTTTTATATTAAATGTGCTTTTTTGTGTGCTACAGTTTGTATGTGTAAAGTTAAAGTTAAGTTAAAGTAGCAATGATTGTCACACACACACACTAGGTGTAATGAAATGTGTCCTCTGCATTTGACCCATTCCCTTGATCACCCCCTGGGAGGTGAGGGGAGCAGTGGGCAGCAGCGGCGCCGCGCCCGGGAATAATTTTTGGTGATTTAACCCCCAATTCCAAGCCTTGATGCTGAGTGCCAAGCAGGGAAGAATGCTGGTATGAGCTTTTAAACATAACCCGTTAACTGCTGCCAATCAAATGGTGAATAAGATATTCTTTAGGGTTCATATGTTTGTAAATCTGACTGTGATGAAGTCAGTGCCTCACCAGCCGTCAACCTCACCGCACGTCACTGCTACATATATACTTACAGCATGATCCAAATATGTAAATATGACATGTTATTATGAATGTTACTAGACACTGCATATATACTTACAGCATGATCAAAATATGTAAATATTACATGTTATTATGAATGTTACTAGATACTACATATATACTTACAGCATTATCCAAATATGTAAATAGTACATGTTATTATGAATGTTACATTACATATATACTTACAGCATGATGAAAATATGTAAATATTACATATTATGAACGTTAATAAATACTGCATATATACTTACAGCATGATCCAAAAAATATCAATATTACATTGTATTAATTTTACTACATGACATATATACTTACAGCATGAATAAAATATGTAAATATTACATGTTATTATGAATGTTACTAGATACTACATATATACTTACAGCATGAGCAAAATATGTAAATATTACATATTATTATGAATGTTACTAAAGTTAAAAGTTAAAGTAGCAATGATTGTCACACACACACTAGGTGTGGTGAAATTTTTCCTCTGCTTTTGACCCATCCCCTTGTTCACCCCCTGGGAGGTGAGGGGAGCAGTGGGCAGCAATGCTGCCGCGCCCGGGAATCATTTTTGGTGATTTAACCCCCAATTCCAACCCTTGATGCTGAGTGCCAAGCAGGGAGGTAACGGGTCCCATTTTTATAGTCTTTGGTATGACTCGGCCGGGGTTTGAACTCACAACCTACCCATCTCAGGGCGGACACTCTAACCACTAGGCCACTGAGTAGGTACTAGATACTACATGTATACTAACAGCATGATGAAAATACTTACATATTACATGTTTGTATGAATATTACTACATTACGTATATACTTAAAATGATCAAAATATGTAAATATTACATGTTATTATGAATGTTACTAGATACTACATACAGGTAAAAGCCAGTAAATTAGAATATTTTGAAAAACTTGATTTATTTCAGTAATTGCATCCAAAAGGTGTAACTTGTACATTATATTTATTCATTGCACACAGACTGATGCATTCAAATGTTTATTTCATTTAATTTTGATGATTTGAAGTGGCAACAAATGAAAATCCAAAATTCCGTGTGTCACAAAATTAGAATATTGTGTAAGGGTTAAATTTTGAAGACACCTGGTGCCACAAACTAATCAGCTGATTAACTCAAAACACCTGCAAAGGGCTTTAAATGGTTTCTCAGTCCAGTTCTGAAGCCTACACAAACATGGGGAAGACTTCAGATTTGACAGCTGTCCAAAAGGCAACCATCGACACATTGCACAAGGAGGGAAAGACACAAAAGGTTATTGCTGAAGAGGCTGGCTGTTCTCAGAGCTCTGTGTCCAAACACATTAATGGAGAGGCAAAGGGAAGGAAAAACTGTGGTCAGAAAAAGTGTACAAGCGATAGGGATCACCGCGCCCTGGTCAAGATTGTGAAAAAAAACCCATTCAAAAATGTGGGGGAGATTCAGAAGGAGTGGACAGCTGCTGGAGTCAGTGCTTCAAGATCCACCACCAAGAGACGCTTGAAAGACATGGGTTTCAACTGCCGCATACCTCGTGTCAAGCCACTGTTGACCAAGAAACAGCGCAAAAAGCGTCTCACCTGGGCTAAGGAAAAAAAGAGCTGGACTGCTGCTGAGTGGTCCAAAGTCATGTTTTCTGACGAAAGCAAATTTTGCATTTCCTTTGGAAATCGAGGTCCCAGAGTCTGGAGGAAGACAGGAGAGGCACAGGATCCACGTTGCCTGAAGTCTAGTGTAAAGTTTCCACCATCAGTGATGGTTTGGGGTGCCATGTCATCTGCTGGTGTCGGTCCACTCTGTTTCCTGAGATCCAGGGTCAACGCAGCCGTCTACCAGCAAGTTTTAGAGCACTTCATGCTTCCTGCTGCTGACCTGCTCTATGGAGATGGAGATTTCAAGTTCCAACAGGACTTGGCGCCTGCACACAGCGCAAAATCTACCCGTGCCTGGTTTACGGACCATGGTATTTCTGTTCTAAATTGGCCCGCCAACTCCCCTGACCTTAGCCCCATAGAAAATCTGTGGGGTATTGTGAAAAGGAAGATGCAGAATGCCAGACCCAAAAACGCAGAAGAGTTGAAGGCCACTATCAGAGCAACCTGGGCTCTCATAACACCTGAGCAGTGCCAGAAACTCATCGACTCCATGCCACGCCGCATTAACGCAGTAATTGAGGCAAAAGGAGCTCCAACCAAGTATTGAGTATTGTACATGCTCATATTTTTCATTTTCATACTTTTCAGTTGGCCAACATTTCTAAAAATCCCTTTTTTGTATTAGCCTTAAGTAATATTCTAATTTTGTGACACACGGAATTTTGGATTTTCATTTGTTGCCACTTCAAATCATCAAAATTAAATGAAATAAACATTTGAATGCATCAGTCTGTGTGCAATGAATAAATATAATGTACAAGTTACACCTTTTGGATGCAATTACTGAAATAAATCAAGTTTTTCAAAATATTCTAATTTACTGGCTTTTACCTGTATATACTTACAGCATGAACCAAAATATGTAAATATTACATGTTATTATGAATGTTACTAGATACTACATATATACTTACAGCATGATCAACATATGTAAATATTACATGTTATTATGAATGCTACTAGATAATACATATATAGTCACAGCATGATCAAAATATGTCAATATTATATGTTATTATGAATGTTACTAGATACTACATACACACTTACAGCATGATCAAAATATGTAAATATTACATGTTATTATGAATGCTACTAGATAATACATGTATACTTACAGCATGAACCAAAATATGTAAATATTACATGTTATTATGAATGTTACTAAATACTACATATATACTTACAGCATGATCCAAATATGTATATATTACATGATATTATGAATGCTACTAGATACTACAAATATACTTACAGCATGATCCAAATATGTAAATATTACATGTTATTATGAATGTTACTAGATACTACATATATACTTACAGCATGATCAAAATATGTAAATATTACATGTTATTATGAATGTTACTAGATACTACATATATACTTACAGCATGAGCAAAATATGTAAGTATTGCATGTTATTATGAATGTTACTACATTACATATATACTTACAGCATGAACCAAAATATGTAAATATTACATGTTATTATGAATGTTACTAAATACTACATATATACTTACAGCATGATCCAAATATGTATATATTACATGATATTATGAATGCTACTAGATACTACATATATACTTACAGCATGATCAAAATATGTAAATATTACATGTTATTATGAATGTTACTAGATACTACATATATACTTACAGCATGATCAAAATATGTAAATATTACATATTATTATGAATATTGCTAGATACTACATATATACTTACAGCATGAACCAAAATATGTAAATATTACATGTTATTATGAATGTTGCTAGATACTACATATATACTTACAGCATGAACCAAAATATGTAAATATTACATATTATTATGAATGTTACTAGATACCACATATATACTTACAGCATGAGTAAAATATGTAAATATTACATGTTATTATGAATGTTACTAGATACTACATATATACTTACCGCATGAACCAAAATATGTAAATATGACTTGTTATTATGAATGTTACTAGATACCACATCTATACTTACAGCTTGTATATAAAACATTGTTTGAGGTTTTTTATAGCACTTTATAGGTGGAATAGAGCGACGTCCATTGTCAGCTGACTCTTTCTAGTGTTCACATTGATGCAATAAAAAGTCTTGTTAGAACATCTCAGTCTGGAGTTTCAGTTCTTGTCTGTGTACTACTTTGTATATTCTCCTCCTGTCTTCTTGCTTCTCTCTTGCTACTTCAAGTACTTCAACCACTATTGTCTTCCACGCAGTATTGCCAAGTGTACTTGTGTGGCCTTCATTCAAGAAGTCCATACTTTAGAAAAAACAACTTTTAAATGTTTTATTAAAGAGCACCAGAACAACTTAATTATTTTACATTTCATCGGAATGTCATCAATCGTATACTTAAATGGCCTGATCTGCTAAGATCCAAACACCACGCGGTAAACAGCGTGTACAATCTAAAAATAGTGTGTACTATTAGTGTGTACAATCTAAAAATAGTGTGTACTATTAGTGTGTACAATCTAAAAATAGTGTGTACTATTAGTGTGTACAATCTAAAAATAGTGTGTACAATTAGCATGTACAAACTATAAATAGTGTGTACTATTAGTGTGTACAAACTATAAATTGTGTGTTCTCTTAGTGTGTACAACCTATAAGTAGTGTGTACTATTAGTGTGTGCAATATATAAATAGTGTGTACTATTAGTGTGTACAATATATAAATAGTGTGGACTATTAGTGTGTACAATCCATAAATAGTGTGTACTATTAGTGTGTAAAAACAATAAATAGTGTGTACATTAATGTGTACCATATATAAATAATGTGTACTATTACCATGTACAAACTATAAATAGTGTGTACTAATAGTGTGTACAAACTATAAATAGTGTGTACTATTAGTGTGTACAAACTATAAATAGTGTGTACTATTAGTGTGTACAAACTATAAATAGTGTGTACTATTAGTGTGTACAAACTATAAATAGTGTGTACTATTAGTGTGTACAAACTATAAATAGTGTGTACTATTAGTGTGTACAAACTATAAATAGTGTGTACTATTAGTGTGTACAATCCATAAATAGTGTGTACTATTAGCCTGTACAATCTATAAATAGTGTGTACTATTAGCCTGTACTATCTATAATTAGTGTGTACTATTAGCGTGTACAATTTATAAATAGTGTGTACTATTATCCTGTACAATCTATAAATAGTGTGTACTATTAGCCTGTACTACCTATAAAAAGTGTGTACTATTAGTGTGTACAATCTATAAATAGTGTGTACTATTAGCATACTTGCCAACCTTCCCGGATATTCCGGGAGACTGCCGAAATTCAGCGCCTCTCCCGAAAACCTCCCGGGACAAATTTTCTCCCGAAAATCTCCCGAAATTCAGGCGTAGCTGGAGGCCACGCCCCCTCCAGCTCCATGCGAACCTGAGTGACGTGTTGACAGCCTGTTCTCACGTCCGCTTTCCCACAATATAAACAGCTAATGATGGAGGGCGAGTTCTTGGTTTCTTATGTGGGTTTATTGTTAGGCAGTTTCATTAACGTCCTCCCAGCGCGGTAACAACACACAACAGCAGTCAAGTTTTCATCTACCGTAAAGCAGTTTGTCTGCCGTAAACAGCAATGTTGTGACACTTTTAAACAGGACAATACTGCCATCTACTGTACATGCATATGTGTACATGCATAATGTGTCACATTTTTGTGTTGATTTATTTATTTTATTTTGTGGTTTGAATTCGTTTTTGGAGCTGTCATTACACATTTATCAGTATTCACATTGGT
>NC_084560.2:7407920-7420420 GCF_033978685.3 Nerophis lumbriciformis
GTAAGTTTCTTACAAGTAGCATTATCACTGGAGGACGAGGAATAGCTAAACATGCTTCACTACACACCGTAGGAGGATACAATAGCTCACCGGCGGCACAATGTAAACAAACGCCATGGGTGGATCTACACCTGACATCTACTGTATTGATACCAAGCACAATAGCGTATCTCGTTGATACTACTATGATAACATCGATATTTTTTAGCATCACAAAATCTTTTTTCTTTAAAAAAAAATTCATATTATGTTTATAAAGTCATGAAATACGTCCCTGGACCCATGAAGACTTTGAATATGACCAATGTATGATCCTGTAACTACTTGGTATCGGATCCATACCTAAATGATACAAATAGATGATACAAATCATGTTGTTGATGTAGATGATACAAATCATATTGTTGATGTAGATGATACACATCATATTGTTGATGTAGATGATACACATCATATTGTTGATGTAGATGATACATGTCACATTGTTGATGTAGATGATACAAATCATATTGTGGATGTAGATGATACACATCATATTGTTGATGTAGATGATGCAAATCATATTGTTGATGTAGATGATACACATCATATTGTTGATGTAGATGATACAAATCATATTGTGGATGTAGATGATACACATCATATTGTTGATGTAGATGATACACGTCACATTGTTGATGTAGATGATACACGTCACATTGTTGATGTAGATGATACAAATCATATTGTGGATGTAGATGATACACATCATATTGTTGATGTAGATGATACAAATCATATTGTTGATGTAGATGATACACATCATATTGTTGATGTGGATGATACAAATCATGTTGTTGGTGTAGATGATACAAATCATGTTGTTGATGTAGATGATACACATCATATTGTTGATGTAGATGATACAAATCATATTGTTGATGTAGATGATACAAATCATATTGTTGATGTAGATGATACACGTCACATTGTTGATGTAGATGATATACGTCACATTGTTGATGTAGATGATACAAATCATATTGTGGATGTAGATGATACAAATCATATTGTTGATGTAGATGATACAAATCATATTGTTGATGTAGATGATACAAATCATATTGTTGATGTAGATGATACACGTCACATTGTTGATGTAGATGATATACGTCACATTGTTGATGTAGATGATACACATCATATTGTTGATGTAGATGATACACATCATATTGTTGATGTAGATGATACATATCATATTGTTGATGTAGATGATACACATCATATTGTTGATGTAGATGATACAAATCATATTGTTGATATAGATGATACAAATCATATTGTTGATGTAGATGATACAAATCATATTGTGGATGTAGATGATACACATCATATTGTTGATGTAGATGATGCAAATCATATTGTTGATGTAGATGATACACATCATATTGTTGATGTAGATGATACACATCATATTGTTGATGTAGATGATACAAATCGTATTGTGGATGTAGATGATACAAATCATATTGTTGATGTAGATGATACACGTCACATTGTTGATGTAGATGATATACGTCACATTGTTGATGTAGATGATACAAATCATATTGTGGATGTAGATGATACAAATCATATTGTTGATGTAGATGATACAAATCATATTGTTGATGTAGATGATACAAATCATATTGTTGATGTAGATGATACACGTCACATTGTTGATGTAGATGATATACGTCACATTGTTGATGTAGATGATACACATCATATTGTTGATGTAGATGATACACATCATATTGTTGATGTAGATGATACATATCATATTGTTGATGTAGATGATACACATCATATTGTTGATGTAGATGATACAAATCATATTGTTGATATAGATGATACAAATCATATTGTTGATGTAGATGATACAAATCATATTGTGGATGTAGATGATACACATCATATTGTTGATGTAGATGATGCAAATCATATTGTTGATGTAGATGATACACATCATATTGTTGATGTAGATGATACACATCATATTGTTGATGTAGATGATACAAATCGTATTGTGGATGTAGATGATACAAATCATATTGTTGATGTAGATGATACACGTCACATTGTTGATGTAGATGATACAAATCATATTGTTGATGTAGATGATACACATCATATTGTTGATGTAGACGATGCAAATCATATTGTTGATGTAGATGATACACGTCTTATTGTTGATGTAGATGATACACGTCTTATTGTTGATGTAGATGATACACATGATATTGTTGATGTAGATGATACACATCATATTGTTGATGTGGATGATACAAATCATATTGTTGATGTAGATGATACACATCATATTGTTGATGTAGATGATACACATCATGTTGTTGATGTAGATACACATATTGTTGATGTAGATGATACACATCATATTGTTGATGTAAATGATACAAATCATATTGTTGATGTAGATGATACAAACCATATTGTTGATGTGGATGATACAAATCATGTTGTTGATGTAGATGATACAAATCATGTTGATGTAGATGATACAAATCATGTTGTTGATGTAGATGATACATATGTTGTTGATGTAGATGATACATATGTTGTTGATGTAGATGATACACATCATGTTGTTGATGTAGATGATACACATCATATTGTTGATGTAGATGATACACATCATATTGTTGATGTAGATGATACATATGTTGTTGATGTAGATGATACACATCATGTTGTTGATGTAGATGATACACATCATATTGTTGATGTAGATGATACACATCATATTGTTGATGTAGATGATACACATCATATTGTTGATGTAGATGATACACATCATGTTGTTGATGTAGATGATACACATATTGTTGATGTAGATGATACACATCATATTGTTGATGTAGATGATACGCATCAGATTGTTGATGTAGATGATGCAAATTATAGTGTTGATGTAGATGATACACATCATATTGTTGATGTAGATGATACACATCATGTTGATGTAGATGATACAAATCATGTTGTTGATGTAGATGATACACATCATATTGTTGATGTAAATGATACACATCATATTGTTGATGTAGATGATACACATCTTATTGTTGATGTAGATGATACACATCATATTGTTGATGTAGATGATACACATCATATTGTTGATGTAGATGATGCACATCATATTGTTAATGTAGATGATACACATCATATTGTTGATGTAGATGATACACATCATATTGTTGATGTAGATGATACACATCATATTGTTGATGTAGATGATACACATCATATTGTTGATGTAGATGATACACATCATATTGTTGATGTAGATGATACGCATCATATTGTTGATGTAGATAATGCAAATTATAGTGTTGATGTAGATGATACAAATCATATTGTTGATGTAGATGATACACATCATGTTGTTGATGTAGATGATACACATCATATTGTTGATGTAGATGATACGCATCATATTGTTGATGAAGATGATACAAATCATATTGTTGATGTAGATGATACACATCATATTGTTGATGTAGATGATACACATGTTGTTGATGTAGATGATACAAATCATGTTGTTGATGTAGATGATACACATCATATTGTTGATGTAGATGATACACATCATATTGTTGATGTAGATTATATACATCATATTGTTGATGTAGATGATACACATCATGTTGTTGATGTAGATGATACACATATTGTTGATGTAGATGATATACATCATATTGTTGATGTAGATGATACGCATCATATTGTTGATGTAGATAATGCAAATTATAGTGTTGATGTAGATGATACAAATCATATTGTTGATGTAGATGATACACATCATATTGTTGATGTAGATGATACACATCATGTTGTTGATGTAGATGATACACATATTGTTGATGTAGATGATACACATCATATTGTTGATGTAGATGATACGCATCATATTGTTGATGTACATGATGCAAATTATAGTGTTGATGTAGATGATACAAATCATATTGTTGATGTAGATGATACACATCATATTGTTGATGTAGATGATACACATCATGTTGTTGATGTAGATGATACACATATTGTTGATGTAGATGATACACATCATATTGTTGATGTAGATGATACGCATCATATTGTTGATGTACATGATGCAAATTATAGTGTTGATGTAGATGATACAAATCATATTGTTGATGTAGATGATACACATGTTGTTGATGTAGATGATACAAATCATGTTGATGTAGATGATACACATCTTATTGTTGATGTAGATGATACACATGATATTGTTGATGTAAATGATACACATGATATTGTTGATGTAGATGATACACATGTTGTTGATGTAGATGATACAAATCATGTTGTTGATGTAGATGATACACATCTTATTGTTGATGTAGATGATACACATCATGTTGATGATGTAGATGATACACATCATATTGATGATGTAGATGATACACATCATATTGTTGATGTGGATGATACAAATCATGTTGTTGATGTAGATGATACAAATCATGTTGTTGATGTAGATGATACACATCATATTGTTGATGTAGATGATACACATCATATTGTTGATGTAGATGATACAAATCATATTGTTGATGTAGATGATACACATCATATAGTTGATGTAGACTATACAAATCATATTGTTGATGTAGATGATACACGTCTTATTGTTGATGTAGATGATACACGTCTTATTGTTGATGTAGATGATACACATGATATTGTTGATGTAGATGATACACATGATATTGTTGATGTAGATGATACAAATCATATTGTTGATGTGGATGATACAAATCATGTTGTTGATGTAGATGATACACATCATATTGTTGATGTAGATGATACACATCATATTGTTGATGTAGATGATACACATCATATTGTTGATGTAGATGATGCAAATTATAGTGTTGATGTAGATGATACAAATCATATTGTTGATGTAGATGATACACATCATATTGTTGATGTAGATGATACACATCATGTTGTTGATGTAGATACACATATTGTTGATGTAGATGATACACATCATATTGTTGATGTAGATGATACAAATCATATTGTGGATGTAGATGATACAAATCATATTGTGGATGTAGATGATACACATCATATTGTTGATGTAGATGATACAAATCATATTGTGGATGTAGATGATACACATCATACAGTTGATGTAGATGATACACGTCTTATTGTTGATGTAGATGATACACATGATATTGTTGATGTAGATGATACACATCATATTGTTGATGTAGATGATATACATCATATTGTTGATGTAGATGATACACATCATATTGTTGATGTAGATGATACACATAATGTTGTTGATGTAGATGATACAAATCATGTTGTTGATGTAGATGATACACGTCTTATTGTTGATGTAGATGATACACGTCTTATTGTTGATGTAGATGATACACATGATATTGTTGATGTAGATGATACACATCATATTGTTGATGTAGATGATACACATGATATTGTTGATGTAGATGATACACATCATATTGTTGATGTAGATGATACAAATCATGTTGATGTAGATGATACACATCATATTGTTGACGTAGATGATACACATCATATTGTTGACGTAGATCCAAAAAGTGCGACAACATAAAAGTAAAACGTGTTGTGTTACGCTCTTTAAAGACCATAAATGAGGAATAGTGAAGACAAATCATCAACTAACGAATCAACTCGAAGTCTGTGCCGGGTCGAACATTTCCCAAGATGCGGTTTGTTGGCCACCCGCTCAGTTGTGAGCCGGTTGCCATAGAAACGTGTACAATTTCTTTGATGAGATGCGAGAGGATGAGGAGGAAGGACAGGAAGATGCTGGAGAAGAAACAGATGGTCAATGGATGCAGATCATCCTCCCATCAGCAGGGGGCGACCATCACTCCTTTCAAGTGCAATTACTAACTCACTGGGGGGGGCTTTGTCTTTTTTCAAATGTCTACGCCCTCAAAATACTCCCGTCTGATACTTAGAAGTACTACTACTGCAAGAAACTACAGTTTATTAATATTATTACGAGTATTAGTAGTAGTATATGATGGAGATGCACTGAAATCGGCAAAGTAAACAAAAAGAAGGAACTTCATTTTTTTCACTTCCAGTACGATACTGATATAGGAGCCTCGAGCATTGATACCAAGATAGATCCGATACGATATCAGCAGGAATCATTTAGATATTTAGTAGTAAGGAACTGTAGAAAAGGTTTCATGAAGTGAAATGGAAACCCAACAACTGTAGTGATTAGTGTTGTACGGTATACCGCCATACTAATGTATCATATTCAGTACTATACCACTTATGAAAAGTACCGGTTCCCCATTTTTGTTTTTTTTCTAGCGGGCATGACACTTGGGACAAGCAGTAGAAAATGGAAAATGGATGGATGACGCTTTGTCGTCACGTCATGACATTGCTATTGTCACTGTGGCCAGGATGCCAATCAGGGAGACGGACAGGAAGTGGAACTCAATGAATCAAAGTTGACTTTTACAGCCCTTAATCACACATGTCTCAAAGGGCTGCACAAGCAGAAAAGAGAGGCAGCAGATCAACTGGTCTATAAAAGGGTGTTTTTAAAGGCTAGAGTATACAAATGAGTTGACTTATGTGAATAACATAAATACAGTCTATAATACAGCATTATTCACATGTGAATAACATAAATACAGTCTATTATACAACATTATTCACATGTGAATAATATAAATACAGTGTATTATACAGCGTTATTCATATGTGAATAATATAAATACAGTCTATTATACAGCATTATTCACATGTGAATAATATAAACACATTATATTATACAGCAATATTCACATGTGAATAATATAAATACAGGCTATTATACAGCATTATTCACATGCGATTAATATAAATACAGTCTATTGTACAGCATTATTCACATGTGAATAATATAAATACAGGCTATTATACAGCATTATTCACATGTGACCAATATAAATAAAGTCTATTATACAGCATTATTCACATGTGAATAATATAAATAGTCTATTATACAGCATTATTCACATGTGAAAAATATAAATACAGTCTATTATACAGCATTATTCACATGTGAATAATATAAACACATTATACAGCATTATTCACATGTGAATAACATAAATACAGTCTTTTATACAGCATTATTCAAATGTGAATAATATAAATACAGTCTATTATACAGCATTATTCACATGTGAATAATATAAATACAGTCTATTATACAGCGTTATTCACATGTACATAATATAAATACAGTCTATTATACAGCATTATTCACATGTAAATAATATAAATACAGTCGATTATACAGCATTATTCACATGTGAATAACATATATACAGTCTATTGTACAGCGTTATTCACATGTAAATAATATAAATACAGTCTAATATACAGCGTTATTCACATGTGAATATTATAAATACAGTCTATTATACAGCATTATTCACATGTGAATAATATAAACACAGTCTATTATACAGCATTATTCACATGTGAATAATATAAATACAGTCTATTATACAGCATTATTCACATGTGAAAAATATAAATACAGTCTGTTATACAGCATTATTCACATGTGAATAACATTAATACAGTCTTTTAAACAGCATTATTCACATGTGAATAACATAAATACAGTCTTTTAAACAGCGTTTTTCACATGTGAATAACATAAATACAGTCTATTATACAGCATTATTCACATGTGAATAACATAAATACAGTCTATTATACAGCATTATTCACATGTGAATAATATAAATACAGTCTATTATACAGCATTATTCACATGTGAATAATATAAATACAGGCTATTATACAGCATTATTCACATGCGATTAATATAAATACAGTCTATTGTACAGCATTATTCACATGTGAATAATATAAATACAGGCTATTATACAGCATTATTCACATGTGACTAATATAAATAAAGTCTATTATACAGCATTATTCACATGTGAATAATATAAATAGTCTATTATACAGCATTATTCAAATGTGAAAAATATAAATACAGTCTATTATACAGCATTATTCACATGTGAATAATATAAACACATTATACAGCATTATTCACATGTGAATAACATAAATACAGTCTTTTATACAGCATTATTCAAATGTGAATAATATAAATACAGTCTATTATACAGCATTATTCACATGTGAATAATATAAATACAGTCTATTATACAGCGTTATTCACATGTACATAATATAAATACAGTCTATTATACAGCATTATTCACATGTAAATAATATAAATACAGTCGATTATACAGCATTATTCACATGTGAATAACATATATACAGTCTATTGTACAGCATTATTCACATGTGAATATTATGAATACAGTCTAAAATACAGCGTTATTCACATGTAAATAATATAAATACAGTCTAATATACAGCGTTATTCACATGTGAATATTATAAATACAGTCTATTATACAGCATTATTCACATGTGAATAATATAAACACAGTCTATTATACAGCATTATTCACATGTGAATAATATAAATACAGTCTATTATACAGCATTATTCACATGTGAAAAATATAAATACAGTCTGTTATACAGCATTATTCACATGTGAATAACATTAATACAGTCTTTTAAACAGCATTATTCACATGTGAATAACATAAATACAGTCTTTTAAACAGCGTGTTTCACATGTGAATATTATAAATACAGTCTATTATACAGCATTATTCACATGTGAATAATATAAACACAGTCTATTATACAGCATTATTCACATGTGAATAACATAAATACAGTCTATTATACAGCATTATTCACATGTGAATAACATAAATACAGTCTATTATACAGCATTATTCACCACATGTGAATAATATAAATACAGTCTATTATACTTATATTTAGCACATGTCGTTAAAAATATGTATTTGGAACACAAAAAAAATAACATTGTTTTGGATTTTACAAAAATAATGTATTAATTGAAGTCCTTTAGAAATGTCAAATGTTTCACTCATTGGTGTTACTCATCTCAACGAGATGTTCATTTAGTTCAAATTCAAACTTGAGTTGTTTTTAAATCAGTCCTGTTACAATAACATAACACTCTTGTGAAAATGTATTTTTTCACATGGCCAACAGGAAGTTGTACTTAGCTGTGGAATGTTCATACATTTACTTTTCTGTGTATTTCAACTAGAATTAAAATCTCAACATTGTCCTGTTACCAATTGTTATGTTGATTAATTAAAAACAACTTTTTGTCATTGAATCATTGCAGTGTGCACATTGTTATATTTCTAATAGCACACCTTTACGGTAGTATTATGATGAATTGTTGATGTAAAGGGGAAGATACAAACATCCCATCAGTCTGTATCCTAGTGAGAGCAGACATTGTACAGTAAGTGATTGTTTTATTATGTTTGTATATCTTGTTTAGCACTTAGCAATACTGCTACATGATGCTTAGTGTTTGACTAAAGCTGCATCTGTTTAGTACACAGCTTCTAAAACTTGGAGATCATCCTCCTTATATTCAGGCTCAAAAATAGAAGTTTCTGGATCATCATTTGTCCCAAAGTGGTCTTTGTTGTCTCTCATTAAGTCTGCCATGATTAGTAGTCTTGTTGTCATTGAAGGGAAAGTGAACATTATTATGCCTAAAATGATCAAAATATGTAAATATTACATGTTATTATGAATATTACTAGATACTACATATATACTTACAGCATAATCAAATATATAAATATTACATATTATGAATGTTACTAGATACTACATATATACTTACAGCATGAATAAAATATGTAAATATTACATGGTTATTATGAATATTACTACATACTACATATATACTTACAGCATAATCAAATATATAAATATTACATGATATTATGAATGTTACTAGATACTACATATATACTTACAGCATGAATAAAATATGTAAATATTACATGTTATTATGAATGTTACTATATACTACATATATACTTACAGCATGAATAAAATATGTAAATATTACATGTTATTATGAATGTTACTAGATACTACTTACATACTTACATCATGAATAAAATATGTAAATATTACATATTATGAATGTTACTAGATACTACATATATGCTTACAGCATGATCAAAATATATAAATGTTACATTTTATTATGAAAGTTAATAGATGCTACATATATGCTTACAGCATGAGTAAAATATGTAAATAAATAAATAATGATAAATGGGTTGTACTTGTATAGCGCTTTTCTACCTTCAAGGTACTCAAAGCGCTTTGACACTACTTCCACATTTACCCATTCACACACACATTCACACACTGATGGAGGGAGCTGCCATGCAAGGCGCTAACCAGCACCCATCAGGAGCAAGGGTGAAGTGTCTTGCTCAGGACACAACGGACATGACGAGGTTGGTACTAGGTGGGGATTGAACCAGGGACCCTCGGGCCGCGCACGGCCATTCTCCCACTGCGCCACGCCGTCCCTATATATTACATGTTATTATGAATGTTACTAGATACTACATATATACTTACAGCATAATCAAATATATAAATATTACATATTATGAATGCTACTAGATACTACATATATACTTACTAGATACTACATATATACTTACTGCATGAATAATATATGTAAATATTACATGTTATTATGAATGTTACTAGATACTACATATATGCTTACAGCATGATCAAAATATGTAAATATATTTTATTATGAATGTTACTAGATACTACATATACTCTTACAGCATGATCAAAATATGTAAATATTACATTTTATTATGAATGTTAATACATATATACATATGTGCTTACAGCATGAGTAAAATATGTAAATATTACATGTTATGAATGTTACTAGATACTACATATATGCTTACAGCATGATCAAAATATATAAAAATTACATTTTATTATGAATGTTACTAGATACTACATATATGCTTACAGCATGAATAAAATATGTAAATATTACATATTATGAATGTTACTAGATACTACATGTATATTTACAGCATAATCAAATATATAAATATTACATATTATGAATGTTACTAGATACTACATATATACTTACAGCATGAATAAAATATGTAAATATTACATGTTATTATGAATGTTACTAGACACTACATATATACTTACAGCATGAATAAAATATGTAAATATTACATGTTATTATGAATGTTACTAGATACTACATATATACTTACAGCATAATCAAATATATAAATATTACATATTATGAAAATTACTAGATACTACATATATACTTACAGCATGAATAGAATATGTAAATATTATATGTTATGAGTATTACTAGATACTACATATATACTTACATGATCAAAATATGTAAATATTACATATTCTGAATGTTACTAAATCACAGCATGAGTAAAATATGTAAATATTACATGTTATTATGAATTTTACTAGATACTACATATATACTTACAGCATGATCAAATATATAAATATTACATATTATAAATATTACTAGATACTACATATATACTTACAGCATGAATACAATATGTAAATATTACATGTTATTATGAATGTTACTAGATATTACATAAATACTTACAGCATAAATAAAATATGTAAATATTACATGTTATTATGAATGTTAACAGATACTACATACATACTTACAGCATGATCAAAATATGTAAATATTACATTTCATTATGAATGTTACTAGATACTATATATATACTTACAGCATGATGACAATATGTAAATATTACATGTTATTATGAATGTTACTAGATACTACATATATACTTACAGCATGAGTAAAATATGTAAATATTACATGTTATTATGAATTTTACTAGATACTACATATATACTTACAGCATACTAAAATATATAAATATCACATATTATGAATGTTACTAGATACTACATATATACTTACAGCATGAATAAATTATGTAAATATTACATATTATGAATATTACTAGATACTACATATATACTTACAACATGATCAAAATTTGTAAATATTACATATTCTGAATGTTACTAAGTTACATATATACTTACAGCATGAGTAACATGTTATTATGAATGTTACTAGATACTACATATATACTTACAGCATAAATAAAATATGTAAATATTACATGTTATTATGAATGTTACAGCATGATCAAAATATGTAAATATTACATTTTATTAAGAATGTTAATAGATACTACATATATGCTTACAGCATGAGTAAAATATGTAAATATTACAGGTATATTCTATTTGAGAATTACATGCTAAAAACTCCTTCCTGTTACTTTAAGCTGCGTACTCATACGAGTCATTTTTTTTTTTAGATTAGGGACTTAGTAACAAATGAAATGAGATGTGCATATTTGAAGTATTAA
>NC_084560.2:7425420-7502920 GCF_033978685.3 Nerophis lumbriciformis
CTGACTGGTATACACACACAATACATACTGACTGGTACACACACACACACACACACACACACACACACACACACACACACACACACACACACACACACACACACAATACATACTTTTTGGTATACAAACACAATACATACAGCATGATGAAAATATGTAAATATTACATGTTATTATGAATGTTAATAGATACTACATACATGCTTACAGCATGATCAAACAAATATTACATATTATGAATGTTACTAGATACTACATATATACTTACAGCATGATAAAAATATATAAATATGACATGTTATTATGAATGTTAATAGATACTACATATATACTTACAGCATGATGAAAATATGTAAATTTTACATGTTATTATGAATGTTAATAGACATTACATATATGCTTACAGCATGATGAAATATATAAATAAAACATATGACTGTTACTACATTACATATATACTTACATCATGATCAAAATATGTAAATATTACATGTTATTACAAACGTTACTACATTACTTATATATTTACAGCATGATGAAAATATGTAAATATTACATGTTATTATGAATGTTAATAGATATTACATAAAGGTTTACAACATGGTCAATTACAAAAATAAAACATGTTATTTTGAATGTTGCTACATTACATATATACTTACAGCATGATGAAAATATGTAAATATTACATATTATGATTGTTATATTACATACATACTTACAGAATGATGAACATATATAAATATGACATATTATGAATGCTACTAGATACTACATATATATACTTACAGCATGATGAAAATTGTGTACTACAAGTTATTATGAATGTTACTACAATATATATATATATATATATATATATATATATATATATATACTTATAGTGTGTATAAAAAACCTTGTTGGATGTTTTGTTTATGGATGCTGTTTTAAAGCGCTTTATAGGTGGAATAGAGCGCCTCATACTTCTTCCATTGTTTGATGACTCTTGCTAGTGTTAATTTACGGTTTAGAATGTTGTTGGTCCTACATAAGGATTGTAAATGTTGACACAAATGTTCCTTTAAAAGGTGTCTCCTCCTGCCTGACTCAAGGACTCGTCAACAAGCAAAGTCTTTATCACCGTCCTCAAGTCACTTTGACTATTTGCATGTTTTGCAACCTAATGAAGGACAGAAAGGAGCAATAATGGACTTAAACTTGTTATGTGATGAATCTTACCGGAGATAAAGTCAAGCACTTGAATTGTACGCCTTCAACTTGACTTTCCCAGCATGCACCAGTGCACCAAGTAGTTTGTGTACTTCTACTCATAAAGTACTTTGAATGGCGTAGGGTAGAGTTGTATGTGAATGGTGTACTCCATAAATGTTTCTTTAATGCAATAAGAAATGTAAGTTTCATGTTTTCTAACATTTTCTCTTCAAATTAAGACACAATAATAAATGTGGTGCATTTTATTTTGAAAAGCATCACAATATATTTTGGCACCAGTACTAAAATATTGGTATGGGGACAAGACAAGCTCAGGACAGACAAAATGGAACATTCCAGCTTCGGTGATTGAATTGATGTGCAGACTTGCATGTTGGCGTGACCCCAAGATGCAGAGACCGTAGACGACGTGCAGGTAAAATGCTAATTTAATCATTTTAGCAGCAACAACACTAGAGTCAGTAATTATTGTTGTGCAATGTGCTCAAAAATTATACACAGAACTATTCTGATCAAGTTATTATTTTTAATAACTAAAATAATTAGACACTGTTAGAAAACACAAAACGTTGTGTTTTTATGCTTTTAGAATTATATTAGATGGTATTAGAGCTGTAGCACTTTCAGATTATTTTGAATGAAAAGTGAGTAACAAATAAAATCTGTTATTATTATTATTGTTATTTTTGGCGGGAGTTGTGTCGTCTTCCTCTGTTCGCTGGTCCTTGAATGCACCGTAAAAATTATCTAGATCTCCTCATTTACGACGGCTCCGTTCTCAGAGAGCAGAACTAGTACCGTTAATTGCGGACTGGAAGCCGCTACTTTTTTTCCCCTACGCTTTAAACCCTGCCGCTTATAAAACAGCGCAGCTAATTTATGTTTTTTTCTTTGCTGACAACCAGATTAACACTTCAAAAAACAAAAAATAAGCAAACACAAGGATCAATTATATTGTTTTAATTAATAGGGGTCATAAATGTAATTATTAAGGGTGATAAATGTAATTAATAGGGGTGATAAATGTAATTAATAAGGGTGATAAATGTAATTGAGGGTGATAAATGTAATTAATGAGGGTGATAAATGTAATAAATAGGGGTGATACATGTAATTAATGAGGGTGATAAATGTAATTAATGAGGGGGATAAATGTAATAAATAGGGGTAAATGTAATCAATAAGGGTGATAAATGTAATTAACAGGGTTGATGAATGAAATTAATGAGGGTGTTAAATGTAATAAATGGGGTGATAAATGTAATAAATAAGGGTGATAAATGTAATAAATAGGGTGATAAATGTAATCAATAGGGTTGATAAATGTAATTAATGAGGGTGATAAATGTAATTAATGAGGGTGATGAATGTAATAAATAGGGGTGATAAATGTAACAAATAAGAGTGATAAATGTAATTAATATGAGTGATAAATGTATTAATAGGGTCATAAATGTAATTAATTAGGGGTCATAAATGTAATTAATAAGGGTCATAAATGTAATTAATAAGGATGATGAATGTAATTAATAGGGTTGATAAATGTAATTAATAGGGGTGATAAATGTAATTAATAAGGGTGTTAAATGTAATAAATAATGGTGATACATGTTATTAATAGGGGTCATAAATGTAATTAAAAGGGTAATACATGTAATTAATGTGTTAAGGCACCATTTTTGCTGCAGTGTCCTTCCTTTTTTTTTTTTCCCAACCGGAGTGCTGTTCAGTCTTCTAGCCGTCCATAGCGGTTCTTCATTCCAAGCAACGTTGGTAAGTTTTACAATATAACTAAAACAATGACTTACTAAAGCGTTCCAAGTGTGATATTTCATGTGCTATCTCCATTTAATGACACTAACATTGTGAGCATCAGCTAACATGCTAACAGGTTTACAAGTGTCTGTGTTAGTGTTATTAACTTACTAGAACATTCTTTTTGTATCGTTTCACTTTCACAAATTCCTCAGTTAATTCACCAAAACGTCAGCGTGGAGTTATTGAGTCCGTTTAGCTGATTGGAGAGCTAGCTCGCTCAGCTAGTGGGTCCATGACCATGACTTCTGTTTTGTTTGATCAACCATTTTACTGCCTTGTTACAGACACTGTTTGGAAACATTAACATTTACAAAATCTTATAATGTAAATAACTCATAAAAACAGTAGTGATTAGGGTTGCACGGTATACTGGTACTCGTATAGTACCGCCACACTAATGAATCATAATCGGTACTATACCGCCTAAGTGTACCTGCTGGTTTTACGAGCAGAAGAGCATGTTCGGCAGCGCACACACACAGAGTACTTACAAGCAGACACAGTGTGTAGACAGAAAAGGGAGAACGGGCGCATTTTGGCGTAAAAAGTAAAGATAAAGGTGAAGTTACAATGTAAACAAATGCCATGGGTGGATCTACACCTGACATCCACTGTAATGATACCAAGTACAAGAGCGTATCTAGTCGATACTACTATGATTACATCGATATTTTTTTCTTTTAAATTCATATAATGTTTATAAAGTCAGGAAATACGTCCCTGGACACATGAGGACTTTGAATGTATGATCCTGTAACGACTTGGTATCGGATCGATACCTACATGTGTGGTATCATCCAAAACTAATGTAAAGTATCAAAGAAGAGAAGAATAAGTGATTATCACATTGTGGAGAGAGAGTGTGATCAGCGCGCTTGCAGGAGCAAAGGTCACCGCCTCTGTCGATGGTATTGAGGGCGGAGCACCATTGGATAGGGGCGGGGGCATGTGCTGACGGCGAGACACAGCTGGCAGGTGGTTAGATATCACAGGTGGTACGTGGTAATCTAATTATCTGTTGTCTTTAATAGTGAGTTTGGCCAGTAGAGGAGAGGAGGCGGGGGAGACCGGAGAGAAAACATCTGAAAAGATTGTTGATTGAATACGTGAACATCAAAACTTTGTTGAAACGGCCCGCCTGGCTCCTGCGACGTGTGTAAACGTGGAACGAGTAGGAAGCGACTTCCACATACATTTGAACATAAGTGTAGATAGCACATGTTGAAACAGAAAATAAGCAGATATTAACAGTATATTGAACAAGTGGATTAATAATATTTTTTTTTTACAGTTTGTCCCTCATAATGTGTACAAAATAATAGGTGTATAAATGACACAATATGTTACTGCAGACTAATTAGGAGTCTGTTTGTTTACTTACTACTAAAAGACAAGTTGTCTAGTATGTTCAACATTTTATTTAAGGACTAAATGACAATAATAAACATATGTTTCATGTACCCTAAGATTTTTTTGTTCAACCCACCAATGCCTCCATGGAAATGCCCCCCTCTACCTCAAATAACTACTCACCTCCGCTCCGGACAGGCTAACCTCCTCCAACCTCCGAGGACAAAGCTACGAACAATGGGAGACTGGGCTTTCTGCTCTGCCACTCCCAGTCTGTGGAACGCTCTCCCTGACCACCTGAGGGCACCACAGACTGTGGATGCTTTTAAAAAATAATTGAAAAAACGTCTTTTTAAAAAAGCCTTTTTTTTTTTTAGATATATGCATATGAGTTTTAGCTATTTGGCTGTTTTAGTTTTTATTTGCATTTATTTTATTATTTTATTTTGTATTTTTTTTAATACACTGTAGCACTTTGAGGTTGTTTACTCAATGTAAAGTGCTTTTTTACAAATACAATCTATTATTATTATTAAATAAAGCCAATAACAAACATTTTTTGTGGTCCCCTTTATTTAGAAAATACATTTTGGTACCAGTACCAAATTATTGGTATCAGGACAACCCTGATTCCAACTCAAATCTTATCATATCATTTATATTTATATTTATATTTTAGGTCCAGAACTGTGAAATGAGTGCAGATGTTGTCAGGGCCCTTTAAGAAATGTTGACTTCAAGAAGATAAACAGGAAGTTGTCACATTAAAATCTTTATGCAGACTCACACTTGGAAAGTCTTCATATGTTGAGCTCCATTTCCTTAATTGCTACCAAGGAAAAAGTGTCTGCTCATAAATCCCGGAGCTCCCGAGCAGCTCCAGTATATTTTCCCTGACAGAAACTCTCTTGTAAACAACAACGAGAAGACGGGAGGTTGTCCTTGTCACAATAAAAGGCTCTGCCCCCCCCCCCCCGGGATCATCCCTGGAGAGGTACCGGTCTGGAGGGGGCGATAGCTGTTGTAGTGGACCACTCTTCTATGAGTCTATGGGGACGTCTCTGCGTGGTTGGCTTGTCTACCGTATTTTCCGGACCATAAGGCGCACCGCCGATGAATGGTCTATTTTGGATTTTTGTTCATATATAAGGCGCACCGGATTATAAGGCGCATTAAAAGGAGTCATACATGTAAAAGACTTCCTTGTGGTCTACATAACATGTAATGGTGGTTCTTTGGTCAAAATGTTGCTTAGATTATGTTTTACAGATCATCTTCAAGCCGCTTCCTGACAGTCTCTTTAGAAAGCCCCGTTTTAAGGGCGGTCCTATTTACGTGCCTCCACTTCGACAGTAAGTCGGACTCGTTTCCAGTGAGGGTTGGACTCCGCCAAGGCTGCCCTTTGTCACCGATTCCGCTCATAACTTTTATGGACAGAATTTCTAGGCGTTGAGGGGATCTGGTTTGGTGGCTGCAGGATTAGGTCTGTGCTTTTTGCAGATGATGTGGTCCTGATGGCTTCATCTGGCCAGGATCTACAGCTCTCACTGGATCGGTTCGCGGCCAAGTGTGAAGCGACTGGGATGGGAATCAGCACCTCCAAGTCCGAGTCCATGGTTCTCGCCCGGGAAAAGGGTGGAGTGCCGTCCCCGGGTCGGGGAGGAGATCTTGCCCCAATTGGAGGAGTTCAAGTACCTCGGAGTCTTGTTCACGAGTGAGGGAAGAGTGGATGGTGAGATCGACTGGCGGATCGGTGCGGCGTCTTCAGTAATGCGGACGCTGTATCGATCCGTTGTGGTGAAGAAGGAGCTGAGCCGGAAGGCAAAGCTCTCAATTTACCGGTCGATCTACGTTCCCATCCTCACCTATGGTCATGAGCTTTGGGTTATGACCGAAAGGGCAAGATCACGGGTGCAAGCGACCGAAATGAGTTTCCTCCGCCGGGTGGCGGGTCTCTCCCATGGAGATAGGGTGAGAATCTCTGTCATCCGGGAGGAGCTCAAAGTAAAGCCGCTGCTCCTCCACATCGAGAGGAGCCAGATGAGGTGGTTCGGGCATCTGGTCAGGATGCCACCCGAACGCCTCCCTAGGGAGGTGTTTAGGGCACGTCTGACCGGTAGGAGGCCACGGGGAAGACCCAGGACACGTTGGGTAGAGTATGTCTCCCGGCTGGCCTGGGAACACCTCAGGATCCCCCGGGAAGAGCTGGACCAAGTGGCTGGGGAGAGGGAAGTCTGGGCTTCCCTGCTTAGGCTGCTTACCCCACGACCCGACCTCGGATAAGTGGAAGAAGATGGATGGATGGATGGCACTTCGACACGGTCTTCTCCCCGTCATCTTTTGTTGTAGCGGTGTAGCGTGCAACAACAACGCCGGAAACGTGTCTCGCGAAAAAAATCGACCGAGCGGAACGCTCCGATAACTGAAGTTCCTTGGATGAATAATGTATGCTCACTATACCGGTATGTTTTAGCGCTTTCACTGCGAGTTTACTGACAGTTATAAGTAAGAACTTTACACTACTTTATATTAGAAATGGCAACAGCAGAGGACGAATGTCCCATAACAAGAAGATAGAGAGAAATCAGAAGCTTATCGACTACGGCGTCCTCACGGACTACAAAGGCGGACGGGCGCAATTTGTCAGGATTTATGCAGATCCCAAATACAGATCAGCAGGTACCAGAAGGTAAGAAAACGCCAGATAATACGTCTTACCTTATACACACACCATAATACACAGTACAATCCATCAAGCGGTGCGGCTTCATAGCTTACCAAAGTCCTACTAAAACATGGCGACGAATCCGCCTACAGGAGAGAAGTGGATCGACTGATGTCCTGGTACAGCCTCAACCACCTGGAGCTGAACACCCAGAAAACAGTGGAGATTATCTTGGACTTCAGGAAAGTCAAAGCCCCACCATCTCCCCTCACCCAGATTGACTCTCCCACCCCCGTCTCCATTGTGGACTCCATCCGTTTCTTGGGCACCACCATCACCCAGGACCTCAAGTGGGATCCGACCATCAGCCCCCTCATCAAGAAGGCCCAGCAGAGGATGTACTTCAAGAAACTGAAAGTGCCGACCGAGATGCTGGTGCAGTTCTACTCAGCCATCATCGAGTCCATCCTCACCTCCTTCATCACCGTGTGGTTCCACAGTCCGGGACACGGATCAACTGCAGCGCATGGTACGTGCTGCCGAGAAGGTTGTTGGCTGCAATCTCCCATCCCTCCAGGACCTGTTCTCCTCCAGGACCAGGAGGCGTGTGGGTCGGATCACAGCTGACTCTTCTCACCCTGGACACAAACTATTCTCCCCTCTACCCTCAGGCAAGAGACCACGGTCCCTCCAGACCCACACTTCCGGCCAGATAATACGTCTTACCTTATACACACACACACCATAATACACAGTACAATCCATCAAGCGGTGCGGCTTCATAGCTTACCAAAGTCCTACTAAAACATGACGACGAATCCGCCGACGGGAGATAAGTGGACCGGCTGATAAGTGGACCGGCTGATGTCCTGGTGCAGCCTCAACCACCTGGAGCTGAACGCCCAGAAAACAGTGGAGATTATCTTGGACTTCAGGGAAGTCAAAGCCCCACCATCCCCCCTCACCCTGATTGACTCTCCCACCCCCGTCTCCATTGTGGACTCCATCCGTTTCTTGGGCACCACCATCACCCAGGACCTCAAGTGGGAGCCGACCATCAGCCCCCTCACCAAGAAGGCCCAGCAGAGGATGTGCTTCCTGCGGCAGCTGAAGAAACTGAAGGTGCCGACCGAGATGCTGGTGCAGTTCTACTCAGCCATCATCGAGTCCACCTCCTCCATCACCGTGTGGTTCCACAGTCCGGGACAAGGATCAACTGCAGCGCATGATACGTGCTGCTGAGAAGGTTATTGGCCGCAAACTCCCACTCCACCAGGACCTGTTCTCCTCCAGGACCAGGAGGCGTGTGGGTCGGATCACAGCTGACTCTTCTCACCCTGGACACAAGCTATTCTCCCCTCTACCCTCAGGCAGGAGACCACGGTCCATCCAGACCCACACTTCCGGCCACCTGAACAGTTTTTTCCCCCTCGGCCATCAGGCACATGAACAATAACAAGATCTGATAGCGATTGCACCAAGAAAAAGTCCTAGTTTGTGAACCCGTTCTCAAACAATGGCAATAAAAACTGTTCTGATTCTGATTCTTTTGAGCGCCGTGTGTAATGTTCTATATTCTCAATGGAACATATAAAATGTTGGTGTTGTTTACTTGAGTCATATTGCAGTCTACATGTATCTCTTATGTGTGACTGCCATCTACTGGTCACACTTATCATTACGCCATGCACCAAATAAAATAGCATCGAGGTCGGTAAGCACAACCAGGATTATTCCGCATTGTCGAGTTTTGAGAAAATTAAAAGGATTTTAAGTGTGTCTTATAGTACGAAAAATACGGTTGCGGAGGTTGGCTTCAAGTGGGTTCCTCGGACCACCAAACATTGTCGCAAGAGCCCGGATCAGGGTTATAACACCGTTTTATTTTCCTCACAAGGTGCGAGTGTTCTGATTTCCAGCAAAATTGTTTTCTCTATCCGTGTCTCGCTCTCTCTCTCTCTCGCTCCCACTACAGCTCCAACCACATGTCTCATCCCGGCTGCTGCTAATAAAGGCGACAGGTGATTAGATAACAAGGGGCCAGATAACCTGGGCCATCCACCCATCTGTCGCTGTCTTCGAGCGCAGTCCTTGCACACCCTGTTCCGCGGCAGGCCCGCAGGCCACGTCCCCCCTCCACTACGGTCCATGGACCCCCGATGGACTGGACTCTCACATTATTAATGAACATAATTCAATCATGACACCCTCTACCCACCCCAAGGTTTCCTCTCTGCTACCAGGTAGGGCTTTTGGAGTGTTTCCCTTGTCCTTGGGTTCAGATCTGCGGGTGTTGTGTTTTTTGTGAAGCCCTTTGAGAGACTTGTGATCAAGGACTACATCACACGGAGTATACCAGGTGTGTGATCAAAAAGGTCACACAAATTCAAGTTATACAATATCTGCTTATTTTCTGTTTCAACATGTTCTATCTACACTTCTGTTCAAATGTAATAATCACTTATTCTTCTCTTCTTTGATACTTGACATTAGTTTTGGATGATACCACACATTTAGGTATCGATCCGATACCAAGTAGTTATAGGATCATACATTGGTCATATTCAAAGTCCTCATGTGTCCAGGGACGTATTTACTGACTTTATAAACATAATATGAATTTAAAAGTAAAAAATATCGATGTAATCATAGTAGTATCGACTGGATACACTTGTGTACTTGGTATCATTACAGTGGATGTCAGGTGTGGATCCACCCATGGCATTTGTTTACATTGTAACATCACCTTTATCTTGACTTTTCTCTTCTTTGATACTTGACATTAGTTTTGGATGATACCACACATTTAGGTATCGACCCGATACCAAGTAGTTACAGGATCATACATTGGTCATATTCAAAGTCCTAGGACATATTTCATGACTTTATAAACATGATATGAATTTGTTTTAAAACAAAAAAAAGATTTTGTGTTGCTAAAAAAATATCGATGCAATCATAGTAGTATTGACATGATACACTTGTGTACTTGGTATCATTACAGTGGATGTCAGGTGTGGATCCACCCATGGCATTTGTTTACATTGTAACGTCACCTTTATCTTGACTTTTCTCTTCTTTGATACTTGACATTAGTTTTGGATGATACCACACATTTAGGTGTCGATCCGATACCAAGTAGTTACAGGATCATACATTGGTCATATTCAAAGTCCTCATGTGTCCAGGGACATATTTCATGACTTTATAAACATTATATGGATTTAAAAGACAAAAATATCGATGTAATCATAGTAGTATCGACTAGATACACTTGTGTACTTGGTATCATTACAGTGGATGTCAGGTGTGGATCCACCCATGGCATTTGTTTACATTGTAACGTCAATTTTAACGTTATTCTTCTCTTCTTTGATACTTGACATTAGTTTTGGATGATACCACACATTTAGGTATCGACCCGATACCAAGTAGTTACAGGATCATACATTTGTCATATTCAAAGTCCAGGGACATATTTCATGACTTTAAAAACATAATATGAATTTTAAAGAAAAAAGATCGATGTAACCATAGTAGTATCGACTAGATACACTCTTTTACTTGGTATCATTACAGTGGATGTCAGGTGTAGATCCACGCATGGCATTTGTTTACACTGTAACATCACCTTTATCTATACTTTTCTCTTCTTTGATACTTGACATTAGTTTTGGATGATACCACACATTTAGGTATCGATCCGATACCAAGTAGTTACAGGATCATACATTGGTCATATTCAAAGTCCTCATGTGTCCAGGGACGTATTTACTGACTTTATAAACATAACATGAATTTAAAAGAAAAAAAATATCGATGTAATCATAGTAGTATCGACTAGATACGCTTGTGTACTTGGTATCATTATAGTGGATGTCAGGTGTGGATCCACCCATGGCATTTGTTTACATTGTAACATCACCTTTATCTCTACTTTTCTCTTCTTTGATACATTAGTTTGGGATGATACCACACATTTAGGTATCAATCCGATACCAAGTAGTTACAGGATCATACATTGGTCATATTCAAAGTCCTGGGACATATTTCATGACTTTATAAACATGATATGAATTTGTTTTAAAACAAAAAAAAAGATTTTGTGTTGCTAAAAAAATATCGATGCAATCATAGTAGTATCGACTAGATACACTTGTGTACTTGGTACTGTTAATATCTGCTTATTTTCGGTTTCAACATGTTCTATCTACACTTCTGTTCAAATGTAATAATCACTTATTCTTTTCTTCTTTGATACTTTACATGAGTTTGGGATGATACCACACATTTAGGTATCAATCCAATACCAAGTAGTTACAGGATCATACATTGGTCATATTCAAAGTCCTCATGTGTCCAGGGACGTATTTCATGACTTTCTAAACATAATATGAATTTAAAAGACAAAAATATCCATGTAATCATAGTAGTATCGACTAGATACGCTTGTGTACTTGGTATCATTACAGTGGATTTCAGGTGTGGATCCACCCATGGCATTTGTTTACATTGTAACATCACTTTTAACGTTATTCTTCTCTTCTTTGATACTTGACATTAGTTTGGGATGATACCACACATTTAGGTATCCACCCGATACCAAGTAGTTACAGGATCATACATTGGTCATATTCAAAGTCCTCATGTGTCCAGGGACGTATTTCATGACTTTCTAAACATAATATGAATTTAAAAGACAAAAATATCCATGTAATCATAGTAGTATCGACTAGATACGCTTGTGTACTTGGTATCATTACAGTGGATGTCAGGTGTGGATCCACCCATGGCATTTGTTTACATTGTAACGTCACTTTTAACGTTATTCTTCTCTTCTTTGATACTTGACATTAGTTTTGGATGATACCACACATTTAGGTATCGACCCGATACCAAGTAGTTACATGATCATACATTGGTCATATTCAAAGTCCTGGGACATATTTCATGACTTTATAAACATGATATGAATTTGTTTTAAAACAAAAAAAAGATTTTGTGTTGCTAAAAAAATATCGATGCAATCATAGTAGTATTGACATGATACACTTGTGTACTTGGTATCATTACAGTGGATGTCAGGTGTGGATCCACCCATGGCATTTGTTTACATTGTAACGTCACTTTTAACGGTATTCTTCTCTTCTTTGATACTTGACATTAGTTTTGGATGATACCACACATTTAGGTGTCGATCCGATACCAAGTAGTTACAGGATCATACATTGGTCATATTCAAAGTCCTCATGTGTCCAGGGACATATTTCATGACTTTATAAACATTATATGGATTTAAAAGACAAAAATATCGATGTAATCATAGTAGTATCGACTAGATACACTTGTGTACTTGGTATCATTACAGTGGATGTCAGGTGTGGATCCACCCATGGCATTTGTTTACATTGTAACGTCACTTTTAACGTTATTCTTCTCTTCTTTGATACTTGACATTAGTTTTGGATGATACCACACATTTAGGTATCGACCCGATACCAAGTAGTTACAGGATCATACATTGGTCATATTCAAAGTCCTAGGACATATTTCATGACTTTATAAACATGATATGAATTTGTTTTAAAACAAAAAAAAGATTTTGTGTTGCTAAAAAAATATCGATGCAATCATAGTAGTATTGACATGATACACTTGTGTACTTGGTATCATTACAGTGGATGTCAGGTGTGGATCCACCCATGGCATTTGTTTACATTGTAACGTCACTTTTAACGGTATTCTTCTCTTCTTTGATACTTGACATTAGTTTTGGATGATACCACACATTTAGGTATCGACCCGATACCAAGTAGTTACAGGATCATACATTGGTCATATTCAAAGTCCTCATGTGTCCAGGGACGTATTTCATGACTTTCTAAACATAATATGAATTTAAAAGACAAAAATATCCATGTAATCATAGTAGTATCGACTAGATACGCTTGTGTACTTGGTATCATTACAGTGGATGTCAGGTGTGGATCCACCCATGGCATTTGTTTACATTGTAACGTCACTTTTAACGTTATTCTTCTCTTCTTTGATACTTGACATTAGTTTTGGATGATACCACACATTTAGGTATCGACCCGATACCAAGTAGTTACAGGATCATACATTGGTCATATTCAAAGTCCTGGGACATATTTCATGACTTTATAAACATGATATGAATTTGTTTTAAAACAAAAAAAAGATTTTGTGTTGCTAAAAAAATATCGATGCAATCATAGTAGTATTGACATGATACACTTGTGTACTTGGTATCATTACAGTGGATGTCAGGTGTGGATCCACCCATGGCATTTGTTTACATTGTAACGTCACTTTTAACGGTATTCTTCTCTTCTTTGATACTTGACATTAGTTTTGGATGATACCACACATTTAGGTATCGACCCGATACCAAGTAGTTACAGGATCATACATTGGTCATATTCAAAGTCCTCATGTGTCCGGGGACATATTTCATGACTTTATAAACATAATATGAATTTAAAAGACAAAAATATCGATGTAATCATAGAAGTATCGACTAGATACACTTGTGTACTTGGTATCATTACAGTGGATGTCAGGTGTGGATCCACGCATGGCATTTGTTTACATTGTAACATCACCTTTATCTATACTTTTCTCTTCTTTGATACTTTACATTAGTTTTGGATGATACCACACATTTAGGTATCAATCCGATACCAAGTAGTTACAGGATCATACTTTGGTCATATTCAAAGTCCTGGGACATATTTCATGACTTTATAAACATGATATGAATTTGTTTTAAAACAAAAAAAAAGATTTTGTGTTGCTAAAAAAATATCGATGCAATCATAGTAGTATCGACTAGATACACTTGTGTACTTGGTACTGTTAATATCTGCTTATTTTCTGTTTCAACATGTTCTATCTACACTTCTGTTCAAATGTAATAATCACTTATTCTTCTCTTCTTTGATACTTGACATTAGTTTTGGATGATACCACACATTTAGGTATCAATCCGATACCAAGTAGTTACAGGATCGTACATTGGTCATATTCAAAGTCCTCATGTGTCCAGGGACATATTTACTGACTTTATAAACATAATATGAATTTAAAAGTAAAAAATATCGATGTAATCATAGTCGTATCGACTAGATACACTTGTGTACTTGGTATCATTACAGTGGATGTCAGGTGTGGATCCACCCATGGCATTTGTTTACATTGTAACGTCACTTTTATCTTTATTCTTCTCTTCTTTGATACTTGACATTAGTTTTGGATGATACCACACATTTAGGTATCGACCCGATACCAAATAGTTCCAGGATCATACATTTGTCATATTCAAAGTCCAGGGACGTATTTCATTACTTTATAAACATAATATGAATTTTAAAGAAAAAATATCGATGTAATCATAGTAGTATCGACTAGGTACACTCTTGAACTTGGTATCATTACAGTGGATGTCAGGTGTGGATCCACCCATGGCATTTGTTTACATTGTAACATCACCTTTATCTTGACTTTTCTCTTCTTTGATACTTGACATTAGTTTTGGATGATACCACACATTTAGGTATCGACCCGATACCAAGTAGTTACAGGATCATACATTGGTCATATTCAAAGTCTTCATGTGTCCGGGGACATATTTCATGACTTTATAAACATAATATGAATTTAAAAGACAAAAATATCGATGTAATCATAGAAGTATCGACTAGATACACTTGTGTACTTGGTATCATTACAGTGGATGTCAGGTGTGGATCCACCCATGGCATTTGTTTACATTGTAACGTCACTTTTATCTTTATTCTTCTCTTCTTTGATACTTGACATTAATTTTGGATGATACCACACATTTAGGTATCGACCCGATACCAAATAGTTCCAGGATCATACATTTGTCATATTCAAAGTCCAGGGACGTATTTCATTACTTTATAAACATAATATGAATTTTAAAGAAAAAATATCGATGTAATCATAGTAGTATCGACTAGGTACACTCTTGAACTTGGTATCATTACAGTGGATGTCAGGTGTGGATCCACCCATGGCATTTGTTTACATTGTAACGTCATTTTTATCTTTATTTTTCTCTTCTTTGATACTTTACATTAGCTTTGGATGATACCACACATTTAGGTATCGATCCGATACCAAGTAGTTACAGGATCATACATTGGTCATATTCAAAGTCCTGGGACATATTTCATGACTTTATAAACATAACATGAATTTAAAAGAAAAAAAATATCGATGTAATCATAGTAGTATCGACTAGATACGCTTGTGTACTTGGTATCATTACAGTGGATGTCAGGTGTAGATCCACGCATGGCATTTGTTTACATTGTAACGTCACCTTTATCTTGACCTTTCTCTTCTTTGATACTTTACATTAGTTTTGGATGATACCACACATTTTGGTGTCTATCCGATACCAAGTAGTTACAGAATCATACATTGGTCATATTCAAAGTCCTGGGACGTATTTCATGACTTTATAAACATAACATGAATTTAAAAGAAAAAAAATATCGATGTAATCATAGTAGTATCGACTAGATACGCTTGTGTACTTGGTATCATTACAGTGGATGTCAGGTGTGGATCCACCCATGGCATTTGTTTACATTGTAACGTCACTTTTAACGTTATTCTTCTCTTCTTTGATACTTGACATTAGTTTTGGATGATACCACACATTTAGGTATCGACCCGATACCAAGTAGTTACAGGATCATACATTGGTCATATTCAAAGTCTTCATGTGTCCTTCATGACTTTATAAACATGATATGAATTTGAATTTAAATTGCTTTGGTGTCTTTCCAGATGTGATCTTATGGAGGTGAACAGCATTTGTATTCCTGCTGTAGGAGCACTTGCATCCAGGGGAGAGGAGCTACGCTTCCATCTTCGGATATAGCAAAGGTCATTGTTGTTTTAGTTGTCAAATAACATGTAATACAACACATACTGCAACATCGCCAGTGTTTTTCAACCACTGTAGTAAATAATAAACTGATGTCTAATGCTTAAACCAAAAACAAACAAAAGGTGAGTGCCCCAAAGAAAAGGCATGGAAGCTTATGCAGAACCAAACTAAAACTGAACTGGCTACAAAGTCAACAAAAACAGAATGCTGGACGACAGTAAAGACTTACTGCGTAGCAAAGACGGCGTCCACAAAGTACATCCGAACATGACATGACAATCAATAATGTCCGCACGAAGAAGGATGAAAAACAACTGAAATATTCTTGATTGCTAAAACAAAGTAGATGTGGGAAATATCGCTCAAAGGAAGACATGAAACTGCTACAGGAAAATACCAAATAAAGAGAAAAAGCCAGCAAAATAGGAGCGCAAGACAAGAAGTAAAACACTACACACAGGAAAACAGCAAAAAAGTCCAAATAAGTCAGGGTGTGATGTGACAGGTGGTGACAGTACACCTACTTTGAGACAAGAGCTATATTGAATGATGCATGCTTGGTTATGCTTTAAAGTCATATCCAACAATTGCGACAACGACTTTTTATTGTCAATATCGAGTTACATTTTTTCCACGTACTTCACACGACGTACTTTACGCGACAACGTACTTTTCGCAACACACTTTACGCAACGCGACGTAAAGCGCAACGTTATTTACGACGTACTTTACGCAACATACTTTACGCAACGCAACGTGACGTACTTTACGCAACGTTACGTACTTTACGCAACATACTTTACACAACGCAACAGTTTACGCAACGTAACATACTTTACGCAACGTACTTTACGCGACATGATGTACTTTACGCAAAGTACTTTACGCAACGTGACATACTTTACACAACATGGCGTACTTTACGCAACGTGACGTACTTTACGCAACATACTTTACGCAACGCAACGTAACATACTTTACGCAACGTGATGTACTTTACGCAATGTGATGTACTTTACGCAACGTACTTTACGCAACGTGATGTACTTTACGCAACGTGATGTACTTTACGCAACACAACATACTTTACGAAACGTACTTTACGCAACGTGACTTACTTTACGCAACATACTTTACGCAACGCAACATAGTTAACGCAACGCAACATAGTTTACGCAACAGAACGTACTTTACGCGACGTACTTTACGCGACATGACGTACTTTACGCAACACAACATGTACTTTACGCAACGTGACGTACTTTACACAACACAACGTACTTTACGCAACGTGACATACTTTACGCAACGTGACATACTTTACGCAACATACTTTACGCAACGTGATATACTTTACGCAACGCAACATACTTTACACAACATACTTTACGCAACGTACTTTACGCAACGTGATGTACTTTATGCAACGTGATGTACTTTACGCAACGCAACATACTTTACACAACATACTTTACGCAACATGACTTACTTTACGCAATGCACTCTACATAGTTAACGCAACGCAACATAGTTTTCGCAACAGAACGTACTTTACGCAACATACTTGACGCAACGCAACGTACTTGACGCAACGCAACGTACTTGACGCAACGTGACATACTTTACGCAACGTGACGTACTTTACGCAACGTACTTTACGCAACGTGATGTACTTTACGCACCGCAACATAGTTTACACAACATACTTCACGCAACGTGACTTACTTTACGCAACGCAACATAGTTAACGCAACGCAACATAGTTTACGCAACAGAACGTACTTTACGCGACATACTTTACTCGACATGACGTACTTTACGCAAAGTACTTTACGCAACGCGACATGACGTAGTTTACGCAACGTGACGTACTTTACGCAACATGACGTAGTTTACGCAACGTGACGTACTTTACGCAACATGACGTAGTTTACGCAATGTGACGTACTTTACGCAAAGTACTTTACGCAACACAACATGATGTACTTTACGCAACGTGACATACTTTACGCAACGTGACGTACTTTACACAACGTACTTTACGCAACATACTTTACGCAACATACTTTACGCAACATACTTTACGCAACACAACGTACTTTACGCAGCGTACTTTACGCAACGTGACATACTTTACGCAACGTGACATACTTTACGCAACGTACTTTACGCAACATACTTTACGCAACGTGATGTACTTTACGCACCGCAACATAGTTTACACAACATACTTCACGCAACGTGACTTACTTTACGCAACGCAACATAGTTAACGCAACAGAACGTACTTTACGCGACGTACTTTACGCGACATGACGTACTTTACGCTAAGTACTTTACGCAACACAACATGATGTACTTTACGCAACGTGACATACTTTACGCAACATGACGTAGTTTACGCAATGTGCCGTACTTTACGCAAAGTACTTTACACAACACAACGTACTTTACGCAACGTGACATACTTTACGCACCGCAACATACTTTACACAACATACTTCACGCAACGTGACTTACTTTACGCAACATAGTTAAGGCAACGCAACATAGTTTACGCAACACAACGTACTTTACGCGACATACTTTACTCGACATGACGTACTTTACGCAAAATACTTTACGCAACGCAACATGACGTAGTTTACGCAACATGACGTAGTTTACGCAATGTGACGTACTTTACGCAAAGTACTTTACGCAACACAACATGATGTACTTTACGCAACGTGACATACTTTACGCAACGTGACGTACTTTACGCAACATACTTTACACAACACAACGTACTTTACGCAGCGTACTTTACGCAACGTGACATACTTTACGCAACGTGACATACTTTACGCAACGTACTTTACGCAACATACTTTACGCAACGTGATGTACTTTACGCAACGTGATGTACTTTACGCACCGCAACATAGTTTACACAACATACTTCACGCAACGTGACTTACTTTACGCAACGCAACATAGTTAACGCAACAGAACGTACTTTACGCGACGTACTTTACTCGACATGACGTACTTTACGCTAAGTACTTTACGCAACACAACATGATGTACTTTACGCAACGTGACATACTTTACGCAACATGACGTAGTTTACGCAATGTGCCGTACTTTACGCAAAGTACTTTACACAACACAACGTACTTTACGCAACGTGACATACTTTACGCACCGCAACATACTTTACACAACATACTTCACGCAACGTGACTTACTTTACGCAACATAGTTAAGGCAACGCAACATAGTTTACGCAACACAACGTACTTTACGCGACATACTTTACTCGACATGACGTACTTTACGCAAAATACTTTACGCAACGCAACATGACGTAGTTTACGCAACATGACGTAGTTTACGCAATGTGACGTACTTTACGCAAAGTACTTTACGCAACACAACATGATGTACTTTACGCAACGTGACATACTTTACGCAACGTGACGTACTTTACGCAACATACTTTACACAACACAACGTACTTTACGCAGCGTACTTTACGCAACGTGACATACTTTACGCAACGTGACATACTTTACGCAACGTACTTTACGCAACGTACTTTACGCAACGTACTTTACGCAACGTGATGTACTTTATGCAACGTGATGTACTTTACGCACCGCAACATAGTTTACACAACATACTTCACGCAACGTGACTTACTTTACGCAACGCAACATAGTTAACGCAACAGAACGTACTTTACGCGACGTACTTTACGCGACATGACGTACTTTACGCAAAGTACTTTACGCAACACAACATGATGTACTTTACGCAACGTGACGTACTTTACGCAACGTGACGTACTTTACGCAACATACTTTACGCACCGTACTTTACGCAACGCACTTTACGCAACATAGTTTACGCAACAGAACGTACTTTACGTGACATGACGTACTTTACGCAAAGTACTTTACGCAACACAACATGATGCACTTTACGCAACGTGACATACTTTACGCAACGTGACATACTTTACGTAAGGTACTTTACGCAACATACTTTACACAACACAACGTACTTTACACAACGTGACATACTTTACGCAACGTGACATACTTTACGCAACGTACTTTACGCAACGTACTTTACGCAACATACTTTACGCAACGTGATGTACTTTATGCAACGTGATGTACTTTACGCACCGCAACATAGTTTACACAACATACTTCACGCAACGTGACTTACTTTACGCAACGCAACATAGTTAACGCAACAGAACGTACTTTACGCGACGTACTTTACTCGACATGACGTACTTTACGCAAAGTACTTTACGCAACACAACATGATGTACTTTACGCAACGTGACGTACTTTACGCAACATACTTTACGCAACGCACTTTACGCAACATAGTTAACGCAACGCAACATAGTTTACGCAACAGAACGTACTTTATGTGACATGACGTACTTTACGCAAAGTACTTTACGCAACACAACATGATGTACTTTACGCAACGTGACATACTTTACGCAACGTGACGTACTTTACGCAACGTACTTTACGCAACATACTTTACGCAACATACTTTACACAACACAACGTACTTTACGCAGCGTACTTTACGCAACGTGACATACTTTACGCAACGTGACATACTTTACGCAACGTGACATACTTTACGCAACGTACTTTACGCAACGTACTTTACGCAACATACTTTACGCAACGTGATGTACTTTATGCAACGTGATGTACTTTACGCACCGCAACATAGTTTACACAACATACTTCACGCAACGTGACTTACTTTACGCAACGCAACATAGTTAACGCAACAGAACGTACTTTACGCGACGTACTTTACGCAACATGACGTACTTTACGCAAAGTACTTTACGCAACACAACATGATGTACTTTACGCAACGTGACGTACTTTACGCAACGTGACTTACTTTACGCAACATAGTTAAGGCAACGCAACATAGTTTACGCAACACAACGTACTTTACGCGACATACTTTACTCGACATGACGTACTTTACGCAAAATACTTTACGCAACGCAACATGACGTAGTTTACGCAACATGACGTAGTTTACGCAATGTGACGTACTTTACGCAAAGTACTTTACGCAACACAACATGATGTACTTTACGCAACGTGACATACTTTACGCAACGTGACGTACTTTACGCAACATACTTTACACAACACAACGTACTTTACGCAGCGTACTTTACGCAACGTGACATACTTTACGCAACGTGACATACTTTACGCAACGTACTTTACGCAACGTACTTTACGCAACGTACTTTACGCAACGTACTTTACGCAACGTGATGTACTTTATGCAACGTGATGTACTTTACGCACCGCAACATAGTTTACACAACATACTTCACGCAACGTGACTTACTTTACGCAACGCAACATAGTTAACGCAACAGAACGTACTTTACGCGACGTACTTTACGCGACATGACGTACTTTACGCAAAGTACTTTACGCAACACAACATGATGTACTTTACGCAACGTGACGTACTTTACGCAACGTGACGTACTTTACGCAACATACTTTACGCACCGTACTTTACGCAACGCACTTTACGCAACATAGTTTACGCAACAGAACGTACTTTACGTGACATGACGTACTTTACGCAAAGTACTTTACGCAACACAACATGATGTACTTTACGCAACGTGACATACTTTACGCAACGTGACATACTTTACGTAAGGTACTTTACGCAACATACTTTACACAACACAACGTACTTTACACAACGTGACATACTTTACGCAACGTGACATACTTTACGCAACGTACTTTACGCAACGTACTTTACGCAACATACTTTACGCAACGTGATGTACTTTATGCAACGTGATGTACTTTACGCACCGCAACATAGTTTACACAACATACTTCACGCAACGTGACTTACTTTACGCAACGCAACATAGTTAACGCAACAGAACGTACTTTACGCGACGTACTTTACTCGACATGACGTACTTTACGCAAAGTACTTTACGCAACACAACATGATGTACTTTACGCAACGTGACGTACTTTACGCAACATACTTTACGCAACGCACTTTACGCAACATAGTTAACGCAACGCAACATAGTTTACGCAACAGAACGTACTTTATGTGACATGACGTACTTTACGCAAAGTACTTTACGCAACACAACATGATGTACTTTACGCAACGTGACATACTTTACGCAACGTGACGTACTTTACGCAACGTACTTTACGCAACATACTTTACGCAACATACTTTACACAACACAACGTACTTTACGCAGCGTACTTTACGCAACGTGACATACTTTACGCAACGTACTTTACGCAACGTACTTTACGCAACATACTTTACGCAACGTGATGTACTTTATGCAACGTGATGTACTTTACGCACCGCAACATAGTTTACACAACATACTTCACGCAACGTGACTTACTTTACGCAACGCAACATAGTTAACGCAACAGAACGTACTTTACGCGACATGACGTACTTTACGCAAAGTACTTTACGCAACACAACATGATGTACTTTACGCAACGTGACGTACTTTACGCAACGTGACGTACTTTACGCAACATACTTTACGCAACGCACTTTACGCAACATAGTTAACGCAACGCAACATAGTTTACGCAACAGAACGTACTTTATGTGACATGACGTACTTTACGCAAAGTACTTTACGCAACACAACATGATGTACTTTACGCAACGTGACATACTTTACGCAACGTGACGTACTTTACGCAACGTACTTTACGCAACATACTTTACGCAACATACTTTACACAACACAACGTACTTTACGCAGCGTACTTTACGCAACGTGACATACTTTACGCAACGTGACATACTTTACGCAACGTGACATACTTTACGCAACGTACTTTACGCAACGTACTTTACGCAACATACTTTACGCAACGTGATGTACTTTATGCAACGTGATGTACTTTACGCACCGCAACATAGTTTACACAACATACTTCACGCAACGTGACTTACTTTACGCAACGCAACATAGTTAACGCAACAGAACGTACTTTACGCGACGTACTTTACGCAACATGACGTACTTTACGCAAAGTACTTTACGCAACACAACATGATGTACTTTACGCAACGTGACGTACTTTACGCAACGTGACGTACTTTACGCAACGTGACGTACTTTACGCAACATACTTTACGCAACGCACTTTACGCAACATAGTTAACGCAACGCAACATAGTTTACGCAACAGAACGTACTTTATGTGACATGACGTACTTTACGCAAAGTACTTTACGCAACACAACATGATGTACTTTACGCAACGTGACATACTTTACGCAACGTGACGTACTTTACGCAACGTACTTTACGCAACATACTTTACGCAACATACTTTACACAACACAACGTACTTTACGCAGCGTACTTTACGCAACGTGACATACTTTACGCAACGTGACATACTTTACGCAACGTGACATACTTTACGCAACGTACTTTACGCAACGTACTTTACGCAACGTACTTTACGCAACGTGATGTACTTTATGCAACGTGATGTACTTTACGCACCGCAACATAGTTTACACAACATACTTCACGCAACGTGACTTACTTTACGCAACGCAACATAGTTAACGCAACAGAACGTACTTTACGCGACGTACTTTACGCAACATGACGTACTTTACGCAAAGTACTTTACGCAACACAACATGATGTACTTTACGCAACGTGATGTACTTTACGCAACGTGACGTACTTTACGCAACGTGACGTACTTTACGCAACATACTTTACGCAACGCACTTTACGCAACATAGTTAACGCAACGCAACATAGTTTACGCAACAGAACGTACTTTACGTGACATGACGTACTTTACGCAAAGTACTTTACGCAACACAACATGATGTACTTTACGCAACGTGACATACTTTACGCAACGTGACGTACTTTACGCAACATACTTTACGCAACATACTTTACACAACACAACGTACTTTACGCAGCGTACTTTACGCAACGTGACATACTTTACGCAACGTGACATACTTTACGCAACGTACTTTACGCAACGTACTTTACGCAACATACTTTACGCAACGTGATGTACTTTATGCAACGTGATGTACTTTACGCACCGCAACATAGTTTACACAACATACTTCACGCAACGTGACTTACTTTACGCAACGCAACATAGTTAACGCAACAGAACGTACTTTACGCGACGTACTTTACGCGACATGACGTACTTTACGCAAAGTACTTTACGCAACACAACATGATGTACTTTACGCAACGTGACGTACTTTACGCAACGTGACGTACTTTACGCAACATACTTTACGCAACGTACTTTACGCAACGCACTTTACGCAACACAGTTAACGCAACGCAACATAGTTTACGCAACAGAACGTACTTTACGTGACATGACGTACTTTACGCAAAGTACTTTACGCAACACAACATGATGTACTTTACGCAACGTGACATACTTTACGCAACACAACATGATGTACTTTACGCAACGTGACATACTTTACGCAACGCAACATGACATACTTTACGCAACATACTTTACGCAACACAACATACTTTACGCAACGTACTTTACGCATCGTGGCATACTTTACGCAACATACTTTACGCAACGTGATGTACTTTACGCAACGTGATGTACTTTACGCAACGTGATGTACTTTACACAACATACTTTACGCAATGTACTTTACGCAATGTGACTTACTTTACGCAACGCACTTTACGCAACACAACATTGTTAACGCAACGCAACATAGTTTACGCAACAGAACGTACTTTACGCAACGTACTTTACGCGACATGACGTACTTTACGTAAAGTACTTTACGCAACACATCATGATGTACTTTACGCAACATACAACGCAACGTGATGTACTTTAGGCAACGTATTTTACGCAACGTGATGAACTTTACGCCACGCAACATACTTTACGCAACGCACTTTACGCAACATAGTTAACGCCTTGCAACATAGTTTACGCAACAGAACATACTTTACGCGACGTATTTTACGCGACATGACGTACTTTACGCAAAGTACTTTACGCAACGTACTTTACGCAACATACTTTACACAACACAACGTCCTTTACGCAACGTACTTTAAGCAACGTACTTTAAGCAACGTACTTTACGCAACGTACTTTACGCAACGTGATTTACTTTACGCAACATACTTTACGCAACGTACTTTACGCAACGTACTTTACGCAACGTGACTTACTTTACGCAACGTGACTTACTTTACGCAACGTACTTTATGCAACATGGCATACTTTTACGCAACATGACGTACTTTTACTTCACCTATGTTTAGTACAGCGCTTAGTGATTTTATCTGTGAAATGCTCTATAAATAAAATGGATTCACCCTCTTGGAAGTATTCCTGTCCCATCTCCACGCCTTCTAGTTCTTCAGAAGCAGCCTCCTTGAAGACCAGCTCCAACTGGTCTGACCTGGCATCCCCTAACATCAAAGAATGCAACCAACATCAACATCCCTGGAACTAATCAACTCAACAAAAGTGTTCAGCTCCACCCGTCACAATACAGAAGAATTGGATTGTCTGATCACCTCCATCGGAATAAGTTTGCTCGCCCTCACCAAAACACTCCTAGGCAGGGTCGTGCACTAAACTCCCCAGTGAGACCAGCACAGTGAAAGACGCTCTGAAATCCCTTCCCTTGTCTTTGAATACACCTAAGATGTTTGAAAGAAGCGACTTCCAGGCTTATGGACAAAACACAGACTACTATTATTACTGGACATTTACGCGCACACACACACCCCAAACCCAAGGTCTTGAATTTATGTTTGCCGTAAATGTGGATTTGTTGCTCGAGGGTTTTTTGTAGTCTCAAACTGAAACCCCAGCATCACCCCACCAGGAGCTGAGTTTGGGACTTCTCTTCCCATGTTGACCTTTTCTACCTTTTTTACAGAGTGCCGCCAGTCTTCCTGTTCTAACATATTCTGTAGGTCTGCTAGGGTTGTACGGTATACCGGTACTAGTATAGTACTGCAATACTAATGAATCATATTCGGTATACTATACCGCCTCTAAAAAGTACCAGTCTCCCCCCCAGTCCCCCTTTTTTTTTTTTTTTTTTAAATGGCCACGACAGCGCGTCGTCACGTCATGACTGCTGGTTCTACCAGCAGAGGAGCATGTTCGGCAGTGCACAATCACAGAGTACTTGCTAAATTGCTCCAAAACCTGTATATACCTTTCAGCATTAATGGTGCCTTCACAGATGTGTAAGTTACCCATGTCTTGGACACTAATACACCCCCATACCATCACATATGCTTGCTTTTACACTTTGACCCTAGAACAATCCGGATGGTTCTTTTCCTCTTCGTTCCCGGGGGACACGACGTCCACAGTTTCCAAAAAACAATTTGAAATGTGGACTCGTCAGACCACAGAACACTTTCCCACTTTGCATCAGTCCATCTTAGATGAGCTCGGGCCCAGCGAAGCCGACGAAGCGTTTCTGGGTGTTGTTGATAAATGGCTGTGGCTTTGCATAGTAGAGTTTTAACTTGCACTTACAGATGTAGCGACCAACTGTAGTTACTGACAGTGGGTGTTTGAAGTGTTCCTGCGCCCATGTGGTGATATCCTTTACACACTGATGTCGCTTTTTGATGCAGTACCGCCTGAAGGATCGAAGGTCTGTAATATCATGGCTTACGTGCAGTGATTTCTCCAGATTCTCTGAACCTTTTGATGATATTACGGAGCGTAGATGGTGAAATCCCTAAATTCCTTGCAATAGCTGGTTGAGAAAGGTTTTTCTTAAACTGTTCAACAATTTGCTCGCGCATTTGTTGACAAAGTGGTGACCCTCGCCCCATCCTTGTTTGTGAATGACTGAGCATTTCATGGAATCTACTTTTATACCCAATCATGGCACCCACCTGTTCCCAATCAGCCGTTCACCCGTGGGATGTTCCATATAAGTGTTTGATGAGCATTCCTCAACTTTCTCAGTCTTTTTTGCCACTTGTGCCAGCTTTTTTAAAGGCATCAAATTCCAAATGAGCTAATATTTGCAAATGTGAACATGAAATATCTTGTCTTTGCAGTCTATTCAATTGAATATAAGTTGAAAAGGATTTGTTGTATTCTCTTTTTATTGACCATTTACACAACGTGACAACTTCACTGCTGTTGGGGTTTTGTACGAGCGCACACACACATAGTACTTACAAGCAGACACAGTATGTAGACAGAAAAGGGAGAACGGACGCATTTTGGTGTAAAAACTAAAGATAAAAAAGGTAAAAGCTACTTCTAAATCACTAATCCTGGCCTCCATGGCGACAAATAAAGTAAGTTTCTTACAAGTAGCATTATCACTGGAGGACGAGGAATAGCTAAACATGCTTCACTACACACCGTAGGAGGATACAATAGCTCCCCGGCGTCAATATCGAGTTACATTTTTTCACGTACTTTACGTGACGTACTTTACGCGACACAACGTACTTTTCGCAACGCGACGTACTTTACGCAACACACTTTACGCAACGCACTTTATGCAACGCGACGTACTTAACGCAACGCGACGTGACGTCCTTAACGCGACGTTATTTACGACGTACTTTACGCAACGTACTTTACACAACGCTACAGTTTACGCAACGTAACATACTTTACGCAACGTGACATACTTTACGCAACATGACGTACTTTACGCAACCTACTTTACGCAACGTACCTTACGCAACGTGACATACTTTACGCAACGTGATGTACTTTACGCTACGTGATGTACTTTACGCAACGTGATGTACGCAACGTGATGTACGCAACGTGATGTACTTTACACAACACAACATACCTTACGCAACGTGACTTACTTTACGCAACGTACTTTACGCAACATACTTAACGCAACGCAACATAGTTTACGCAACAGAACATTCTTTACGCGACGTCCTTTACGCGACATGACGTGCTTTACGCAAAGTACTTTACGCAACACAACATGATGTACTTTACGCAACGTGACGTACTTTACGCAACGTGACGTACTTTACGCAACATACTTTACGCAACGTACTTTACGCAACGCACTTTACGCAACATAGTTAACGCAACGCAACATAGTTTACGCAACAGAACGTACTTTACGTGACATGACGTACTTTACGCAAAGTACTTTACGCAACACAACATGATGTACTTTACGCAACGTGACATACTTTACGCAACACAACATGATGTACTTTACGCAACGTGACATACTTTACGCAACGCAACATGACATACTTTACGCAACATACTTTACGCAACACAGCATACTTTACGCAACGTACTTTACGCATCGTGGCATACTTTACGCAACATACTTTACGTAACGTGATGTACTTTACGCAACGTGATGTACTTTACGCAACGTGATGTACTTTACGCAACATACTTTACGCAATGTACTTTACGCAATGTGACTTACTTTACGCAACGCACTTTACGCAACACAACATTGTTAACGCAACGCAACATAGTTTACGCAACAGAACGTACTTTACGCAACGTACTTTACGCGACATGACGTACTTTACGTAAAGTACTTTACGCAACACATCATGATGTACTTTACTGTACTGTACAACATACAACGCAACGTGATGTACTTTAGGCAACGTACTTTACGCAACGTTATGAACTTTACGCAACGCAACATACTTTACGCAACGCACTTTACGCAACATAGTTAACGCATTGCAACATAGTTTACGCAACAGAACATACTTTACGCGACGTACTTTACGCGACATGACGTACTTTACGCAAAGTACTTTACGCAACGTACTTTACGCAACACAACGTACTTTACGCAACGTACTTTACGCAACGTGATTTACTTTACGCAACATACTTTACGCAACGTACTTTACGCAACGTGACTTAATTTACGCAACGTACTTTATGCAACATGGCATACGTTTACGCAACATGACGTACTTTTACTTCACCTATGTTTAGTACAGCGCTTAGTGATTTTATCTGTGAAATGCTCTATAAATAAAATGGATTCACCCTCTTGGAAGTATTCCTGTCCCATCTCCACGCCTTCTAGTTCTTCAGAAGCAGCCTCCTTGAAGACCAGCTCCAACTGGTCTGACCTGGCATCCCCTAACATCAAAGAATGCAACAAACATCAACATCCCTGGAACTAATCAACTCAACAAAAGTGTTCAGCTCCACCCGTCATAAAACAGAAGAATTGGATTGTCTGATCACCTCCATCGGAATAAGTTTGCTCGCCCTCACCAAAACACTCCAAGGCAGGGTCGTGCACTAAACTCCCCAGTGAGACCAGCACAGTAAAAGACGCTCTGAAATCCCTTCCCTTGTCTTCGAAGACACCTAAGATGTTTGAAAGAAGCGACTTCCAGGCTTATGGACAAAACACAGACTACTATTATTACTGGACATTTACGCGCACACACACACCCCAAACCCAAGGTCTTGAATTTATGTTTGCCGTAAATGTGGATTTGTCGCTCGAGGGTTTTTTGTAGTCTCAAACTGAAACCCCAGCATCACCCCACCAGGAGCTGAGTTTGGGACGTCTCTTCCCATGTTGACCTTTTCTACCTTTTTTACAGAGTGCCGCCAGTCTTCCTGTTCTAACATATTCTGTAGGTCTGCTAGGGTTGTACGGTATACCGGTACTAGTATAGTACCGCGATACTAATTAATCATATTCGGTATACTATACCGCCTCTAAAAAGTACTAGTCTCCCCCCCAGTCCCCCTTTTTTTTTTTTTTTTTTAAATGGCCACGACAGCGCGTCGTCACGTCATGACTGCTGGTTCTACCAGCAGAGGAGCATGTTCGGCAGTGCACAATCACAGAGTACTTGCTAAATTGCTCCAAAACCTGTATGTACCTTTCAGCATTAATGGTGCCTTCACAGATGTGTAAGTTAACCATGTCTTGGGCACTAATACACCCCCATACCATCACACATGCTGCCTTTTACACTTTGACCCTAGAACAATCCGGATGGTTCTTTTCCTCTTCGTTCCCGGGGGACACGACGTACACAGTTTCCAAAAAACAATTTGAAATGTGGACTCGTCAGACCACAGAACACTTTCCCACTTTGCATCAGTCCATCTTAGATGAGCTCGGGCCAAGCGAAGCCGGCGAAGCGTTTCTGGGTGTTGTTGATAAATGGCTGTGGCTTTGCATAGTAGAGTTTTAACTCGCACTTACAGATGTAGCGACCAACTGTCGTTACTGACAGTGGGTGTTTGAAGTGTTCCTGCGCCCATGTGGTGATATCCTTTACACACTGATGTCGCTTTTTGATGCAGTACCGCCTGAAGGATCGAAGGTCTGTAATATCATGGCTTACGTGCAGTGATTTCTCCAGATTCTCTGAACCTTTTGATGATATTACGGAGCGTAGATGGTGAAATCCCTAAATTCCTTGCAATAGCTGGTTGAGAAAGGTTTTTCTTAAACTGTTCAACAATTTGCTCGCGCATTTGTTGACAAAGTGGTGACCCTCGCCCCGTCCTTGTTTGTGAATGACTGAGCATTTCATGGAATCTACTTTTATACCCAATCATGGCACCCACCTGTTCCCAATCAGCCGTTCACCCGTGGGATGTTCCATATAAGTCTTTGATGAGCATTCCTCAACTTTCTCAGTCTTTTTTGCCACTTGTGCCAGCTTTTTTAAAGGCATCAAATTCCAAATGAGCTAATATTTGCAAATGTGAACATGAAATATCTTGTCTTTGCAGTCTATTCAATTGAATATAAGTTGAAAAGGATTTGTTGTATTCTCTTTTTATTTACCATTTACATAACATGACAACGTCACTGCTGTTGGGGTTTTGTACAAGCGCACACACACAGAGTACTTACAAGCAGACACAGTGTGTAGACAGAAAAGGGAGAACGGACGCATTTTGGTGTAAAAACTAAAGATAAAAAAGGTAAAGGCTACTTCTAAATCACTAATCCTGGCCTCCATGGCGACAAATAAAGTAAGTTTCTTACAAGTAGCATTATCACTGGAGGACGAGGAATAGCTAAACATGCTTCACTACACACCGTAGGAGGATACAATAGCTCCCCGGCGTCAATATCGAGTTACATTTTTTCACGTACTTTACGTGACGTACTTTACGCGACACAACGTACTTTTCGCAACGCGACGTACTTTACGCAACACACTTTACGCAACGCACTTTATGCAACGCGACGTACTTAACGCAACGCGACGTGACGTCCTTAACGCGACGTTATTTACGACGTACTTTACGCAACATACTTTACACAACGCTACAGTTTACGCAACGTAACATACTTTACGCAACGTGACATACTTTACGCAACATGACGTACTTTACGCAACGTACTTTACGCAATGTACCTTACGCAACGTGACATACTTTACGCAACGTGATGTACTTTACGCTACGTGATGTACTTTACGCAACGTGATGTACGCAACGTGATGTACTTTACACAACACAACATACCTTACGCAACGTGACTTACTTTACGCAACGTACTTTACGCAACATACTTAACGCAACGCAACATAGTTTACGCAACAGAACATACTTTACGCGACATACTTTACGCGACATGACGTGCTTTACGCAAAGTACTTTACGCAACACAACATAATGTACTTTACGCAACATGACATACTTTACGCAACATGACGTACTTTACGCAACATACTTTACGCAACGTACTTTACGCAACATACTTTACGCAACGCAAAGTACTTTACGCAACACAACATGATGTACTTTACGCAACGTGACATACTTTACGCGACATGATGTACTTTACGCAACGTGACGTACTTTACGCAACATACTTTACGCAACATACTTTACGCAATGTACTTTACGCAACGCAACGTAGTTTACGCAACACAACATACTTTACGCAACGCACTTTACACAACATGGTTAACGCAACGCAACGTAGTTTACGCAACAGAACGTACTTTACGCGACATGACGTACTTTACGCAAAGTACTTTACGCAACACAACATGATGTACTTTACGCAACGTGACGTACTTTACGCAACATACTTTACGCAACGTACTTTACGCAATGTACTTTACGCAATGTACTTTACGCAACGCACTTTATGCAACGCGACGTGACGTCCTTAACGCGACGTTATTTACGACGTACTTTACGCAACGTACTTTACACAACGCTACAGTTTACGCAACGTAACATACTTTACGCAACGTGACATACTTTACGCAACATGACGTACTTTACGCAACCTACTTTACGCAACGTACCTTACGCAACGTGACATACTTTACGCAACGTGATGTACTTTACGCAACGTGATGTACTTTACGCAACGTGATGTACGCAACGTGATGTACTTTACGCAACCCAACATACTTTACGCAACATACTTTACGCAACGTGACTTACTTTACGCAACGTACTTTACGCAACATACTTAACGCAACATAGTTTACGCAACAGAACATACTTTACGCGACATGACGTACTTTACGCAAAGTACTTTACGCAACACAACATGATGTACTTTACGCAACGTGACATACTTTACGCAACATGACGTACTTTACGCAACGTGACGTACTTTACGCAACGTGACATACTTTACGCAACATACTTTACGCAAAGTACTTTACGCAATGTACTTTACGCAACACAACATACTTTACGCAACGTACTTTACGCAACGCACTTTACACAACATAGTTAACGCAACATAGTTTACGCAACAGAACGTACTTTACGTGACATGACATACTTTACGCAAAGTACTTTACGCAACACAACATGATGTACTTTACGCAACGTGACATACTTTACGCAACACAACATGACATACTTTACGCAACGTGACATACTTTACGCAACATACTTTACGCAGCATAATTTACGCAACACAACATACTTTACGCAACGTACTTAACGCAACGCAACATACTTTACGCAACAGAACATACTTTACGCGACGTACTTTACGCGACATGACGTACTTTACGTAAAGTACTTTACGCAACACAACATGATGTACTTTACGCAACGTGACATACTTTACGCAACGCAACATGACGTACTTTACGCAACGTGACGTACTTTACGCAACATACTTTACGCACCGTACTTTACGCAATGTACTTTACGCAATGTACTTTACGCAACGCAACGTACTTTACGCAACACAACGTACTTTACGCAACGCAACGTACTTTACGCAACATACTTTACGCAACGCACTTTATGCAACATAGTTAACGCAACACAACATAGTTTACGCAACAGAACGTACTTTACGCGACATGACGTACTTTACACAAAGTACTTTACGCAACACAACATGATGTACTTTACGCAACGTGACATACTTTACGCAACATGACATACTTTACGCAATGTGACGTACTTTACGCAACGTACTTTACGCAACGCAACATACTTTACGCAACGTACTTTACGCAACGCACTTTACACAACATAGTTAACGCAACGCAACATAGTTTACGCAACAGAACGTACTTTACGCGACATGACGTACTTTACGCAAAGTACTTTACGCAACACAACATGATGTACTTTACGCAACGTGACATACTTTACGCAACGTGAACTTTACGCAACGTACTTTACGCAATGTACTTTACACAACGTACTTTACGCAACGTGCTTTACGCAACGCAACGTACTTTACGCAACGCAACGTACTTTACGCAACGCACTTTACACAACATAGTTAACGCAACAGAACGTACTTTACGCGACATGACGTACTTTACGCAAAGTACTTTACGCAACACAACATGATGTACTTTACGCAACGTGACATACTTTACGCAACACAACATGACATACTTTACGCAACGTGACATACTTTATGCAACATACTTTACGCAACGTAATTTACGCAACACAACATACTTTACGCAACGTACTTTACGCAACGTACTTTACGCATCGTGGCATACTTTACGCAACGTGATGTACTTTACGCAACGTGATGTACTTTACGCAACGTGATGTACTTTACGCAACGTGATGTACTTTATGCAACGTGATGTACTTTAAGCAACATACTTTACGCAACATACTTTACGAACTTTTATACGCAATCATGGCACCCACCTGTTCCCAATTAGCCTGTTCACCTGTGGGATGTTCCATATAAGTGTTTGATGAGCATTCCTCAACTTGCTCAGTCTTTTTTGCCACTTGTGCCAGCTTTTTTAACTGGAGGACGAGGAATAGCTAAACATGCTTCACTACACACCGTAGGAGGATACAATAGCTCACCACCTTCACAATGTAAACAAACGCCATGGGTGGATCTACACCTGACATCCACTGTAATGATACCAAGTACAAGAGCGTGTAGTGATGGGTCCGGCAACACCGATGCATCGGCGCATGCGTCGAGCTCATAGAGCAAAACCCTGTGTCGGTGCGCGTACCGCTTTTAGAAAGTCACGTGACCGATCATGAGCGGTTTCGGTCACGTGACCGATACGCCAACTGTATCGCACTGACGCCTCCTCTGTGGCCTGTGAGCGGCTCTTTTCTACAGCCGGAGAAATAATAACTAAGAAGAGAAATCGTCTAAAATGTAATATGTCGGAAAAACTTTTTTTTTTTTTTTTTTATAAAAATGTGTAAAAAAATAAAATAAAAAAAATTCCCAGTCCACAATCATCCACAATCATCTCTTAGATTTCCATGTTATGATACATGTTCACATTATTTATTGACTGTATCTAAAAAAAGATAAAAATATATTTTTATTTTAATGAAGATATGAAATAATCCTAAATGACTTGGTTTATATTATTGTATATACTAGGGCAGGGGTCACCAACGCGGTGCCCGCGGGCACCAGGTAGCCCGTAAGGACCAGATGAGTCGCCCGCTGGCCTGTTCTAAAAATAGCTCAAAGAGCAGCACTTACCAGTGAGCTGCCTCTATTTTTTAAATTTTATTTATTTACTAGCAAGCTGGTCTCGCTTTGCTCCACATTTTTAATTCTACAAGAGACAAAACTCAAATAGAATTTGAAAATCCAAGAAAATATTTTAAAGACTTGGTCTTCACTTGGAATAAGCGGTAGAAAATGGATGGATGGATGGGTCTTCACTTGTTTAAATACATTCATTTATTTTTTACTTTTAGAAATAAAATTTTAGAGGAAAAAATACAACCTTAAAAATGATTTTAGGATTTTTAAACAAATATACCTTTTTACCTTTTAAATTTCTTCCTCTTCTTTCCTGACAATTTAAATCAATATTCAAGTAATTTTTTTTATTGTAAAGAATAATAAATATTTTAGCTTCTGTTTTTTCGACGGAGAATATTTGTGAAATATTTCTTCAAACTTACTATGATTAAAATTCAAAAAAAATATTCTGGCAAATCTCAAAAATCTGTAGAATCAAATTTAAATCTCATTTCAAAATATTTACTTTACTAATCAAACATGTTTTGTACTCGAATAAAATTGTATTTATTTAGTGCAAAATAACAAATTGAACATAAAAAAACATAATAATGTTGCACACTTTTGGCCGGGATTCGATATCAGTAAGTGATAAGTGATTATTACATTTGAACAGAAGTGTAGATAGAACATGTTAAAAATAGGAAAATAAGCAGATATTAACAGTAAATGAACAAGTAGATTAATAACAATTTTTTTTTACAGTTTGTCCCTCATAATGTGTACAAAATAATAGGTGTATAAATGACACAATATGTTACTGCATAGACTAATTAGGAGTCTTTGTTTACTTACTACTTTAAGGACTAAATTACAATAATAAACATATGTTTAATGTACCATATGATTGTTTTTGTTCAAATAAAGACAATAATGACATTTTTCGAGGTCCCCTTTATTTAGAAAAGTATCGAAATACATTTTGGTACCGGTACCAAAATATTAGTATTGGGACAACACTAATTTGTTGAGTTTTTTTTAAGAAACAATGACAATAAAGTTCTGTTCTTAATGACTGAAGAGCAGGAGAGCGACTAATTAGTAAAGGAAGGAGCTCACTAATTTGGACGGCATGACAGACAAAGCGAAAGCGAAAGCGAAAGTGAAAGTGAAAGCAAGACAGACAATAAGAATAAGGATTGACCTCACCATGAATTTCTTTTAAAATTTTTGTTCTGGAAAATCTAGAAGAAATACTGATTTGTCTTTGTTAGAAATATAGCTTGGTCCAATTTGTTCAATATTCTAACAAAGTGCAGATTGGATTTTAACCGATTTAAAACATGCCATCAAAATTCTAAAATGTATCTTAATCAGGAAAAATGACTAATGATGTTCCATAAATTATTTTTTTTAATTTTTTCAAAAAGATTCAAATAAGCTAGTTTTTCTCGCTTGAATTTTGAATTTTAAAGAGTCGAAATTGAAGATAAACTATGTTTCAAATTTTTATTTTATTTTTTTTTTCGTGTTTTCTCCTCTTTTAAACCATTCAAGTGTTTTTTTCATCATTTATTTCCTACAAAAAACCTTCCGTAAAAGGAAAAGAAAATGTACAGTCGCCCGCTGGCCTGTTTTAAAAATAGCTCAAAGAGCAGCACTTACCAGTGAGCTGCCTCTATTTTTTTAAATTGTATTTATTTACTAGCAAGATGGTCTCGCTTTGCTCGACATTTTTAATTCTAAAAGAGACAAAACTCAAATAGAATTTGAAAATCCAAGAAAATATTTTAAAGACTTGGAATAAGCGGTAGAAAATGGATGGATGGATGGGTCTTCACTGGTTTAAATAAATTCATTTATTTTTTACTTTTCTTCTTATTACTTTTAGATATACAATTTTAGAGAAAAAATACAACCTTAAAAATGATTTTAGGATTTTTAAACAAATATACCTTTTAAATTTCTTCCTCTTCTTTCCTGACAATTTAAATCAATGTTCAAGTAAATTTATTTATTTTTTATTGTAAAGAATAATAAATATTTTAGCTTCTGTTTTTTCGACAAAGAATATTTGTGAAATATTTCTTCAAACTTACTATGATTAAAATTCAAAAAAATTATTCTGGCAAATCTCAAAAATCTGTAGAATCAAATTTAAATCTCATTTCAAAGTATTTACTTTACTAATCAAACATGTTTTGTACTCAAATAAAATTGTATTTATTTAGTGCAAAATAACAAATTGAACATAAAAAAACATAATAATGTGATAATGCAGATATTAACAGTAAATTAACAAGTAGATTAATAACAAGTTTTTTTTACAGTTTGTCCCTCATAATGTGGAAAAAAATAATAGGTGTATAAATGACACAATTTGTTACTGCATAGACTAATTAGGAGTCTTTGTTTGTTTACTTACTACTTTAAGGACTAAATTACAATAATAAACATATGTTTAATGTACCGTATGATTGTTTTTGTTCAAATAAAGACAATAATGACATTTTTCGAGGTCCCCTTTATTTAGAAAAGTATCGAAATACATTTTGGTACCGGTACCAAAATATTAGTATTGGGACAACACTAATTTGTTGAGTTTTTTTTAAGAAACAATGACAATAAAGTTCTGTTCTTAATGACTGAAGAGCAGGAGAGCGACTAATTAGTAAAGGAAGGAGCTCACTAATTTGGACGGCATGACAGACAAAGCGAAAGCGAAAGTGAAAGTGAAAGCAAGACAGACAATAAGAATAAGGATTGACCTCACCATGAATTTCTTTTAAAATTTTTGTTCTGGAAAATCTAGAAGAAATACTGATTTGTCTTTGTTAGAAATATAGCTTGGTCCAATTTGTTAAATATTCTAACAAAGTGCAGATTGGATTTTAACCGATTTAAAACATGCCATCAAAATTCTAAAATGTATCTTAATCAGGAAAAATGACTAATGATGTTCCATAAATTCTTTTTTTTAATTTTTTCAAAAAGATTCAAATAAGCTAGTTTTCCTCGGTTGAATTTTGAATTTTAAAGAGTCGAAATTGAAGATAAACTATGTTTCAAATTTTTATTTTTATTTTTTTTCGTGTTTTCTCCTCTTTTAAACCATTCAAGTGTTTTTTTCATCATTTATTCCCTACAAAAAACCTTCCGTAAAAGGAAAAAAAAAATGTGCAGTCGCCCGCTGGCCTGTTTTAAAAATAGCTCAAAGAGCAGCACTTACCAGTGAGCTGCCTCTATTTTTTAAATTGTATTTATTTACTAGCAAGCTGGTCTCGCTTTGCTCGACATTTTTAATTCTAAAAGAGACAAAACTCAAATAGAATTTGAAAATCCAAGAAAATATTTTAAAGACTTGGAATAAGCGGTAGAAAATGGATGGATGGATGGGTCTTCACTGGTTTAAATAAATTCATTTATTTTTTACTTTTCTTCTTATTACTTTTAGATATACAATTTTAGAGAAAAAAATACAACCTTAAAAATGATTTTAGGATTTTTAAACAAATATACCTTTTTACCTTTTAAATTTCTTCCTCTTCTTTCCTGACAATTTAAATCAATGTTCAAGTAAATTTATTTATTTTTTTATTGTAAAGAATAATACATATTTTAGCTTCTGTTTTTTTGATGGAGAATATTTGTGAAATATTTCTTCAAACTTACTATGATTAAAATTCAAAAAAATTATTCTGGCAAATCTAGAAAATCTGTAGAATCAAATTTAAATCTTATTTCAAAGTATTTTGAATTTATTTTAAAATTTTTGTTCTGGAAAATCTAGAAGAAATACTGATTTGTCTTTGTTAGAAATATAGCTTGGTCCAATTTGTTAAATATTCTAACAAAGTGCAGATTGGATTTTAACCAATTTAAAACATGCCATCAAAATTCTAAAATGTATCTTAATCAGGAAAAAATGACTAATGATGTTCCATAAATTCTTTTTTTAATTTTTTCAAAAAGATTCAAATAAGCTAGTTTTTCTCTTCTTTTTGTCGGTTGAATTGTGAATTTTAAAGAGTCGAAATTGAAGATAAACTATGTTTCAACATTTTATTTTAATTTTTTTCGTGTTTTCTCCTCTTTTAAACCGTTCAATTAAGTGTTTTTTTCATCATTTATTCCCTACAAAAAACCTTCCGTAAAAGGACAAAAAAAATGTACGACGGAATGACAGACATGAATACCCATTTTTTTATATATATAAATGTATTTATTTAGCTATTCTTGTTTAAATCACACTTACAAATGACAATATATTTATTTATTTAAGTGTGTATCAAACTGGTAGCCCTTCGCATTAATCAGTACCCAAGAAGTAGTTTTTTGGTTTCAAAAAGGTTGGTGACCCCTGTACTAGGGCATCAAATCAGTGTCGGTTGAGTCGGTCCATAGGTTGCCTGTAGGGATTTTTAATGTCCAGCAGATGTCAGTATTTAGTGACACAGTATCGACACAGTATCAATACAGTTTTGCAATGTGTCGAAACGCTTCATGACGCCTCATCAACCCATCACTAAGAGCGTGTATAGTCGATACTACCGTATTTTCCGCACCATAAGGCGCCCTGGGTTATAAGCCGCGCCTTCAATGAACGGCATATTTCAAAACTTTGTCCACCTATAAGCCGCCCCGGGTTGTAAGCCGCATCTAACTGCGCTAAAGGAATGTCAAAAAAAACAGTCAGATAGGTCAGTCAAACTTTAATAATATATTAAAACCAGCGTGATGTGGGCGCGCATGGAGTCGTATATCAACATGGACGGAGCTGCGTGAAAAAAGCCACCCGGCCTCTTCGCGTAAACTTAAACTTACCTTAACCACTCGCTCATCTTTTCTTCATCCATCCCTTCGAGTTAGCTGTTATGATGACGCCGGCTGGAAAGGTCTCTTTTGGCAAGGTCTTCCTTTTGAATATCACCATGGGTGGAAGTTTCTGGCCATTAGCATGGCAAGCTAGAACCACAGTGAAGGATGACTTCTCATTCCCTGTGGTGCGAATATTCACCGTACGTGCTCCCGTTGTATCCACAGTGCGGTTCACAGGAATATCAAAAGTCAGTGGAACCTCGTCCATGTTGATAATGTGCTCTGGCCGGATCTTTTTTTCAGCTATCTTGTTTTTACAATATGCACGGAAAGTAGCCAGCTTTTCTTGAAAGTCTTTAGGCAGTTGCTGTGAAATAGTGGTCCGTGTGCGGATGGAGAGTTTGCGTCTTTTCATGAACCGGAAACACCAAGAAGCACCACCTTTAAAATCATCCAGGTGAAGTTCGCTTGCTAGCGCTGTTGCCTTCATTCGAATAGTGATGGTGCTGACACTTCTGCTTGCTGCTCTCTGCTCAACAACCCACTGTTCCAGTTTGTCCTCCAACAGTAGCCATCTTGCTTTGTTCCCTCCTCGGAAACTCTGTTTTGTCTTCTTTACCTGGCGCAGGTCATCTTCTTGCTTCCTCCACCTACGCACCATTGATTCATTTATGTTATATTCTCTTGCTGCTGCTCTATTTCCGTGTTCTTCGGCATGACTTATTGCCTTAAGTTTAAATTCTGCGTTATACGCGTGTCGCTTAGTAGGAGCCATTTTGTGGTCTGGTCTTTACAGATGTAAACACACAAAGGAAATGAAACGAAAATCCGCGCGCTTCTTCTTCTTCCGGGGGCGGGTGGTTGCTTACAGTAGAAGAAGAAGCGCTTCCTGTTCTATGGGGGCGGGTGCTTACCTTGGCGGTTGCTTGCGTAGAAGAAGAAGCGCTTCCTGTTCTACCGGGAAAAAAGATGGCGGCTGTTTACCGAAGTTGCGAGACCGAAACTTTATGAAAATGAATCTTAATATTAATCCATATATAAAGCGCACCGGGTTATAAGGCGCACTGTCAGCTTTTGAGAACATTTGTGGTTTTTAGGTGCGCCTTATAGTGCGGAAAATACGGTACTATGATTACATCGATATTCTGTATCGTAGTGATGGGTCCGGCAACACCGATGCATCGGCGCATGCGTCGAGCTCATAGAGCAAAACCCTGTGTCGGTGCGCGTACCGCTTTTAGAAAGTCACGTGACCGATCATGAGCTGTTTGGGTCACGTGACCGATACGCGAACCGTGTCGCACTGACGCCTGCGCGCCAAACTGTGTTTTTATAAGGAAGCGCATCTGTCAACGAGATGCCGCTGCCAACAGAATCGTCGCACTTCTGTCGTTGGTCATTTCTAATTTATCGTCGTCGGAGATCATGGAGCAGCCTCAGGCAAAAAGAAAGATTTCCCGCCGTGTGGGAATATTTTGATCATATATCGGAAAAAAATGTATTTGTGTTAATTTCCTTGTCGTTTTATCCTCTTCTCTCAAAGTTTCCACTTGATCTATTAGAATTCAAAATGATTCTTAGTGTACTATTCATATTTTCTGCAGGTTAAATGTCTCATTTGTACGACAGAATTGTCGTACATCAACAAATCCGCCTCCTCAATGCTGTCAGCTGAAGAAATAATAACTAAGAAGAGAAATCGTCTAAAATGTAATACGTTGGAAAAACAGTTTTTTAATTAAAGCTGCAAGCAGCATTGGTCGGGCCCGCATATTTGGCAGGTGCTAGTCCCAAGTGTCCCAATACTTTTGTTCAGTTTTCGTCATAAGTGTCCCAATACTTTTGTCTACTTGTAGTCCAAATTGTCCCAATACTTTTGTTTAGTGTACCTACCTTGTCTGCATTGTGTGGGCACGCTGGTGCTTCCTGCTTTTAAGCAGCCTTCTTGAAAAAAACAGCAGCATCAGCGCAGCGGCTCTTTGAAGGATCATAAAATCAAAACCGGAGCCGGTATTAAAACTCTTTCGATAACTTTTAAAGAAAAGGGTTCAATCTCTCTCCTGTGTTAGTTTGAAGCCCAAACGACAAACACGCTCAGAGATAATGTTTGAAGAAAGGTGACCGGTTTTTACAAAAATGTTGTGTTGAAGGGGGAATAGCAAACTTCCTGTAGATTTTTGCTGGGGGTTGTGAATTTATGAAATGTAGGTCTAAGTCAGACCTACGGAGAGGTTTTTGTTTCATGTCTCTCCGACCTTCCCAGTGGGAGTTACAGGCAGTTTAGTATTTTTTTTTCTTCCGAGAAGCAGTTTTTTCTCCGTTTTATTCAAAAATTGCTCTAGAGCGCAATTTTTAAATTTGGGGTTAGGTTTTTTTATTAGATCGCAATTTTTGCCAGTCCTGATGTGTGCGTTCAGTTTGGTGAGTTTTGAAGCGTGTTAAGGGGGTCAAATTACAGCTCAAAGAAGCAAAAGTTACTGTTTTTACTCAAATTTAGTGTTGAAGGGGGAATAGCAAACTTCCTGTAGATTTTTGGCCGAGGAAATAAATTAATAAAATTTAAGTCTAAGTCTCTACGACATTTGTACTGGGAGTTAGAGAAGGTTTTCTTTGTAGGGGGGCGCTAGAGCGCAATTTTGAGTTTTGGTTTTTTTACTAAAGAGTTTTGTTCGAGTTTTTTTTATGTGTGCGTCAAATTTGGTGAGTTTTGAAGCATGTTAAGAGGGTCAAAGTACAGCGCAAAGCTGCGGAATAAGAAAGAATAATAATAATAATATGTAAAACCTTAGAAAAACAATAGGTCCTTATGTCCTTCGGGAGTCCTTTTGCAATGGGCCATGCGGGCCCTAAAAATAAAAATGTGTAAAAAAAACCAATAAAAAACATTCCCAGTCCTCAAGCATCCTCATTCACAACACGTTCTCTTAGATTTCCATGTTATGATACATGTTCACATTATCTAAAAAAGATAAAAAAATCTATTTTTATTTAAATGAAAATATGAAATAATTAGGGATGTCCGATAATGGCTTTTTGCCAATATTCCGATATTGCCCAACTCTTTAATTACCGATACGGATATCAACCGATACCAACCAATATATACAGTCGTGGAATTAACACATTATTATGCCTAATTTGGACAACCAGGTATGGTGAAGATGAGGTACTTTTTAAAAAAATTAATAAAATAAGATAAATAAATTAAAAACATTTTCTTGAATAAAAAATAAAGTAAAACAATATAAAAACAGTTACACAGAAACTAGTAATTAATGAAAATGAGTAAAATTAACTGTTAAAGGTTAGTACTATTAGTGGAGCAGCAGCACGCACAATCATGTGTGCTTACGGACTGTATCCCTTGCAGACTGTATTGATATATATTGATATATAATGTAGGAAGCACAATATTAATAACAGAAAGAAACAACCCTTTTGTGTGAATGAGTGTAAATGGGGGAGGGAGGTTTTTTGGGTTGGTGCACTAATTGTAAGTGTATCTTGTGTTTTTTATGTTGATTTAAAAAAAAAAAAAAAAAAAAAAAAAAACGATACCGATAAAAAAAACGATACCGATAATTTCCGATATTACATTTTAATGCATTTATCTCTAGAAATAATCCTAAATGAAATACAATGACTTAGTTTATATTATTGTATATACTAGGTCATAAAATCAGTGTCAGTTGAGTCGGTCCATAGGTTGCCTGTAGGGATTTTTAATGTCCAGCAGATGTCAGTATTTAGTGACACAGTATCGACACAGTATCAATACAGTTTTGCAATGTGTCGAAACGCTTCATGACGCCTCATCAACCCATCACTATTGTCAAGGTTAAGTGAGCGGTTTTTTTGGCGTGACCCCAAGGATGCAGAGAACGGCAGGCGAGTAAAACACAATGTATGACTTACAAAAGCGGCGTGGAACTCACAAGAGCACACGACGTATCGGTCTGGAAAGGAAGAGCAAGAACGATGGGACCCAGGTGGAACTAAATAGAACTAATTAAAAGGAGGCACAGGTGTGCTGACAGCACATGGAAGAGAAAGTAAAAAAAAAGGTGCTGCAAAACCACAGGGACCAAACAGGAAGCACTGACAAAACAAGAGCACCAGGACAGGAAGTGGTTCTAAACACAGGAAAACCCGATAATGACCAGTAGCACTTATGTATACTTATGTACAATTATAAAGTCAGGAACTCTGCAAATTTAGTAATTTGCTGGACAAATAAAAGAGAAATGACAACAAAATTATTGATCCTACGACGCTATCAGTCCGATACCAGTACCCACCTTGGTATTGATAATTATATTTCGATTCTTTAGGTCACGTCTGTCTGTGTTGGATTTTGCGCTTGGAGGTATGTCCACATGACTTGGAATATGACCAATCCTGTAACTACTTGGTATCGGATCGATACCTAAACGTGTGGTATCATCCAAAACTAATGTAAAGTATCAAAGAAGAGAAGAATAAGTGATTATTACATTTGAACAGAAGTGTAGATAGAACATGTTAAAACAGAAAATAACGCGACACCTACCCTTTACATCAGTATTTTTTAACCATATTATTATTGGTTTATTAGGTATCATATTTTATTGTATGATCCTGCAACTACTTGGTATCGGATCGACACCTACATGTGTGGTATCATCCAAAACTAATGTAAAGTATCAAAGAAGAGAAGAATAAGTGATTATTACATTTGAACAGAAGTGTAGATAGAACATGTTAAAACAGAAAATAACGCGACACCTACCCTTTACATCAGTATTTTTTTAACCATATTATTATTGGTTTATTGGGTATTATATTTTATTGTATGATCCTGCAACTACTTGGTATCGGATCGATACCCAAATGTGTGGTATCATCCAAAACTAATGTAAAGTTTCAAAGAAGAGACGAATAAGTGATTATTACATTTGAACAGAAGTGTAGATAGAACATGTTAAAACAGAAAATAACGCGACACCTACCCTTTACATCAGTATTTTTTAACCATATTATTATTGGTTTATTGGGTATTATATTTTATTGTATGATCCTGCAACTACTTGGTATCGGATCGACACCTAAATGTGTCGTATCATCCAAAACTAATGTCAAGTATCAAAGAAGAGAAGAATAAGTGATTATTACATTTTAACAGAAGTGTAAATAGAACATGTTAAAACAGAAAATAACGCGACACCTACCCTTTACATCAGTATTTTTTAACCATATTATTATTGGTTTATTGGGTGTTATATTTTATTGTATGATCCTGCAACTACTTGGTATCAGATCGACACCTAAATGTGTGGTATCATCCAAAACTAATGTAAAGTTTCAAAGAAGAGACGAATAAGTGATTATTACATTTGAACAGAAGTGTAGATAGAACATGTTAAAACAGAAAATAACGCGACACCTACCCTTTACATCAGTATTTTTTAACCATATTATTATTGGTTTATTGGGTATTATATTTTATTGTATGATCCTGCAACTACTTGGTATCGGATCGACACCTAAATGTGTGGTATCATCCAAAACTAATGTAAAGTATCAAAGAAGAGAAGAATAAGTGATTATTACGTTTGAACAGAAGTGTAGATAGAACATGTAAAAACAGAAAATAACGCGACACCTACCCTTTACATCAGTATTTTTTAACCATATTATTATTGGTTTATTGGGTATTATATTTTATTGTATGATCCTGCAACTACTTGGTATCGGATCGACACCTACATGTGTGGTATCATCCAAAACTAATGTAAAGTTTCAAAGAAGAGACGAATAAGTGATTCTTACATTTGAACAGAAGTGTAGATAGAACATGTTAAAACAGAAAATAACACGACACCTACCCTTTACATCAGTATTTTTTAACCATATTATTATTGGTTTATTGGGTATTATATTTTATTGTATGATCCTGCAACTACTTGGTATCGGATCGATACCCAAATGTGTGGTATCATCCAAAACTAATGTAAAGTTTCAAAGAAGAGACGAATAAGTGATTATTACATTTGAACAGAAGTGTAGATAGAACATGTTAAAACAGAAAATAACACGACACCTACCCTTTACATCAGTATTTTTTAACCATATTGTTATTGGTTTATTAGGTATTATATTTTATTGTATGATCCTGCAACTACTTGGTATCGGATCGACACCTAAATGTGTGGTATCATCCAAAACTAATGTAAAGTTTCAAAGAAGAGACAAATAAGTGATTATTACATTTGAACAGAAGTGTAGATAGAACATGTTGAAACAGAAAATAACGCGACACCTACCCTTTACATCAGTATTTTTTCACCATATTATTATTGGTTTATTAGGTATTATATTTTATTGTATGATCCTGCAACTACTTGGTATCGGATCAATACCTAAATGTGTGGTATCATCCAAAACTAATGTAAAGTTTCAAAGAAGAGACGAATAAGTGATTCTTACATTTGAACAGAAGTGTAGATAGAACATGTTAAAACAGAAAATAACGCGACACCTACCCTTTACATCAGTATTTTTTAACCATATTATTATTGGTTTATTGGGTATTATATTTTATTGTATGATCCTGCAACTACTTGGTATCGGATCGATACCCAAATGTGTGGTATCATCCAAAACTAATGTAAAGTTTCAAAGAAGAGACGAATAAGTGATTATTACATTTGAACAGAAGTGTAGATAGAACATGTTAAAACAGAAAATAACACGACACCTACCCTTTACATCAGTATTTTTTAACCATATTGTTATTGGTTTATTAGGTATTATATTTTATTGTATGATCCTGCAACTACTTGGTATCGGATCGACACCTAAATGTGTGGTATCATCCAAAACTAATGTAAAGTTTCAAAGAAGAGACAAATAAGTGATTATTACATTTGAACAGAAGTGTAGATAGAACATGTTGAAACAGAAAATAACGCGACACCTACCCTTTACATCAGTATTTTTTCACCATATTATTATTGGTTTATTAGGTATTATATTTTATTGTATGATCCTGCAACTACTTGGTATCGGATCAATACCTAAATGTGTGGTATCATCCAAAACTAATGTAAAGTTTCAAAGAAGAGACGAATAAGTGATTCTTACATTTGAACAGAAGTGTAGATAGAACATGTTAAAACAGAAAATAACGCGACACCTACCCTTTACATCAGTATTTTTTAACCATATTATTATTGGTTTATTGGGTATTATATTTTATTGTATGATCCTGCAACTACTTGGTATCGGATCGACACCTACATGTGTGGTATCATCCAAAACTAATGTCAAGTATCAAAGAAGAGAAGAATAAGTGATTATTACATTTGAACAGAAGTGTAGATAGAACATGTTGAAACAGAAAATAACGCGACACCTACCCTTTACAGGGTAGGTGTCGCGTTATTTTATTGTATGATCCTGCAACTACTTGGTATCGGATCGATACCCAAATGCGTGGTATCATCCAAAACTAATGTAAAGTTTCAAAGAAGAGACGAATAAGTGATTATTACATTTGAACAGAAGTGTAGATAGAACATGTTAAAACAGAAAATAACGTGACACCTACCCTTTACATCAGTATTTTTTAACCATATTATTATTGGTTTATTGGGTATTATATTTTATTGTATGATCCTGCAACTACTTGGTATCGGATCGACACCTAAATGTGTGGTATCATCCAAAACTAATGTAAAGTATCAAAGAAGAGAAGAATAAGTGATTATTACATTTGAACAGAAGTGTAGATAGAACATGTTAAAACAGAAAATAACGCGACACCTACCCTTTACATCAGTATTTTTTAACCATATTATTATTGGTTTATTAGGTATTATATTTTATTGTATGATCCTGCAAATACTTGGTATCGGATCGACACCTAAATGTGTGGTATCATCCAAAACTAATGTAAAGTATCAAAGAAGAGAAGAATAAATGATTATTACATTTGAACAGAAGTGTAGATAGAACATGTTGAAACAGAAAATAACGCGACACCTACCCTTTACATCAGTATTTTTTAACCATATTATTATTGGTTTATTAGGTATTATATTTTATTGTATGATCCTGCAACTACTTGGTATCGGATCGATACCTAAATGTGTGGTATCATCCAAAACTAATGTAAAGTATCAAAGAAGAGACGAATAAGTGATTATTACATTTGAACAGAAGTGTAGATAGAACATGTTGAAACAGAAAATAACGCGACACCTACCCTTTACATCAGTATTTTTTAACCATATTATTATTGGTTTATTAGGTATTATATTTTATTGTATGATCCTGCAACTACTTGGTATCGGATCGATACCTAAATGTGTGGTATCATCCAAAACTAATGTAAAGTTTCAAAGAAGAGACGAATAAGTGATTATTACATTTGAACAGAAGTGTAGATAGAACATGTTAAAACAGAACATAACGCGACACCTACCCTTTACATCAGTATTTTTTAACCATATTATTATTGGTTTATTGGGTATTATATTTTATTGTATGATCCTGCAACTACTTGGTATCGGATCGACACCTAAATGTGTGGTATCATCCAAAACTAATGTAAAGTATCAAAGAAGAGAAGAATAAGTGATTATTACATTTGAACAGAAGTGTAGATAGAACATGTTAAAACAGAAAATAACGCGACACCTACCCTTTACATCAGTATTTTTTAACCATATTATTATTGGTTTATTGGGTATTATATTTTATTGTATGATCCTGCAACTACTTGGTATCGGATCGACACCTAAATGTGTCGTATCATCCAAAACTAATGTCAAGTATCAAAGAAGAGAAGAATAAGTGATTATTACATTTTAACAGAAGTGTAAATAGAACATGTTAAAACAGAAAATAACGCGACACCTACCCTTTACATCAGTATTTTTTAACCATATTATTATTGGTTTATTGGGTGTTATATTTTATTGTATGATCCTGCAACTACTTGGTATCAGATCGACACCTAAATGTGTGGTATCATCCAAAACTAATGTAAAGTTTCAAAGAAGAGACGAATAAGTGATTATTACATTTGAACAGAAGTGTAGATAGAACATGTTGAAACAGAAAATAACGCGACACCTACCCTTTACATCAGTATTTTTTAACCATATTATTATTGGTTTATTAGGTATTATATTTTATTGTATGATCCTGCAACTACTTGGTATCGGATCGACACCTACATGTGTGGTATCATCCAAAACTAATGTCAAGTATCAAAGAAGAGAAGAATAAGTGATTATTACATTTGAACAGAAGTGTAGATAGAACATGTTGAAACAGAAAATAACGCGACACCTACCCTTTACATCAGTATTTTTTAACCATATTATCATTGGTTTATTGGGTATTATATTTTATTGTATGATCCTGCAACTACTTGGTATCGGATCGACACCTAAATGTGTGGTATCATCCAAAACTAATGTAAAGTATCAAAGAAGAGAAGAATAAGTGATTATTACATTTGAACAGAAGTGTAGATAGAACATGTTAAAACAGAAAATAATGCGACACCTACCCTTTACATCAGTATTTTTTAACCATATTATTATTGGTTTATTGGGTATTATATTTTATTGTATGATCCTGCAACTACTTGGTATGGGATCGATACCCAAATGTGTGGTATCATCCAAAACTAATGTAAAGTTTCAAAGAAGAGAAGAATAAGTGATTATTACATTTGAACAGAAGTGTAGATAGAACATGTTGAAACAGAAAATAACGCGACACCTACCCTTTACATCAGTATTTTTTCACGATATTATTATTGGTTTATTAGGTATTATATTTTATTGTATGATCCTGCAACTACTTGGTATCGGATCAATACCTAAATGTGTGGTATCATCCAAAACTAATGTAAAGTTTCAAAGAAGAGACGAATAAGTGATTCTTACATTTGAACAGAAGTGTAGATAGAACATGTTAAAACAGAAAATAACGCGACACCTACCCTTTACATCAGTATTTTTTAACCATATTATTATTGGTTTATTGGGTATTATATTTTATTGTATGATCCTGCAACTACTTGGTATCGGATCGACACCTACATGTGTGGTATCATCCAAAACTAATGTCAAGTATCAAAGAAGAGAAGAATAAGTGATTATTACATTTGAACAGAAGTGTAGATAGAAAATGTTAAAACAGAAAATAACGCGACACCTACCCTTTACATCAGTATTTTTTAACCATATTATTATTGGTTTATTGGGTATTATATTTTATTGTATGATCCTGCAACTACTTGGTATCGGATCGATACCTAAATGTGTGGTATCATCCAAAACTAATGTAAAGTATCAAAGAAGAGAAGAATAAGTGATTATTACCTTCGAACAGAAGTGTAGATAGAACATGTTGAAACAGAAAATAACGCGACACCTACCCTTTACATCAGTATTTTTTAACCATATTATTATTGGTTTATTGGGTATTATATTTTATTGTATGATCCTGCAACTACTTGGTATCGGATCGACACCTAAATGTGTGGTATCATCCAAAACTAATGTAAAGTATCAAAGAAGAGAAGAATAAGTGATTATTACATTTGAACAGAAGTGTAGATAGAACATGTTGAAACAGAAAATAACGCGACACCTACCCTTTACATCAGTATTTTTTAACCATATTATTATTGGTTTATTGGGTATTATATTTTATTGTATGATCCTGCAACTACTTGGTATCGGATCGATACCTAAATGTGTGGTATCATCCAAAACTAATGTAAAGTATCAAAGAAGAGAAGAATAAGTGATTATTACATTTGAACAGAAGGGTAGATAGAACATGTTAAAACAGAAAATAACGCGACACCTACCCTTTACATCAGTATTTTTTAACCATATTATCATTGGTTTATTGGGTATTATATTTTATTGTATGATCCTGCAACTACTTGGTATCGGATCGACACCTAAATGTGTGGTATCATCCAAAACTAATGTAAAGTATCAAAGAAGAGAAGAATAAGTGATTATTACATTTGAACAGAAGTGTAGATAGAACATGTTAAAACAGAAAATAACGCGACACCTACCCTTTACATCAGTATTTTTTAACCATATTATTATTGGTTTATTGGGTATTATATTTTATTGTATGATCCTGCAACTACTTGGTATCGGATCGATACCTAAATGTGTGGTATCATCCAAAACTAATGTAAAGTTTCAAAGAAGAGACGAATAAGTGATTATTACATTTGAACAGAAGTGTAGATAGAACATGTTAAAACAGAAAATAACGCGACACCTACCCTTTACATCAGTATTTTTTAACCATATTATTATTGGTTTATTGGGTATTATATTTTATTGTATGATCCTGCAACTACTTGGTATCGGATCGACACCTAAATGTGTGGTATCATCCAAAACTAATGTAAAGTTTCAAAGAAGAGACGAATAAGTGATTCTTACATTTGAACAGAAGTGTAGATAGAACATGTTGAAACAGGAAAATAGGCAGATATTAACAGTAAATGAACAAGTAGATTATTAAAACTTTTTTTTTTACAGTTTGTCCCTCATAATGTGTACAAAATAATAGGTGTATAAATGACACAATATGTTACTGCATGGACTAATTAAGAGTCCTTGTTTGTTTACTTACTACTTTAAGGACTAAATTACAATAATAAACATATGTTTAATGTACCCTAAGATTTTTTGTCCAAATAAAGACAATAATGACATTTTTTTGTGGCTCTCTTTATTTGGAAAAGTATGGAAACACGATTTGGTACCAAAATATTGATTTTGGCACAACCCTAATATTTAATATACTGTATATATATACAATTTTTAGTTTGAGGCCCCCAATTTTTTATTCAAGTGTAATTACTGTCGGAGGCAGATATTTACATATATCCGTATTTAAGTGTTACTTCTTTATTTTCATAATCATATTACAAAACAGCTAGTGTTTTTCTTCCAATTGTGGTCTTTTGGTTGTCTGCAAATACTGTGTGCTAACCTTGACTATGGAATGTAAGGAGGAGAGATACTCCTTCTCCTTATCTCTTCTTGTGTCCAGCTGCGGAGGACAATGGGCATGTGTTTGGGCTGGAAAGACAAGACAGCGAGGGTGGGAGGGAGAGAGACTTTATAGAATAGAAGGTTTCCATATTTTAGATCAGACCATCTTAGCTGCGCGATTGAATGTTCTATGCTGGACTGGTCTCATTATATTTTTAAAGCTTTGGAGATAAAATTACAAAATACCTATTCTGTCTCTGGTGGTTCTTCTACTCAGCTGTACTGTCATAAAAAACTGGTCCAAACGCAACATTACTTTTAAACTTTACTAATCAAACATGTTTTGTACTCAAATAAAATTGTATTTATTTAGTGCAAAATAACAAATTGAACATAAAAAAAATAAAATAATGTTGCACACTTTTGGCCGGGATTCGATATCAGTAAGTGATAAGTGATTATTACATTTGAACAGAAGTGTAGATAGAACATGTTAAAACAGAAAATAATCAGATATTAACAGTAAATGAACAAGTAGATTAATAACAATTTTTTTTTACAGTTTGTCCCTCATAATGTGGAAAAAAATAATAGGTGTATAAATGACTAATTAGGAGCCTTTGTTTGTTTACTTACTACTTTAAGGACTAAATTACAATAATAAACACATGTTTAATGTACCGTATGATTGTTTTTGTTCAAATAAAGACAATAATGACATTTTTTGAGGTCCCCTTTATTTAGAAAAGTATCGAAATACATTTTGGTACCGGTACCAAAATATTAGTATTGGGACAACACTAATTTGTTGAGTTTTTTTAAGAAACAATGACAATAAAGTTCTGTTCTTAATGACTGAAGTGGACACAAGCAGGAGAGCGACTAATTAGTAAAGGAAGGCGCTCACTAATTTGGACGGCATGACAGACAAAGCGAAAGCGAAAGTGAAAGTGAAAGCAAGACAGACAATAAGAATAAGGATTGACCTCACCATGAATTTGAGAAGTTAAGGAAGGAGCTCACTAATTTGGACGGCATGACAGACAAAGCAAAAGTGGAAGCGAAAATGAAAGTGAAAGTGAAAATGAGACAGGCGATAAGAATAAGAATTGACCTCACCATGAATTTGAGAAGTTAAGGAAGGAGCTCACAAATTTGGACGGCATGACAGACAAAGCGAAAGTGAAAGTGAATGTGGAAGTGAAAGTGAAAGCAAGACAGACAATAAGAATAAGAATTGACCTCACCATGAATTTGAGAAGTTAAGGAAGGAGCTCACTAATTTGGACGGCATGACAGACAAAGCGAAAGTGAAAGTGAAAATGAGACAGGCGATAAGAATAAGAATTGACCTCACCATGAAGTTGATAAGTTATATCTGTCACCAAAAATCTCTACCATCCTCGTCACGTCCGTTGTGTCCTTGAGCAAGGCACTTCACCCTTGCTCCTGATGGGTGGTGGTTAAGGCCTTGCATGGCAGCTCCCACCATCAGCGTGTGGATGTGTGTGTGAACGGGTGAATGTGGAAATAGTGACAAAGCGCTTTGAGTTCCTAAAAAAAAAAAAAGGTAGGAAAGCGCTATACAAGTATAACCCATTTACCAAAATAAAAGCATGCATGTGAGTCAACTACAGGTGTTGGACAAGCAGGAAGAAGAGAATGTTCCAATGATGTCGACTCCCATGCAGGATGATGTTTTGATGCGGTCCAGCAAAAAATAGTCACTGCTTCTTCTCGCCAGGGAAGGATTATGATGTACGTCGTCTTGTCTCGCTCCACCAACAGACCGGGCTTTAATCCCGCCAGCATGAAGACGTTAAGACGTCGAAAGCAAAGAAAAGAACAAAAAAGAAGAAACAACCAAAAGCAAAAAAACAAATTTAATCTTCTCAGATTATGTTTGCTATTTTGTTTTTTTTTTACACTCAAACTGGAGACGGCTGCCGGGTTTAGTGGTTTTACACGCGTCCATTCACGTGAAATCATATATCCATGTCTTAGGTGCAAACACTTGGCGGGCAAACAAGCACTCAAGCTGCATTTTTCATGATAAATATTAAGAAGTATTAGTGATATTGTTATTATCAATATTATGAAGCAGGAAAAAACACCAACAACACACAAAGAAAGGGGGGAGGGGCCTATCCCCAGGTGCATGTCTTTAGAAGTGGGAGGGGCCTATCCCTAAGTGGATGTCTTTGGAGGCGGGATGGGCCTATCCCCAGGTGCATGTCTTGGGAGGTGGGAGGGGCCTATCCCCCGGTGCTTGTCTTTGGAAGTGGGAGGGGCCTATCCTCAGGTGCATGTTTTGGGAGGTGGGAGTGGCCTATCCTCAGGTGCTTTTCTTTGGAGGTTGGAGGGGCCTATTCCCAGGTGCTTGTCTTTGGAAGTGGGAGGGGCCTATCCCCAGGTGCATGTCTTTGGAGGTGGGAGGGGCATATCCCCAGGTGCATGTCTTGAAAGGTGGGATGGGTCTATCTCCAGGTATATATATTTGGAGGTGGGAGGGGCCTATCCCCAGGTGCATGTCTTTGGAGGTGGGAGGGGCCATCCCCAGGTTCATGTCTTTTGAGGTGGGAGGGACCTATCTTCAGGTGCATGTCTTTGGAGGTGGGAGGGGCCTATCCCCAGGTGCATGGCTTTGGAGGTGGGAGGGGCCTATCCCCAGGTGCATGGCTTTGGAGGTGAGAGGGGCCTATCCCCAGGTGCATGGCTTTGGAGGTGAGAGGGGCCTATCCCCAGGTGCATGGCTTTGGAGGTGAGAGGGGCCTATCCCCAGGTGCATGTCTTGGGAGGTGGGAGGGGCTTATCCCCAGGTGTATGTCTTTGGAGGTGGGAGGGGCCTATCCCCAGGTGCATCTCTTTGGATTTTCAGTCACGGTATTGAACCCAGAACCTTCTTAATGCACATACAGAAAATTATTTTCATTTTTATTATTCATTTTGCTTTTTTTTAACATTTCCAAAACAAACTACTGCTATTAATGCTACTGTAAATACGTCATTTTGTTATCTTTATTCAACTTTCTTTTTTTCGTGTCCTGTCCAGCTTCTCAGGCAAATCATATAGTTGATGTAGATGCCCATGTCGGCTGTTCAGATTTACTTTACAAAAGAGAAGTGTAGGATACTTCTCTTGTTGCCTTATTTGTATTTGACTTTATTAAATGTATTTATATTATCATTTAGTGCAGCCGGGCCGGAGCAGGAGGGGATAGAAAGAGAAAAAAAAAAGAAGACAGAGGGGGAAATTGTGGGGACAAGAGGGGGATTAGACAGAGAGACAAAAACAACAACAACAACAACAACAACAACAACAATAGAGCAACATCAGCAAATATGACATGTACAAATATGATGGTAAAAGTAATAGCAAATAAGCAGTTAGCGAAAAATAAAAAAATAATACAGAAATGACAATGAGCATTATTACACTACAAATGGATCAATACAAATACCAATAGAGATAGCGCTATTGATAATGAACAATACCAATAATTTACCTTTATTATCAACAATACAGTTGTTTAAATGATAACTTGAGATACGAAAGAATGCAGAAAAATGGAGGGGGAGAAAGAGAAGCAACCTACATTAACCTTGTAGATTGTTATAGTCACAATAGGTTAAGCTTTGTCAGTGTGCCATGTGTTACACCCAGTTTACCCTAGGGCAACAACGTTAATATATGTTTGATGAAACATGATTATGTGCATGAGTGTAAGTATGCATATGTACTTGTATATGTACAGAATGTGTATATGTGTTTGTACAATGAATGTATATGTACAGAATGTGTATATGTGTTTGTACAGTGAATGTATATGTACAGTACGTGTATGTTTATGTTTGTATATTGAATGTGCGTGTGGATGTACGAACATTAGGTAGGTAAATATGTACTGTATTTGTGTATGTATGTGGGAGCGTAGGTACCTATGTACGTATGTGAGCATATGTGAATTTGCATGTACAATACATTCGACTCCCAGAGTGCGTGGGAGCCAGAGCACGGCCCCATCACCCCCGAGAGCCCAACCCACAAACAGGAGGCGTGGTGCCCAGGGAACCAGGGACCACCGCCCCCACGCAGCCAAGCCGGCCAGCGACAGGAACCCCAGAGCCCGACCCACCGTACCGCCCACAAGGGCCAGCAGCAGGCCGCAGACAGACGCACCCGGCAGAGGACAGGGCACGAGAAAAGCAGGGGACAGCCAGACCCCAAGCCAGCGAGAGACCACACCCCACACGGGCAGAAAGGCGAGACGCCCCGCCCGATGGACCCAGAGACTCCCCGCAACCGGACGGGAAGACCGCCCCCGCCCCACCGGCAACCGGGCCCCCACGAGCCCACCCCCCACCCCCGGAGAGCGCGGCGAGGCCAGCCCCCGGCCACCCCACCCAAATCGGCCGCCGCAAGACCACCCAGGCACAGGGCCACGGGAACCACCCACCCCACCCGCAGGGACCCCAACGATGGAGATGGAACAACCAGCAACCGCCCCGCCGATCCCCCCCCCCTGAGGGAGGGGAAAAATAAAAAAATAATATTAATAAAATATATTAAATAAATAAATAAATAAATAAATTAATTAATTAATTAATAAAAAATTAAAAATAAAAGAATTAAAAGAAGATCACAGACGTACTGACAAACAAGGTCACTACCCCAGCAACTGGCCGACTCGCAGCACCTCGGAATACCTTGCAGCACCAAGCTACCACAATAGACGCAGGGACTAGGCCCAACAGGCCCCAACCAAGACGGGCACCCGGAAGGGATGGACAGCGGGACCCAGGAGCTCCAGACACGCAGTTCGGATGCAGTAGCCTGAGGCGTCGACCCCCGTCTGACAGGCAGGCCCAGAGCGTACCCCCAGAAATATACATACATACATACATATATACATACACATACACACATACATGTATACATACCCACACATACACATATATACATATACATACACATATGTACACATACACATATATAAACATACATACATACACACACATATACATACATATACACAGTTCGTCAGCCCCGACAGCCATCACGCGCGCGCGCTGCCACCAATCACAACATCAGCCACACCCCTGCACCAGACCCAGCAGCCACGGGCGCCCACACCACAAACAAACGGCAGCAGAAACAGCAGCCGCAATAACCCCAGACAGCCAGCACCAGCCAATCAAATCAAAGCGATCAAAAAAAAACTGCGACCAGCAACCACACGCCACCAGGACCACGGAGACCAGCCGGCGCCAGCCCGCCGGTCAGCCCGAACGCCAACACGCAAACAAGAGACACCAACAACCCCCCCAACCAAAAGGCCCCCCACCCCAACCCAAACCCGCACAAACACACCACCGCCCAAACAACCGAGACACAGCATCCAGACCAGACACGGGGGCTGCGCCGCCACCACACCAAGTCACCAACAGAGACCCCACAGCGCAAGGTCGGGCCACACGGGCACGGACCCCACCCAACAGGAAGTGAGACCCGCGCGACGCCACACACAAATAAATAATAAGATTTAAAAAAAAAATTATAATAATAATTTTTTTTTAAATAAAATAAAATAAAAATAAGTAAATAATAAAAATAAAAATAATAAATACATAAAAAATAAAAAATATATATAACAATAATAAATGAATAAAAGCCTGGCAGGCCACCAGACCGCAGTCCCCGCCGCCCGACGAGGCAATGAGGGGTGCGCCGAACCCAAAACCCCCCATGCATGTGTACAAGGCCCCCAGAGTGTCTACTGTGTAGTTAAAATTAGGAGGTCAGCCGTTACAGCCGACCTCCAGTCCCTATTGATGTGTGTACTGTAGCGTGAGTGAGATATGTATGCTTGTGGGAACTAATAATGCGATTAAAATTGGGGGACATCAAGGTCATGGTGGGTCCCAACCAAACCAAGCCCCCCAAATCCTAAGTGTCTAATATGCAGCTAAGATTGACGAGCAGGGGACAAGACAGGAGGACTGGAGCCCCATTGGAGGCATCCTCAACCCCCCGCCATGCCTCCCCGCAGGACAATCCCCAAAGTCCTATATATGTGTGACTGTGTGCGCTATAAGTAGGAGGAGTAGAGGGCCCGGACATCCCCCCAGTCCACACGGCCGACAACCAGGAACTACGGCCAGGAGGCCGCCACCCCCCGCCACAGCCCGTGACCCACACCAGACCACTTTAACGTGACGCCACGCGAGCCCTCCCCCCGCCAAACAAAGCCAGCCCCCGCCCGCCCCAACCCAACCCTGCAGAGCCCATACCGGCAACCAAACGCAGGAAAACCGCACATCCCCCACGCCCAATGGAAACACCGCATCCCGGCCATCCACACAGCAACGTGCCCATACGAGTCCCGGCCAGGGGAAGGAGCCCCCCAACGGGGGAAAGAAGCCAATGCATCCCGTCCGCCCGCCAGCCCCCAAACCAGCCGGCAAGCCAACGCCAGCCAGCCCCACAACCCCACAAGCGCACAGACACCAGCCACAGTCCCCCAACCACTCCAACCCAGCACAGCGATGCCAACCGCTGGTATCACCGCAGCAACCATCACCACCACCGCCCGTCCGCAGCGTAAACATACAGAAAATTATTTTCATTTTTATTATTCATTTTGCTTTTTTTTAACATTTCCAAAACAAACTACTGCTATTAATGCTACTGTAAATACGTCATTTTGTTATCTTTATTCAACTTTCTAAAGCTCCGCCTCCCCTGACTGCACATAATTAATAGAAAATGTGTTTATTGTTCTTTACTGTGTGTCTATCTTCTTTGGGATGCCAGGTTCACTCGGTTCATGTTCCTGCACTCATTTAAACTCGGCTACTTGTGTGTGTTTGATGCCTGCAGCCATTAGGAAACAAAAACAAACACTTCAGCCGTAGCAATGAAATCAAAGAAGTTCTTTTTTCATTTCACCACAACCAAACTGTAAACAAGCGGCCATACCGATGTCTGGTGGACATAAAGTAACGAGGTGGAGCAGAGGAAACTTCCAGATGGTTACGAAACTTTACATGAGCTTCTGCACGGTGGTGCACGTGTCCCAAGACGACAAATATGGTTTGCTTACACAGCAATGATGTGGAGAAAATACAAGACAGTTTAAAAAAAGAGTGTGTCAACAATCAACTAGATGAGGACATTTCTGAAGGAATTGTGTGTGAATGCTCCAATGCTGAAGTTGAACGGCTGACAGAATGTAGTATGAATGTTAGAATAGTTTGAATGTTGAAGAGTTTGAATTTCCAGGAAAAACAGAATTTGGTTTGGAACTTGGGAAAGTGTTAGTTTGAATGTCCAGGATGAGTGGAATGTGTTGATGTTGGAATGCTTTGAATCGGTTGAAAAATGTGGGAATTGTGCAATTTCAATTCAATGGGAACTTCCTGGAAATTTGGGAAAAAAAGTGGGAAAATCCTAAACCATTTGAACGGTTGGTGTTGGAATTTTTCAAATCGGTCGAGAAATGTGTTGAAAAGTGTTGAATTGAGAAATGGAGATCACGGATTTCCCGGAATTTTTTCAATGGAACGTTTGAAGTGGGTTGAAAAATGTGGAAGGAGTAGTCGACAGGAAAAAAAGGGTGAAAAAAGGGTTCTAAAAAACGGGAATTCTGGGAATTTTTCTGAACTTGGAAAAATAATAGTTTAGTGGCCTGGTAGAAGCATTTAAGTCCCATCCTAAAACTCATTTGTATACTCTAGTCTTTAAATAGACCCCCTTTTTAGACCAGTTGATCTGCCGTTTCTTTTCTTTTCTCCTCTGACCCCCCCTCTCCCTTGTGGAGATACAGATTCGGTGACCACAGATGAGGCGCTAGCTGCCCAAAGTCGAGACCCAGGGTGGACCACTCATCTGTGCATCAGTTGGGGACGTGTGACCTGTCTCCACTCAAGATGATCTCCTGCTGGCCCTACCATGGACTGGACTCTTACTATTATGTTAGATCCACTATGGACTGGACTCTCACTGTTATGTTAGATCCACTATTGGCTGGACTCTCACTATTATGTTAGATCCACTATGGACTGGACTCTCACACTATTATGTTAGATCCACTATGGACTGGACTCTCACTATTATGTTAGATCCACTGTGGACTGGACTCTCACACTATTATGTTAGATCTACTATGGACTGGACTCTCACTATAATGTTAGATCCACTATGGACTGGACTCCCACACTATTCTGTTAGATCCACTATGGACTGGACTCTCACACTATTATGGTAGATCTACTATGGACTGGACTCTCACTATTATGTTAGATCCATTATGGACTGGACTCTCACTATTATGTTAGATCCACTATGGACTGGACTCTCACACTATTATGGTAGATCTACTATGGACTGGACTCTCACTATTATGTTAGATCCACTATGGACTGGACTCCCACTATTATGTTAGATCCACTATGGACTGGACTCTCACACTATTATGTTAGATCCACTATGGACTGGACTCTTACTATTATGTTAGATCCACTATGGACTGGACTCTCACTATTATGTTAGATCCACTATGGACTGGACTCTCACTATTATGTTAGATCTACTATGGACTGGACTCTCACACTATTATGTTAGATCCACTATGGACTGGACTCTCACTATTATGTAGATCCACTATGGACTGGACTCTCACACTATTATGTTAGATCCACTATGGACTGGACTCTCACACTATTATGTTAGATCCACTATGGACTGGACTCTCACACTATTATGTTAGATCCACTATGGACTGGACTCTCACACTATTATGTTAGATCCACTATGGACTGGACTCACACTATTATGTTAGATCCACTATGGACTGGACTTTCACTATTATGTTGGATCCACTATGGACTGGACTCTCACTATTATGTTATATCCACTATGGACTGGACTCTCACTATTATGTTAGATCCACTATGGACTGGACTCTCACACTATTATGTTAGATCCACTATGGACTGGACTCTCACTATTATGTTAGATCCACTATGGACTGGACTCTCACACTATTATGTTAGATCTGTCATGACTTGGTCTTGGGTGTGTGCTTTTCCGGGATGCAACGGAAAGTTGGCTCGGGCGAGATGGGAATGAAGGTACATGATTTATTTCTATTTATTAAAAAAAAGGAATAAACGAAAGGCGCACACAGTGGCGGAGAATAAACTATGAAACCAAAAGACTATAGCAAAAAAGTACAAATGAAAAACACGCACAATGGCGGAGAACAAACTATGAAACCAAAAAGACTATAAACATGGAACAAAAACTTACTTGGCTTGGACAAAAATAGTTGCTTGAGGAATGGACATGGAAAGAATGGACAGAGCATAAATGTGGTGAGGTCGTCAGAAAGACAAACTGAAAAACACTGAACTTAAATACTACAGACATGATTAACGAAAACAGGTGCGTGACTCAAGACGTGAAACAGGTGCGTGACATGACAGGTGAAAACTAATGGGTTGCTATGGTGACAATCAAGAGTGCACAATGAGTCCAAACGTGGAACAGGTGAAACTAATGGGGTAATCATGGAAACAAGACAAGGGAGTGAAAAGACAGAAACTAAAGAGTCCTATAACTAAACAAAACATGATTACACAGACATGACAAGATCCACTATGGACTGGACTCTCACTATTATGTTAGATCTACTATGGACTGGACTCTCACACTATTATGTTAGATCCACTATGGACTGGACTCTCACTATTATGTAGATCCACTATGGACTGAACTCTCACTATTATGTTAGATCCACTATGGACTGGACTCTCACACTATTATGTTAGATCCACTATGGACTGGACTCTCACTATTATGTTAGATCCACTGTGGACTGGACTCTCACACTATTATGTTAGATCCACTATGGACTGGACTCTCACTATTATGTTAGATCCACTATGGACTGGACTCCCACACTATTATGTTAGATCCACTATGGACTGGACTCTCACACTATTATGGTAGATCTACTATGGACTGGACTCTCACTATTATGTTAGATCCACTATGGACTGGACTCTTACTATTATGTTAGATCCACTATGGACTGGACTCTCTCACTATTATGTTAGATCCACTATGGACTGGACTCTCACTATTATGTTAGATCCACTATGGACTGGACTCCCACACTATTATGTTAGATCCACTATGGACTGGACTCTCACTATTATGTTAGATCCACTATGGACTGGACTCTCACTATTATGTTAGATCCACTGTGGACTGGACTCTCACACTATTATGTTAGATCCACTATGGACTGGACTCTCACTATTATGTTAGATCCACTATGGACTGGACTCCCACACTATTATGTTAGATCCACTATGGACTGGACTCTTACTATTATGTTAGATCCACTATGGACTGGACTCTCACTATTATGTTAGATCCACTATGGACTGGACTGCTGTTGGTGGTCCCCACATTTGCGGTCCCCTCCAAGGTTTCTCATTGTCATCCCATTGGGTTGAGTTTTTCCTTGCCCTGATGTGGGATCTGAACCGAGGATGTCGTTGTGGCTTGTGCAGCCCTTTGAGACACTCGTGATTTAGGGCTAGATAAGTAGATAATGATTGACTGGAAAACCTGGAATTCTGGAAAATCTGGGAACTTTTGGAATTTGTCAAGGGAAAGCCCGCAATTCCCGAATAGGCTGAACAGTTTGAATTAGGGGAAGAAGAAGAAGAAGAAGAAGAAGAAGAAGAAGAAGAAGAAGAAGAAGAAGAAGACATTTATTAATTTTGGTGTAGAAAACCATAATTGAGTGAATGCATTCACACAATTAGGAGAAATGTTGGGATCTACGAGGATCTTGTGTGTGTGTGTGAGAGAACTGCATCTTGACTGAAGGACAGATGGACTCGGGCAGATGGCAGATGATGTCAAACACATGTTGTCACCGTGCAGTGAGCCACACCACCACGCTGCAAAGCAAAACACGCTAATAATAGAAGCCGTGTGCTCCGACTAATGTAGGCCAGTATTCACCGCGTTACTTTCCCTAATATCAAGTATTTAAATACTTCCATGTATGTTACATTTTTCTAAATAACATCCACAAAGTTCAATGAGCATGTTATGTTTGTGTTGACTTTTTGTGCTGGTCGATTTTTTTTTTTCTTCTGCACAATGACTAGGAAAGGTTGTTTGGATTGGGTCATATAAGTAAATGATGTGTACACATCAGTTGCGCACCTCGTCCACAAGATGGCGACAATTAGACACCCGTCAGACCCCTGGGTGTTTACATTTAATGTAGGAATCACCTTGCACGGCCCTTATTGAAATTGAACCCGTGTCGGGGTTTTGGACAACCCTGGTCTAGAAAACCAGGACTGCTTTGTTTGTGGATCGTTTGTGTTTGCCTGTAAAAAAAAAAAAAAACAGTGGACACGGCGTCGTCAAGACGAGAGTCGTGCACTCGCAGATATTATCCGAGTCAGCCTGATTAATCCAAGGTCACTGTGGAAGTCTTGCTCCTCCGGGTTCTTCAGACCACCGTTTACAGACATGACAGCACCTATGATTCATTCATCATTCATATTAGCATGTATTTTCATATTAGCATGTAGTTTCATATTAGCATGTATTTTCATATTAGCATGTAGTTTCATATTAGCATGTATTTTCATATTAGCATGTAGTTTCATATTAGCATGTATTTTCATATTAGCATGTAGTTTCATATTAGCATGTATTTTCATATTAGCATGTAGTTTCATATTAGCATGTAGTTTCATATTAGCATGTAGTTTCATATTAGCATGTATTTTCATATTAGCATGTAGTTTCATATTAGCATGTAGTTTCATATTAGCATGTAGTTTCATATTAGCATTTAGTTTTATATTAGCATGTAGTTTCATATTAGCATATAGTTTTATATTAGCATGTATTTTCATATTAGCATGTAGTTTCATATTAGCATGTATTTTCATATTAGCATGTAGTTTCATATTAGCATTTCGTTTTATATTAGCATGTATTTTCATATTAGCATGTAGTTTCATATTAGCATGTAGTTTCATATTAGCATGTAGTTTTATATTAGCATTTAGTTTCATATTAGCATGTAGTTTCATATTAGCATGCAGTTTCATATTAGCATTTAGTTCTATATTAGCATGTAGTTTGATATTAGCATGTATTTTCATATTAGCTTGTAGTTTTATATTAGCATGTATTTTTATATTAGCATGTAGTTTCATATTAGCATTTAGTTTTATATTAGCATGTAGTTTCATATTAGCATTTAGTTCAATATTAGCATGTAGTTTCATATTAGCATGTAGTGTCATAATAGCATGTATTTTCATATTAGCATGTAGTTTCATATTAGCATGTATTTTCATATTAGCATGTAGTTTCATATTAGCATGCAGTTTCATATTAGCATTTAGTTTTATATTAGCATGTAGTGTCATATTAGCATTTAGTTTCATATTAGCATGTATTTTCATATTAGCATGTAGTTTCATATTAGCATGTAGTTTCATATTAGCATTTAGTTTTATATTAGCATGTAGTTTCATATTAGCATGTAGTTTTATATTAGCATGTAGTTTCATATTAGCATGTAGTTTTATATTATCATGTAGTTTCATATTAGCATTTAGTTTCATATTAGCATGTAGTTTCATATTAGCATGTAGTTTCATATTAGCATTTAGTTCTATATTAGCATGTAGTTTGATATTAGCATGTATTTTCATATTAGCTTGTAGTTTTATATTAGCATGTAGTTTTATATTAGCATGTAGTTTCTATTAGCATGTAGTTTCATATTAGCATGTAGTTTTATATTAGCATGTAGTTTCATATTAGCATTTAGTTTCAAATTAGCATGTAGTTTCATATTAGCATGTATTTTCATATTAGCATGTAGTTTCATATTAGCATGTAGTTTCATATTAGCATGTATTTTCATATTAGCATGTAGTTTCATTTTAGCATGTATTTTCATATTAGAATGTAGTTTCATATTAGCATGTAGTTTCATATTAGCATGTAGTTTCATATTAGCATTTAGTTTTATATTAGCATGTAGTTTCATATTAGCATATAGTTTTATATTAGCATGTATTTTCATATTAGCATGTAGTTTCATATTAGCATGTATTTTCATATTAGCATGTAGTCTCATATTAGCATTTCGTTTTATATTAGCATGTATTTTCATATTAGCATGTAGTTTCATATTAGCATGTAGTTTCATATTAGCATGTAGTTTTATATTAGCATTTAGTTTCATATTAGCATGTAGTTTCATATTAGCATGCAGTTTCATATTAGCATTTAGTTCTATATTAGCATGTAGTTTGATATTAGCATGTATTTTCATATTAGCTTGTAGTTTTATATTAGCATGTAGTTTTATATTAGCATGTAGTTTCATATTAGCATTTAGTTGTATATTAGCATGTAGTTTCATATTAGCATTTAGTTCAATATTAGCATGTAGTTTCATATTAGCATGTAGTGTCATATTAGCATGTATTTTCATATTAGCATGTAGTTTCATATTAGCATGTATTTTCATATTAGCATGTAGTTTCATATTAGCATGTAGTTTCATATTAGCATTTAGTTTTATATTAGCATGTAGTGTCATATTAGCATTTAGTTTCATATTAGCATGTATTTTCATATTAGCATGTAGTTTCATTTTAGCATGTAGTTTCATATTAGCATTTAGTTTTATATTAGCATGTAGTTTCATATTAGCATGTAGTTTTATATTAGCATGTAGTTTCATATTAGCATGTAGTTTTATATTATCATGTAGTTTCATATTAGCATTTAGTTTCATATTAGCATGTAGTTTCATATTAGCATGTAGTTTCATATTAGCATTTAGTTCTATATTAGCATGTAGTTTGATATTAGCATGTATTTTCATACTAGCTTGTAGTTTTATATTAGCATGTAGTTTTATATTAGCATGTAGTTTCTATTAGCATGTAGTTTTATATTAGCATGTAGTTTTATATTAGCATGTAGTTTCATATTAGCATTTAGTTTCAAATTAGCATGTAGTTTCATATTAGCATGTATTTTCATAGTAGCATGTAGTTTCATATTAGCAGGTAGTTTCATATTAGCATTTAGTTTCATATTAGCATGTAGTTTCATATTAGCATGTATTTTCATATTAGCATGTAGTTTCATATTAGCATGTAGTTTCATATTAGCATGTATTTTCATATTAGCATGTAGTTTCATATTAGCATGTAGTTTCATATTAGCATGTAGTTTCATATTAGCATTTAGTTTTATATTAGCATGTAGTTTCATATTAGCATATAGTTTTATATTAGCATGTATTTTCATATTAGCATGTAGTTTCATATTAGCATGTATTTTCATATTAGCATGTAGTTTCATATTAGCATTTAGTTTTATATTACCATGTATTTTCATATTAGCATGTAGTTTCATATTAGCATGTAGTTTCATATTAGCATGTAGTTTTATAATAGCATTTAGTTTCATATTAGCATGTAGTTTCATATTAGCATGCAGTTTCATATTAGCATTTAGTTCTATATTAGCATGTAGTTTGATATTAGCATGTATTTTCATATTAGCTTGTAGTTTTATATTAGCATGTAGTTTTATATTAGCATGTAGTTTCATATTAGCATTTAGTTTTATATTAGCATGTAGTTTCATATTAGCATTTAGTTCAATATTAGCATGTAGTTTCATATTAGCATGTATTTTCATATTAGCATGTAGTGTCATATTAGCATGTATTTTCATATTAGCATGTAGTTTCATATTAGCATGTATTTTCATATTAGCATGTAGTTTCATATTAGCATGTAGTTTCATATTATCATTTAGTTTTATATTAGCATGTAGTGTCATATTAGCATGTAGTTTCATATTAGCATGTATTTTCATATTAGCATGTAGTTTCATATTAGCATTTAGTTTTATATTAGCATGTAGTTTCATATTAGCATTTAGTTTCATATTAGCATGTAGTTTTATATTAGCATGTAGTTTCATATTAGCATTTAGTTTTATATTAGCATGTAGTTTCATATTAGCATGTAGTTCCAAATTAGCATGTAGTTTTATATTAGCATTTAGTTCCATATTAGCATGTAGTTTCATATTAGCATGTAGTTTCATATTAGCATTTAGTTATAATTAGCATTTCGTTTCATATTAGCATGTAGTACCCTGTGGTAGACTGACGGAAGCGAGGCTGCCAGTTCCCGCCTACGGCCCCTCCGACCACCACCTATCATTCATTCATCATTCATTCACCAGTGTGAGCGGCACCGGGGTCAAGGGTGAAGTGTCCTGCCCAAGGACCCAACGGCAGCGATTTGGATGTAGAGAGGCGGGGAGCGAACCTGCAACCCTCAGGTTTCTTACACGGCCGCTCTACCCACTACGCCACACTTCTACAGAGCTGGAAATATTTTGTGGCGCACCTCAGGGATCAATCCTCGGGGCCCGCAACTGTTCAATCTTTACAAAAATGACATTTGTAGAGTTACAAAGGACTTAAAGTTAGTATTATTTGAAGATGATACAACCACGTTTTGTTCGGGAGAGAGCACACAGAAGATCATACAAATAATAAAAGAAGAAATTAGCACATTTAAAAAGATGGTTTTGTTGTGGTTGGAGGGAGTTGACGGCACAAACACAAGGGGGCAGTATAGCTCTATGATTTATTATATATATATATATATATATATATATATATATATATATATATATATATATATATATATATATATATATATATATATATATAATAATCAAATCATAATAACATAAACTAAACAAGATAAATATATATATATATATATATATATATATATATATATATATATATATATATATATATATATATATATATATATATATATATAATAATCAAACAATAATAATAATACAAACTAAACAAGATAATGGAGTCTGACTAATCCACGAGGGGTGAATGTGTGTTTGACTACGTGTGTAATTAATTGTTGTGTATTACCGTGATGTGTTAGGAAGAAGGCAGGAAGGCAGTCCGTGGGGCAGGCAGATGATCCAGGGCGAGAGAGAGGCGTCAACGTTTGTGTCCATGCGAGGGGTCGAGGATCGAGGGTGGCAGTCCAAAGTCCAAGAGGGAAGTTGAGGCGCACAGCTCGATCACGCGGGGACGAAGGCAGATTGCTGGGGAGGACGACAAGGAAGAACAATGAAACACGGAGGGGAAAACGCAGAGAGAGCATAAAGCTGGGTTATCGGCTCACGGTACAGAAGACTAAGTTCCGGCGAGGATCCTTGGGTCCACTGGTCTAAATACCGCTCGATCTCATCAGCCCCAGGTGTGTTGATCGCAGATCGCCCACAGCCATACTTGCCAACCTTGAGACCTACGATTTCGGGAGGTGGGGGACGGGGGGCGTGGTTAAGAGGGGAGGAGTATATTTACAGCTAGAATTCACCAAGTCAAGTATTTCATATATATATATATATATATATATATATATATATATATATATATATAGGAAATACTTGACGAAATACTAAGTCAAGTATTTCATATATATATATATATATATATATATATATATATATATATATATATATATATATATATATATATAAATATATATATATATATATATATATATATATACATATATATATATACATATATATATATATATATATATATATGAAATACTTGACTTAGTATTTCGTCAAGTATTTCGTATATATATATATATACATATATATATATATATATATATATATATATATATAAATATATATATATATATATATATATATATACATATATATATATATACATATATATATATATATATATATATAAGAAATACTTGACGAAATACTAAGTCAAGTATTTCATATATATATATATATATATATATATATATATATATACATATATATATATATATATATATATATATATATATATAAGAAATACTTGACTTTCAGTGAATTCTAGCTATAAATATATATTTCTTTTATTATATATATATATATATATATATATACATATATATATATATATATATATATGTATATATATATATATATATATATATATATATATATATATATATATATATAAAATAAATACTTGAATTTCAGTGTTCATTTATTTACACATATACACACACAAAACACTCATCTACTCATTGTTGAGTTAAGGGTTGAATTGTCCATCCTTGTTCTATTCTCTGTCACTATTTTTCGAACCATGCTGAACACCCTCTCTGATGATGCCTTGCTGTGTGGCACGCACAAAAGTGCTGTCATCAAATTCACTAGATGGCAGTATTGTCCTGTTTAAGAGTGTCACAACATTGCTGTTTACGGCAGACGAACTGCTTTACGGTAAACAAAAACGTGACTGCTGTTGTTGTGTGTTGTTGCCGCGCTGGGAGGACGTTAATGAAACTGCCATAAGAAACCAAGAACTCGCCCTCCATCATTCTACAGTTATGACGTGATTTGGCACCGCCTGAATTTCGGGAGATTTTCGGGAGAAAATTTGTCCCGGGAGGTTTCCGGGAGAGGCGCCGAATTTCGGGAGTCTCCCGGAAATTCCGGGAGAGTTGGCAAGTATGCCCACAGCCTTGCCGGCATGTGGGCGTAATGGTTGTGGAGTGTGTGTACTGGAATTTTCCACCATTCTGCTTTGTGCACTGCAAGGTCCTTAAAGACATGGACCTCACCAATGCGCTTTTGGAACAATGCATTGTTCCAAAAGCGCATTGGTGAGGTCACACACTGAGAAGGCCTGGCTCTCAGTCTCCGTTCTAATTCATCCCAAAGTTGTTCAGGTCAGGACTCTGTGCAGGCCAGTCAAGTTCATCCACACCAGACTCTGTCGTCCATGTCTTTAAGTGTTTCTCGCCTTCCTGTCGGTCGTTTTTTCTCAATAATGAGCTCACAAGACCGATAGCTCGCGAGCGACGTAATGGGCACCCCAGCTTTAGAGGAAAATCTTGTTTTTAAAGCATTTGTATGCATGTACAAGACTTAAAACCTTTAGCATATCAGTATGTGGAATTAAATTATGGTATGGATTAAGCAAATACAGCCAACAAAGCAGCAATATGATTAATTTTAAGAGACTGTTCAAACTACAAGTGTTCACAAAGTACAAGAATTATCCTTTTTTTTAGATACATATTATTTATGTATTTAATATTTCTTTGCTTACTCCGGCAAATTATTTATTTGTTTGTGTTCTGTTACAGAAAACAAGGACATGGGATACAATTGCTATGGTATGAAAAGAGGGTAGGATTAAATAAGCTCGGTTTTTCGGACGTGCTATAATGGAACCGCTGGAAATTTGTGAAAGTGAAAGTGAAAGTGAAACTGAATAGTGAAGTATTGTAAACGTGTGCATGGATGGAGCGATATTAGTCTTTGTGTATGTTTGCATGGTATTTGAAAATGTTTAATTTTAATTAATTATTGTGATCTCGCGTTTAATTTGTTTCTATTTGTTTAGTTGCTGTGCGGAATAATCAAGGGGGAGGACCGAGACAAAAATAAATGACACAAAACACCTTTGGTACACAAATAATGATAAGAAAATTTAAATGTGGAGGGAGATGTGGCTAGCGCTGCCTGCAGGAGCAAAGGTCACCGCCTCTGTCCGTGGCGCTGAGGACAGAGCACCATCAGACGGGGGCGTGGCATGTGCTGACGGCGAGACACAGCTGGCAGGTGATTGAATGGTATGAAATGGTATGGTAGGAAAAGGGGGTAGGATTAAATAAGCTCGGTTTTTCGGACGTGCTGTAATGGAACCGCTGGAAATTTGTGATGCATGACATTTGAAATAAAGTGAAAGTGAAAGTGAAAGTGAAACTGAATAGTGAAGTATTGTAAACGTGTGCACGGATGGAGCGATATTAGTCTTTGTGTATGTTTGCATGGTATTTGAAAATGTTTAATTTTGATTAAATTATTGTGATCTTGCGTTTAATTTTTTTCTATTTGTTTAGTTGCTGTGCGGAATAATCAAGGGGGAGGACTTGGACAACAACAGAGACAAAAATAAATGACACAAAACACGTTTGGTACACAAATAACGATATGAACATATAAATGTGGAGGGAGATGTGGCCAGCGCTGCCTGCAGGAGCAAAGGTCACCGCCTCTGTCCGTGGCGCTGAGGACAGAGCACCATCAGACGGGGGCGTGGCATGTGCTGACGGCGAGACACAGCTGGCAAGTGATTAAATGGTATGAAATGGTATGGTATGAAAAGGGGGTAGGATTAAATAAGCTCGGTTTTTCGGATGTGCTGTAATGAAACCGCTGGAATTTTGTGATACATGACATTCGAAATAAAGTGAAAGTGAAAGTGAAACTGAAAGTGAAACTGAATAGTGAAGTATTGTAAACGTGTGCATGGATGGAGCGATATTAGTCTTTGTGTATGTTTGCATGGTATTTGAAAATGTTTAATTTTGATTAAATTTTTGTGATCTTGCGTTTAATTTTTTTCAATTTTTTTGTTGCTGTGCAGAATAATCAAGGGGGAGGACTTGGACAACAACAGAGACAAAAATAAATGACACAAAACACGTTTGGTACACAAATAACGATATGAAAATGTAAATGTGGAGGGAGATGTGGCCAGCGTTGCCTGCAGGAGCAAAGGTCACCGCCTCTGTCCGTGGCGCTGAGGACAGAGCACCATCAGACGGGGGCGTGGCATGTGCTGACGGCGAGACACAGCTGGCAAGTGATTAAATGGTATGAAATGGTATGGTATGAAAAGGGGGTAGGATTAAATAAGCTCGGTTTTTCGGACGTGCTGTAATGGAACCGCTGGAAATTTGTGATGCATGACATTTGAAATAAAGTGAAAGTGAAACTGAAAGTGAAAGTGAAACTGAATAGTGAAGTATTGTAAACGTGTGCATGGATGGAGCGATATTAGTCTTTGTGTATGTTTGCATGGTATTTGAAAATGTTTAATTTTGATTAATTATTGTGATCTCACGATTAATTTGTTTCTATCGGACGTGCTGTAACGGAACCGCTGGAAATTTGTGATGCATGACATTCAAAATAAAGTGAAAGTGAAAGTGAAAGTGAAACTGAAGAGTGAAGTATTGTAAACGTGTGCACGGATGGAGCGATATTAGTCTTTGTGTATGTTTGCATGGTATTTGAAAATGTTTAATTTTGATTAAATTATTGTGATCTTGCGTTTAATTTTTTTCTATTTGTTTAGTTGTTGTGCGGAATAATCAAGGGGGAGGACTTGGACAACAACAGAGACAAAAATAAATGACACAAAACACGTTTGGTACACAAATAACGATATGAAAATATAAATGTGGAGGGAGATGTGGCCAGCGTTGCCTGCAGGAGCAAACGTCACCGCCTCTGTCCGTGGCGCTGAGGACAGAGCACCATCAGACGGGGGCGTGGCATGTGCTGACGGCGAGACACAGCTGGCAGGTGATTACATGGTATGAAATGGTATGGTATGAAAAGGGGGTAGGATTAAATAAGCTCGGTTTTTCAGACGTGCTGTAATGGAACCGCTGGAAATTTGTGATGCATGACATTCAAAATAAAGTGAAAGTGAAAGTGAAACTGAAAGTGAAAGTGAAACTGAATAGTGAAGTATTGTAAACGTGTGCATGGATGGAGCGATATTAGTCTTTGTGTATGTTTGCATGGTATTTGAAAATGTTTCATTTTGATTAATTATTGTGATCTCGTGTTTAATTTGTTTCTATTTGTTTAGTTGCTGTGCAGAATAATCAAGGGGGGGGACTTGGACAACAACAGAGACAAAAATAAATGACACAAAACACGTTTGGTACACAAATAATGATATGAAAACATAAATGTGGAGGGAGATGTGGTCAGCGTTGCCTGCAGGAGCAAAGGTCACCGCCTCTGTTCGTGGCGCTGAGGACACAGCACCATCAGACGGGGGCGTGGCATGTGCTGACGGCGAGACACAGCTGGCAAGTGATTAAATGGTATGAAATGGTATGGTATGAAAAGGGGGTAGGATTAAATAAGCTCGGTTTTTCAGACGTGCTGTAATGGAACCGCTGGAAATTTGTGATGCATGACATTCAAAATAAAGTGAAAGTGAAAGTGAAAGTGAAAGTGAAACTGAATAGTGAAGTATTGTAAACGTGTGCATGGATGGAGCGATATTAGTCTTTGTGTATGTTTGCATGGTATTTGAAAATGTTTCATTTTGATTAATTATTGTGATCTCGTGTTTAATTTGTTTCTATTTGTTTAGTTGCTGTGCAGAATAATCAAGGGGGGGGACTTGGACAACAACAGAGACAAAAATAAATGACACAAAACACGTTTGGTACACAAATAATGATATGAAAACATAAATGTGGAGGGAGATGTGGTCAGCGTTGCCTGCAGGAGCAAAGGTCACCGCCTCTGTTCGTGGCGCTGAGGACACAGCACCATCAGACGGGGGCGTGGCATGTGCTGACGGCGAGACACAGCTGGCAAGTGATTAAATGGTATGAAATGGTATGGTATGAAAAGGGGGTAGGATTAAATAAGCTCGGTTTTTCGGACGTGCTGTAATGGAACCGCTGGAAATTTGTGATGCATGACATTTGAAATAAAGTGAAAGTGAAAGTGAAACTGAAAGTGAAACTGAATAGTGAAGTATTGTAAACGTGTGCATGGATGGAGCGATATTAGTCTTTGTGTATGTTTGCATGGTATTTGAAAATGTTTAATTTTGATTAATTATTGTGATCTCACGATTAATTTGTTTCTATCGGACGTGCTGTAACGGAACCGCTGGAAATTTGTGATGCATGACATTCAAAATAAAGTGAAAGTGAAAGTGAAAGTGAAAGTGAATAGTGAAGTATTGTAAACAAGTGGATGGATGGAGCGATATTAGTCCTTGTGTATGTTTGCATGGTATTTGAAAATGTTTAATTTTGATTACATTTTTGTGATCTTGCGTTTAATTTTTTTCTATTTGTTTAGTTGTTGTGCGGAATAATCAAGGGGGAGGATTTGGACAACAACAGAGACAAAAATAAATGACACAAAACACGTTTGGTACACAAATAACGATATGAAAATATAAATGTGGAGGGAGATGTGGCCAGCGTTGCCTGCAGGAGCAAACGTCACCGCCTCTGTCCGTGGCGCTGAGGACACAGCACCATCAGACGGGGGCGTGGCATGTGCTGACGGCGAGACACAGCTGGCAAGTGATTAAATGGTATGAAATGGTATGGTAGGAAAAGGGGGTAGGATTAAATAAGCTCGGTTTTTCGGACGTGCTGTAATGGAACCGCTGGAAATTTGTGATGCATGACATTTGAAATAAAGTGAAAGTGAAAGTGAAACTGAAAGTGAAAGTGAAACTGAATAGTGAAGTATTGTAAACGTGTGCATGGATGGAGCGATATTAGTCTTTGTGTATGTTTGCATGGTATTTGAAAATGTTTAATTTGAATTAATTATTGTAATCTCGCGTTTAATTTGTTTCTATTTGTTTAGTTGCTGTGCGGAATAATCAAGGGGGAGGACTTGGACAAAAATAAATGACACAAAACACCTTTGGTACACAAATAATGATATGAAAATATAAATGTGGAGGGAGATGTGGCCAGCGCTGCCTGCAGGAGCAAAGGTCACCGCCTCTGTCCGTGGCGCTGAGGACAGAGCACCATCAGACGGGGGCGTGGCATGTGCTGACGGCGAGACACAGCTGGCAGGTGATTAGATGTCACAGGTGGTATGTGTTAATCTAATCATCCGCCGTCTGTAACAGTAAGCGGCCGGGAGAAGGGGAGGAGAGAGGATACGGACGTGACTGAAAGGTGCCGTTCTACTGGAGAGGAAAACTTGCGTTGAAACAATATCATTAAAACCTTGTTAAAAGCGACTTCCACAATAAATATTATGCTGTTGTGACACGTGCAGAATGTGGCTTGGCATCGTTTTGCTGAAATAAGCAGGGGCGTCCATAAAAACGTTGCTTGGATGGCAACATAACACCTGTATGTACCTTTCAGCATTAATGGTGCCTTCACAGATGTGTAAGTTACCCATGTCTTGGCAACTAATACACCCCCATACCATCACACATGCCGGCTTTTACACTTTGCGCCTAGAACAATCCGGATGGTTCTTTTCCATCTATCATCCGGAGGAAACACGACGTCCACGGTTCCCAAAAACAATTTGAAGACTTTTTCCACTTTGCATCAGTCCATCTTAGATGAGCTCGGGCCCAGCGAAGCGTTTCCGGGTGTTGTTGATAAAAGGCTTTGTCTTTGACAGAATGGGAACGACAAAAAAGAAAGTTTCAAAAGAAGGCGACGAGACGACTCAAGGACAGCTTCTTCTTTGTGGAATAAAAAAAAAAAGCTAATTGTTTCAATTCAGCACATCTCACAGCTGCAACAAGTCCTGCTCGTGTCCTCGTTAAGCCAGAGAGTGCAGCTGTCTTGTCTGCCAATTGACTTCCTGCCAGTCCTCAACTGCTCCAACCTGTATCGCTTTCATTTATCAGTCCTGCCAGCCTTTCTTCTCCCTGCCAGTTCCTCCACCTGTATCGCATTAGCTCATCACCCGTATCTGTTTGCTCAGCCAATCAACTCCCAGCGAGTCCTCACACTCTGCTCTTCAGTCGTATCGTACACCTTCTCTTCATTGGAGCAAACACTCATCTTGATTCTTACACACAGATTTTCAAATTAGCATGTAGTTCCATATTAGCATGTAGTTCCATATTAGCATGTCGTTCCATATTAGCATGTAGTTTTATATTAGCAAGTAGTTTCATATTAGCATGTAGTTCCATATTAGCATGTAATTCCATATTAGCAAATAGTTTTATATTAGCAAGTAGTTTCATATTAGCATGTATTTTCATATTAGCATGTAGTTTTATATTAGCATTTAGTTTCATATTAGCATGTAGTTTTATATTAGCATTTAGTTTCATATTAGCATGTATTTTCATATTAGCATGTAGTTTCATATTAGCATGTATTTTCATATTAGCATGTAGTTTTATATTAGCAAGTAGTTTCAAATTAGCATGTAATTTCATATTAGCATTTAGTTTCATATTAGCATTTAGTTTCATATTAGCATGTAGTTTCATATTAGAATGTAGTTTCATATTAGCATGTATTTTCATATAAGCATGCAGTTTCTTATTAGCATGTATTATCATATAAGCATGTAGTTTTATATTAGCAAGTAGTTTCATATTAACATGTATTTTCATATTAGCATGTAGTTTCATATTAGCATGTATTTTCATATTAGCATGTAGTTTCATATTAGCATGTAGTTTTATATTAGCATGTAGTTTCATATTAGCATGTATTTTCAAATTAGCATGTATTTTCATACTAGAATGTAGTTGCATATTAGCATGTATTTTCATATTAGCATGTAGTTTCTTATTAGCATGTATTTTCATATAAGCATGTAGTTTTATATTAGCAAGTAGTTTTATATTAGCATGTAGTTTCATATTAGCATGTATTTTCAAATTAGCATGTATTTTCATACTAGCATGTAGTTTCATATTAGCATTTAGTTTCATATTAGCATGTATTTTCATATTAGCATGTAGTTTCATATTAGAATGTAGTTGCATATTAGCATGTATTTTCATATTAGCATGTAGTTTCTTATTAGCATGTATTTTCATATAAGCATGTAGTTTTATATTAGCAAGTAGTTTTATATTAGCATGTAGTTTCATATTAGCATGTATTTTCAAATTAGCATGTATTTTCATACTAGCATGTAGTTTCATATTAGCATTTAGTTTCATATTAGCATGTATTTTCATATTAGCATGTAGTTTCATATTAGAATGTAGTTGCATATTAGCATGTATTTTCATATAAGCATGTAGTTTCTTATTAGCATGTATTATCATATAAGCATGTAGTTTTATATTAGCAAGTAGTTTCATATTAACATGTATTTTCATATTAGCATGTAGTTTCATATTAGAATGTAGTTGCATATTAGCATGTATTTTCATATAAGCATGTAGTTTCTTATTAGCATGTATTATCATATAAGCATGTAGTTTTATAGTAGCAAGTAGTTCCATATTAGCATGCATTTTCATATTAGCATGTAGTTTCATATAAGCATGTATTTTCATATTAGCATGTAGTTTCATATTAGCATGTAGTTTTATATTAGCATGTAGTTTAATATTAGCATGTATTTTCAAATTAGCATGTATTTTCATACTAGAATGTAGTTGCATATTAGCATGTATTTTCATATTAGCATGTAGTTTCTTATTAGCATGTATTTTCATATAAGCATGTAGTTTTATATTAGCAAGTAGTTTTATATTAGCATGTAGTTTCATATTAGCATGTATTTTCAAATTAGCATGTATTTTCATACTAGCATGTAGTTTCATATTAGCATTTAGTTTCATATTAGCATGTATTTTCATATTAGCATGTAGTTTCATATTAGAATGTAGTTGCATATTAGCATGTATTTTCATATAAGCATGTAGTTTCTTATTA
>NC_084560.2:7507920-7707920 GCF_033978685.3 Nerophis lumbriciformis
TTTTTATAAGTATATCATTTAAATACGCTGATTTAACTTTATAACTTAAGTATTATCATTTCACTACATAATATAATTAAGTTCCTATAACTCTATGATTTAAATATTATCATTTAACTCTATAATTTAAATATGTTGATGTCAAATTATATTTTAAATAATCTTCTTTAGCTTCATAACTTAAATACCAAATATTACTCAAAAATTTAAATAAGTTCATATAACTATAATCTAAATAGGCTTATTCAACTTTATTATTTAAAGAAGTTCAGATAACTCTATAATTTAAATAAACTCCTATAACTATAATTTAAATATTATCACTTAACCCTATCATTTTAATAAGTTCATTTAACTCTTTAATTTAAAAATGCTTGGATCTTTTGAACTTAAATAATATAATTTAACTTTACAATTTAAATAATACAATTTAACTTTATAACTTGAAGAACTTCATACAACTATCCTTTAAATACATCCATGTAAATCTATAATTTAAATAAGCTTGGAACTTTACAACTTAAATAATATCATTTAACTTTATAACTTGAAGAACTTCATATAAGTATCATTTAAGTTAATTTCACTCCTTAATTTAAATACGCTTATTTTATCTAGGTAATTTAAATAGGTTCAGACAACTCTAAATTAAAATAAACTTATTTAACCTTATTATTTAAAGAAGTGCAGATAACTTTATAATTTAAATAAACTCGTATAACTATAATTTAAATATTATCACTTAACCCTATCATTTTAATAAGTTCATTTAACTCTTTAATTTAAATAAGCTTGGAACTTTACAACTTAAATAATATCATTTAACTTTATAACTTGAAGAACTCCATACAACTATAATTTAAATAAGTTAGTTTAACTTTTTAATTTAAATAAGCTTATTTTATCTATGTAATTTAAATAAGTTCATATAACTCTATAATTTAAATATGCTCATTTAACTTTAACATTTATATAAGTTCATATAACTGTAATTTAAATATTATCATTTAACTCTATCATTTAAATACATACAACTCTATATTTAAAATAAGCTTATTTAACTTTGTAACTTAAATAATATCATTTACTCTAAAATTTAAATAAGTTCATATAACTGTATAATTTAAATAAGTTCATTTAACTCTATAATTTAAATAAGCTCCTATAACTATCATTTAAATACTATCACTTAACCCTATCATTTTAATAAGTTCATTTAACTCTTTAATTTAAATAATTCATGTAAATCTATAATTTATATAAGCTTGGAACTTTAGAACCTAAATAAAATAATTTAACTTTACAACTTAAATAATATAATTTAACTCTATAAAATGAAGAAGTTCATACAACTATAATTTAAATAAGTTCATTTCACTCTTTAATTTAAATAAGCTTATTTTATCTGTGTAATTTAAATAAGTTCATATAACTCTATATTTTAAATAAGATTATTTGACTTTATAATTTAAATATCATCATTTAACTCTATAAATTAGATAAGTTCATATAACTCTATCATTTAAATAAGCCTATTCAACTTTATTATTTAAAGTACAGATAACTCTATAATTTAAATAAGCTCCTATAACTATCATTTAAATACTATCACTTAACCCTATCATTTTAATAAGTTCATTTAACTCTTCAATTTAAATAATTCATGTAAATCTATGATTTAAATAAGCTTGGAACTTTAGAACTTACATAATATCATTTAACTTTACAACTTAAATAATACCATTTAACTTTATAAATTGAAGAACTTCCTATAACTATCATTTAAATAAGTTCATTTAACTCTTTAATATAAATACGCTCATTGTATCTATATCATTTAAATATTGTAATAATTTAAATCCTAATTTAAATTACATGCTAATATGAATAATACCTCTTCAATTTACATTAGCTCATTTAACTTTTTAATTTTAATCAGTTCATTTAACTATTTTTAATTTAAATAAGTTCATAAGACTCTATACTTAAAATAAGCTTATTTAACTATATATATATATATATATATATATATATATATATATATATATATATATATATATATATATATATATATATATATATATACCCCGTTTCCATATGAGTTGGGAAATTGTGTTAGATGTAAATATAAACAGAATATTTTTTTTTGCAAATAATAATTAACTTAGAATTTCATGGCTGCAACACGTGCCAAAGTAGTTGGGAAAGGGCATGTTCACCACTGTGTTACATGGCCTTTCCTTTTAACAATACTCAGTAAACGTTTGGGAACTGAGGAGACACGTTTTTGAAGCTTCTCAGGTGGAATTCTTTCCCATTCTTGCTTGATGTACAGCTTAAGTTGTTCAACAGTCCGGGGGTCTCCGTTGTGCTATTTTAGGCTTCATAATGCACCACACATTTTCAATGGGAGACAGGTCTGGACTACAAACAGGCCAGTCTAGTACCCACACTCGTTTACTATGAAGTCACGTTGATGTAACACGTGGCTTGGCATTGTCTTGCTGAAATAAGCAGGGGCGTCCATGGTAATGTTGCTTGGATGGCAACATATGTTGCTCCAAAACCTGTATGTACCTTTCAGCATTAATGGCGCCTTCACAGATGTGTAAGTTACCCATGTCTTGGGCACTAATACACCCCCATACCATCACACATGCTGCCTTTTACACATTGCGCCTAGAACAATCCGGATGGTTCTTTTCCTTTTTGGTACGGAGAACACGACGTCCACAGTTTCCAAAAACAATTTGTAATGTGGACTCGTCAGACCACAGAACACTTTTCCACGTTGTATCAGTCCATCTTAGATGAGCTCAGGCCCAGCGAAGCCGACGGCGTTTCTGGGTGTTGTTGATAAACGGTTTCCGCCTTGCATAGGAGAGTTTTAACTTGCACTTACAGATGTAGCGACCAACTGTAGTTACTGACAGTGGGTTTTCTGAAGTGTTCCTGAGCCCATGTGGTGATATCCTTTACACACTGATGTCGCTTGTAGATGCAGTACAGCCTAAGGGATGGTTGAGAAAGGTTTTTCTTAAACTGTTCAACAATTTGCTCACGCATTTGTTGACAAAGTGGTGACCCTCGCCCCATCCTTGTTTGTGAATGACTGAGCATTTCATGGAATCTACTTTTATACCCAATCATGGCACCCACCTGTTCCCAATTTGCCTGTTCACCTGTGGGATGTTCCAAATAAGTGTTTGATGAGCGTTCCTCAACTTTATCAGTATTTATTGCCACCTTTCCCAACTTCTTTGTCACGTGTTGTTGGCATCAAATTCTAAAGTTAATGATTATTTGCCAAAAAAAAAATGTTTATGAGTTTGAACATCAAATATGTTGTCTTTGTAGCATATTCAACTGAATATGGGTTGAAAAGGATTTGCAAATCATTGTATTCCGTTTATATTTACATCAAACACAATTTCCCAACTCATATGGAAACGGGGTTTGTATATATATATATATATATATATATATATATATATATATATATATATATATATATATATATATATATAAATATATTAATAGGTGTTTTATGTGTTTGGCAGGCAGCACAAGAGTGTAATCTGCAGATTTATGCTGAAATAAAAGCACGTATGAATATTCATATGATGATGAAGTGCATTAAAAGCGTGTGTGAAGCACGCCAGATCTAAAGCATCAGTGCGAGGCGTTAAATATCTGGCGCGCGCAGCAGGTAACCAGTGAATGGAATCCTCACGAGGCGAGCTCTGTGAATAAAACATGTAAAACAGCGTGACCTCATTAAGCTTAAACTGTACTGTAGATGTTGCCCCTCTAGTGGGTTCCTCGGACCACCACGCACGAGAGCCCGGATTTCAGGGTACAACACTGTTTTATTTTCATAAATGTGGAGCGACTTTTGCTTTCCAGCAAAATGTATGTATCTTTGTTTGTGTCTCTCTTTCTTTCTCTCTGGCTCCCACTCCATCTCCAAACACGTGTCTCGCCCCGGCTGCTGCTAATGAAGGCGACAGGTGATTAGATAACAAGGCCCACCTGGGCCATCTACTCACCCGTCGCTGTCTTCGAGGCCGGTCCTTGCACACCCCGTTTCCGCGTCAGGCCCCGCAGGCCACGCCCCCCTCCACAGGTACTATACTCTTGTTTTTTCATTTATTTTTTTAACGGGCATGACAGCGCGTCGTCACGCCGTGACATTGCCGGTGTTACGAGTGGAGGAGCATGTTCGGCAGCGCACACACACAGAGTACTTACAAGCAGACACAGTGTGTAGACAGAAAAGGGAGAATGGACACATTTTGATGTGAAAAGTAAAGATAAAGGTGAAGTTATAACACTGAAACACCCTCAGGAAGAGGTGCTTCTAAATCACTAATCCTGGCCTCCATGGTGACGGATAAAGTAGGTCTCTTACAAGTAGCATTATCACTGGAGGACGAGGAATAGCTAAACATGCTTCACTACACACCGTAGGAGGATACAATAGCTCACCGCTAACAGCAAACTAGCACTCCTGAATGGAAACAAATGCCATGATTGGATCTACACTTGGCATCCACTGTAATGATACCAAGTACAAGTGCATATCTAGTCGATACTACTATGATTACATCAATATTTTTTTAGATTTATATAATGTTTATAAAGTCATGAAATACGTCCCTGGACACATGAGGACTTTGAATATGACCAATGTATGATCCTGTAACTACTTGGTATCGGATCCATATCTAAATGTGTGGTATCATCCAAAACTAATGTAAAGTATCAAAGAAGAGAAGAATAAGTGATTATTACATTTTAACAGAAGTGTAGATAGAACATGTTAAAACAGAAAATAAGCAGATATTAACAGTAAATGAACAAGTGGATTAATAATCAATTTTTACAGTTTGTCCCTCATAATGTGTACAAAATAATAGGTGTATAAATGACACAATATGTTACTGCATACGTCAGCAGACTAATTAGGAGTCTTTGTTTGTTTACTTACTACTAAAAGACTAGTATGTTCACTATTTTATTTAAGGACTAAATTACAATAATAAACATATGTTTCATGTACCCTAAGATTTTTTTGGTCAAATAAAGACAATAATGACATTTTTTGTGGTCCCCTTTGTTTAGAAAAAGTATCGAAATACATTTTGGTACTGGTACCGGTACCAAAATATTGGTATCGGGACAACCCTAGTACCAACACAACATTCAGTACCTCGAGTCCCAGATTTAGTCCATAAGTACCAAACCATAATATGTCCAACAGGACCAGCAGGTTGAAATTCTTGAGCTGATACATAAAAATCAATTGTCTTAAATAAGTTCATTTAACTCTTTAATTTTAATAAGCTCATTTAACTCTTTAATTTTAATAAGATCATTTAACTCTTTAATTTTAATAAGATCATTTAACTCTTTAATTTTAATAAGCTCATTTAACTCTTTAATTTTAATAAGATCATTTAACTCTTTAATTGAAATAGTTTAATTTAACTCTTTAATTTGAATGAGCTCGTTTAACTCTTTGACATAAATAAGTTCATTTAACTCTTTAATTTTAATAAGTTCATTTAACTCTTTAATTTTAATAAGCTCATTTAACTCTTTAATTTTAATAAGATCATTTAACTCTTTAATTGAAATAGTTTAATTTAACTCTTTAATTTGAATGAGCTCGTTTAACTCTTTGACATAAATAAGTTCATTCAACTCTTTCATTTATATAAGTTCATTTAACTATTTAATTTAAATAGTTTGTAATTTTAATAAGCTTATTTAACTCTTTAATTGAAATAGTTTCATTTAACTCTTTAATTTGAATAAGCTTGTTTAACCCTTAAAGATAAATAAGTTAATTTAACTCTTTAATTTATATAAGTTCATTTAACTATTTAATGTAAATAAGTTAATTTAACTATTTGATTTAAATAAGTTCATTCAACTATTTAATTTATATAAGTTAATTTAACTATTTAATTTAAATAAGTTCATTTAACTATTTAATATAAATAAGTTCATTCAACTCTTTAATTTATATAAGTTCATTTAACTATTTAATTTAAATAGTTTGTAATTTTAATAAGCTTATTTAACTCTTTAATTGAAATAGTTTCATTTAACTCTTTAATTTGAATAAGCTCGTTTAACTCTTTAATATAAATAAGTTCATTTAACTCTTTGATTTTAATAAGCACATTCAACTATTTAATTTAAATAACTTAATTTAACTATTTAATTTAAATAAGTTCATTCAACTCTTTCATTTGAATAATCTCGTTTAACCTTTTAATTTAAATAACTTATTTTAACGCTGTAATTTTAATGAGCTCATTTAACTTTTTAATTTAAATACGTTTGTTCAACTCTTTAATTTAAATAAGTTCATTTAACTATTTAATTTAAATAAGTTATTTTAACGCTGTAATTTTAATAAGCTCATTTAACTTTTTAATTTAAATAAGTTAATTTAACTATTTAATTTAAATAAGTTATTTTAACGCTGTAATTTTAATAAGCTCATTTAACTTTTTAATTTAAATAAGTTCATTTAAATATTTAATTTTAATAAGATAATTTAACTCTTTAATTTAACTATGTTCATTTATTTATTTAATTTTAATACGTTTATTTATTTAAATCACACCCTACATCATCTCAAAGGCGCTCCGAGTGGTTTGCAAAACAAAACTGGTTAAAATAAATAAGACACCGATGATCTTCTCTGCAGTCCTGGTCGTCTGTTGCAGTCTCTGTGCAGTCAAGTGTAATATGATTCATTATTACGGGGATTACTTTTTTTTTTTTAAACAAACATTTTTTTTTTTTAAAAGAGCAAAAAAAGTAATGTAATGAAAAAAATCTAAAAACGTTGATACAAATAATCAATATAATTACATTATAGCATTATAACAAGTGTATGGATATATCACGTGCTTTATTTATATGTACATATTTTAATGAAATAGTAAAACAACATACTTTTACTTTTCAGTATGAAACCCTCGGTGGAAGAAGTTTTTTACAAACCTGAGTTATTCATTTAAAATTTTTTGTTTTTTTCTCGCATTACATCACAAATTTTTACTGTTATTTTTTTTATCCAACAACATGCGTCGGGCCAATAAAACACAAATCTTTTTGGATATCCTGATGAGAGTGCGGAAATCTGACCAAATCACACCAACTCTCAAATCCCTTCACTGGCTTCCTGTTCCACTCAGGACTGAAATTAAAGTCTCCCTACTAACCCACCAGTGCCTCCATGGAAATGCCCCCCCTCTACCTCAAAGAACTGCTCACCCCCAAATCCTCCACACGACACCTCCGCTCCGGACAGGCTAACCTCCTCCAACCTCCGAGGACAAAGCTACGAACAATGGGAGACCGGGCTTTCTGCTCCGCCGCTCCCAGTCTGTGGAACGCTCTCCCTGACCACCTGAGGGCACCACAGACTGTGGATGCTTTTTTAAAAACGCTTAAAACCCTTCTTTTTAAAAAAGCCTTTTTTTTGTTAGATATATGCATACTAGTTTTAGCTATTTGGCTGTTCTAGTTTTTATTTTTTACTATCTTTTTATTTTTTGATTTGTTTAATACACTGCAACACTTTGAGGTTGTTTACTCAATGTAAAATGCTTTTTACAAATAAAATCTATTATTATTATTACTGTAAATATTTTTATTTTACATGGTCTCAATCATTATTTTTAATGTATTTTTATTTTTTATTTGTCTTAATCATTTTTGTATGTTTTTTTCACTTTTCTTTAAAAGCCTAACCAGGGACGAGGGTTGCAAAATAGCCTGTGGCTAGAAGTCTTATGTACTTTGATAATGGTTACCTGTGGGTAGCAATGTTTCACTGCACTGTCCCTGTAAAATAAATGAATAAAAAATAAAAATAAAAATATTTTATTTTCATTTTTTTGTTTTACTACTTTTGGATTGTTTTGTGTCATGTTTGTGTGTTTTCTCAATTGCTCTGTTGATTGCTATTCTGACTGTTACTGGTTTGGTTTTGGAATTAGGATTGTATTATTATTATTTTTTGCGGAGGGGGCGTGGTCTGCGGGCCGGCTGACAGGTGGTTGGATTACCCAGCTGGGGCTGATCATCCAATCACCTGCCGAGCTTATTAGCAGCAGCCGGAATGAGACACAGTAGTTGGAGTTGGAGTTTGAGCCAGAGAACCCACACATGCGCCCGAGAACACGCCGCAAGAGGGAGAGCAGCCGAAAGACTGAAAAGTTGCTGAAAAGAGTGCTGACCTGGTGCGTGTGCACACAATAAAAATATTATTGCACCTGACTACCGGGCTCTCAAGAAGGTCTTATTTTGTTGGACTGATTTAAAAAAAAAAAAAAGAATTTGAAAGAACAAATATGATTAGTTATAAAAATTGAGTGCTGTATTAATAAATATAATTTCCAGGCCACATAAAAACCATTCGGTGGGCCAGATCTGGCCCTCGGGCCTTGAGTTTGACACCTTTGGTGTAGCGGGAGAAAAGCAGTGGTAAAATGAAAATCTCATCCGTACGATGACATTCTTACTTCTTACTTTGTTGTCCACACTGGCGCCGAGTACAGTAAAGAAAGAAAGTAATATTATATAAAAAAGAACAATTTAAGATTAATAAAAAAAGAAATACTGTATATGAAAATACATATTTTTACAATAAATGTGCAAAAAAGCGACAATGTGCGTGTTGTGTAATAGTAAACAAAGAGATTTAAGATATGTTTAAAAAAAGAAAAGAAAGTAATATTATTAAAAAAGATCAATTTAAGGTATGAATAAAAAAAATAATATTTGAAAATATATATTTTTACAATCATCGGCGGTCACTCGAACGAGTCTGACGATCCTCCTGGTAGGGGTGTATCCCTTTATGGAGAATGCCTGTGCGTGACTTTGTTTTACTTGGGGAGACTGGTGCACAGACAGTCACCACACAATCCTTGACAGACATTGTTGGCTTTACGAGCAGAGGAGCATGTTTGGCAGCGCACACACACAGAGTACTAACAAGCAGACACAGTGTGTAGACGGAAATGGGAGAATGGACGCATTTTGGTCTAAAAACTGACTATAAAGGTGAAGTTATAACACTGCAACTGTTACGTTTCAGAGGGAGTAGTGACGGCACAGTTCCACAAGGGGGTGATGTTGCTCTATGTTTTATTATATCATCATCGTCATCGGCGGTCACTCAAACGAGTATGACGATCCTCCTGGTAAGGGTGTATCCCTTTATGGAGGATGCCTGTGCGTGACTTTGTTTAACGTGGGGAGACTGGTGCACAGACAGTCACCACACGATCCTTGACAGAATCGGGTCAGGGTCCAGTGGCACGGAGTCCAAGACGACTGGGGACCCTTTTCTGCTGCAGCCTTCTTCCGCCATCGCAGTCGTTGTGGTAGTTCTTAAATCTACCGTCTTCCGCCTGCTCCGTCGTTGAGGTCTTCACCGTATCCCTGGCTAGGGGGCAGTCATGTACTAGGCCTTTGCCAAGGTCCACCTGGGGTAGGAGTAGTAAAGGGGTTTACCTTCTAGTGCCCCAAGACTCCATAGAGGAGCTTCCACTGCCGGATGCACTTTAACATCATGTCCAGGACTAGTATAGTATTGCGGTAATAATGAATCAAAAACGGTACTAGACTCTGTTTGAAAAGTACTGGTTCCCCATTTTTTCCATTTTTTTTATTTTTTATGTTGTGACATTGCTGGTTTTACCAGCAGAGGAGCATGTTCGGCAGCGCACACACAGAGTACTAACAAGCAGACACAGTGTGTAGACAGACATGGGAGAATGGACATATTTTGGTCTAAAAACTGACTATAAAGGTGAAGTTATAACACTGCAACTGTTACGTTTCAGTGGGAGGAGTGACGGCACAGTTATACAAGGGGGTGATGTTGCTCTATGTTTTATTATATCATCATCATCATCATCATCGGCGGTCACTCAAACGAGTATGACGGTCCTCCTGGTAGGGGTGTATCCCTTTATGGAGGATGCCTGTGCGTGACTTTATTTATCGTGGGGAGACTGGTGCACAGACAGTCACCACACCATCTTTGACATACATTGCTGGCTTTACCAGCAGAGGAGCATGTTCGGCAGCGCACACACAGAGTACTAACAAGCAGACACAGTGTGTAGACAGAAATGGGAGAATTGACGCATTTTGGTCTAAAAACTGACTATAAAGGTGAAGTTATAACACTGAAAATGTTACGTTTCAGAGGGAGTAGTGACGGCACAGTTCCACAAGAGGGTAATGTTGCTTTATGTTTTATTATATCATCATCGTCATCGGCGGGCACTCGAACGAGTATGACGGTCCTCCTGGTAGGGATGTATCCCTTTATGGAGGATGCCTGTGCTTGACCTTGTTTTACGTGGGGAGACTGGTGCACAGACAGTCACCACACCATCCTTGACAGAATCGGGTCAGGGTCCAGTGGCATGGAGTCCAAGACGACTGGGGACCCTTTTCTGCTGCAGCCTTCTTCCTCCATCGCAGCCGTTGTGGTAGTTCTTAAATCTACCGTCTTCCGCCTGCTCCGTCGTTGAGGTCTTCACCGTATCCCTGGCTAGGGGGAAGTCGTGTACTAGGCCTTTGCCAAGGTCCACCTGGGGTAACAGTAGTAAAGGGGTTTACCTTCTAGTGCCCCAAGACTCCATAGAGGAGCTTCCACTGCCGGATGCACTTTAACATCATGTCCAGGACTAGTATAGTATCGCGGTAATAATGAATCAAAAACGGTACTAGACTCTGTTTAAAAAGTACTGGTTCCCCATTTTTTTTTTTATGTCGTGACATTGCTGGTTTTACCAGCAGAGGAGCATGTTCGGCAGCGCACACACACAGAGTACTAACAGGCAGACACAGTGTGTAGACAGACATGGGAGAATGGATGCATTTTGGTCTAAAAACTGACTATAAAAGTGAAGTTATAACACTGAAAATGTTACGTTTCAGGGGGAGTAGTGACGGCACAGTTCCACAAGAGGGTAATGTTGCTCTATGTTTTATTAGATCATCATCATCATCATCGGCGGTCACTCAAACGAGTATGACGGTCCTCCTGGTAGGGGTGTATCCCTTTATGGAGGATGCCTGTGCGTGACTTTATTTATCGTGGGGAGACTGGTGCACAGACAGTCACCACACCATCCTTGACATACATTGCTGGCTTTACGAGCAGAGGAGCATGTTCGGCAGCTCGCACACACAGAGTACTAACAAGCAGACACAGTGTGTAGACAGAAATGGGAGAATTGACGCATTTTGGTCTAAAAACTGACTATAAAGGTGAAGTTATAACACTGAAAATGTTACGTTTCAGAGGGAGTAGTGACGGCACAGTTCCACAAGAGGGTGATGTTGCTCTATGTTTTATTATATTATCATCATCATCGGCGGTCACTCGAACGAGTATGGCGATCCTCCTGGTAAGGGTGTATCCCTTTATGGAGGATGCCTGTGCGTGACTTTGTTTGACGTGGGAAGACTGGTGCACAGACAGTCACCACACGATCCTTGACAGAATCGGGTCAGGGTCCAGTGGCATGGAGCCCAAGACGACTGGGGACCCTTTTCTGCTGCAGCCTTCTTCTGCCATTGAGGTTTTCACTGTATCCCTGGCTAGGGGGCAGTCAGGTACTAGGCCTTTACCAAGGGCCACCTGGGGTAACAGTAGTAAAGGGGTTAACCTCCTAGTGCCCCAAGACCCCATAGAGGAGCCTCCACTGCCGGATGAACTTTAACGTCATGACCAGGATAGATTTTTACAATAAATGTGCAGAGAAGCAACAATGAGTAAACAAAGAGAGTTAAGATATGTATAAAATAAAAAAATAAAATAAATATGTACACAAACTGTGGAGAGAAGGTGAGAAGGTGCAAGATGGCAGATGTTCCAGCACACATCCCATCATGCTGCTGAGACAAAGCAGCTGATTTGCTTCTTGGCCAATCTTCCCAAGCAACAAACGATGGCAAACAAAGCCTCGGAGGAAGAAGTGAAGAGTGGCATCATCGCCGCAGCTGGCGGGGAAACACATCCGCCTCTCTCCTCCAATTGTCTGGCATGCAAATGAGATGTGGCTCCGGCTGCATTGGAACAACGTGGAAGTGAGCGGAGAGCAGGAAGGGAAGGCGAATCCAGGATGATGGCCTAAAGCACGCTGGCAGGATGACGACACTTCCTGGCCACAATTAGCGGAAACACCCGGTAATGGCATCAAACTCCTCCTGCCCCCCTGCATCGGTTGGGGATATCTCTGCACTGCTGACCCGTCTCTGCTCTGGATGGTCTCCTGCTGGCCCCACTAGAGACTGGACTCTCACTATTATGTTGGATCCACTATGGACTGGACTCTCACACTATTATGTTAGATCCACTATGGACTGGACTCTCTCACTATTATGTTAGATCCACTATGGACTGGACTCTTACTATTATGTTGGATCCACTATGGACTGGACTCTCACTATTATGTTAGATCCACTATGGACTGGACTCCCACACTACTATGTTAGATCCACTATGGACTGGACTCTCACTATTATGTTAGATCCACTATGGACTGGACTCTTACTATTATGTTGGATCCACTATGGACTGGACTCTCACTATTATGTTAGATCCACTATGGACTGGACTCCCACACTACTATGTTAGATCCACTATGGACTGGACTCTCACTATTATGTTAGATCCACTATGGACTGGACTCTCACTATTATGTTAGATCCAGTATGGACTGGACTCTTACTATTATGTTGGATCCACTATGGACTGGACTCTCACTATTATGTTAGATCCACTATGGACTGGACTCCCACACTACTATGTTAGATCCACTATGGACTGGACTCTCACTATTATGTTAGATCCACTATGGACTGGACTCTCACTATTATGTTAGATCCACTATGGACTGGACTCTCACTATTATGTTAGATCCACTATGGACTGGACTCTTACTATTATGTTGGATCCACTATGGACTGGACTCTCACTATTATGTTAGATCCACTATGGACTGGACTCTTACTATTATGTTGGATCCACTATGGACTGGACTCTCACTATTATGTTAGATCCACTATGGACTGGACTCCCACACTACTATGTTAGATCCACTATGGACTGGACTCTCACTATTATGTTAGATCCACTGTGGACTGGACTCTCACTATTATGTTAGATCCACTATGGACTGGACTCTCACTATTATGTTAGATCCACTATGGACTGGACTCTCACTATTATGTTAGATCCACTATGGACTGGACTCTCACAATTATGTTGGATTCACTATGGACTGGACTCTTACTATTATGTTAGATCCACTATGGACTGGACTCTCACACTATTATGTTAGATCCACTATGGACTGGACTCTCACTATTATATTAGATCCACTATGGACTGGACTCTTACTATTATGTTGGATCCACTATGGACTGGACTCTCACTATTATGTTAGATCCACTATGGACTGGACTCCCACACTACTATGTTAGATCCACTATGGACTGGACTCTCACTATTATGTTAGATCCACTATGGACTGGACTCTTACTATTATGTTGGATCCACTATGGACTGGACTCTCACTATTATGTTGAATCCACTATGGACTGGACTCTCACTATTATGTTAGATCCACTATGGACTGGACTCTTACTATTATGTTAGATCCACTATGTACTGGACTCTCACACTATTATGTTAGATCCACTATGGACTGGACTCTTACTATTATGTTAGATCCACTATGGACTGGACTCTCACTATTATGTTAGATCCACTATGGACTGGACTCTTACTATTATGTTGGATCCACTATGGACTGGACTCTCACTATTATGTTAGATCCACTATGGACTGGACTGTCACTATTATGCTAGATCCACTATGGACTGGACTCTATTATGTTAGATCCACTATGGACTGGACTCTCACTATTATGTTAGATCCACTATGGACTGGACTCTCACACTATTATGTTAGATCCACTACGGACTGGACTCTTACTATTATGTTGGATCCACTATGGACTGGACTCTCACTATTATGTTAGATCCACTATGGACTGGACTCCCACACTACTATGTTAGATCCACTATGGACTGGACTCTCACTATTATGTTAGATCCACTATGGACTGGACTCTCACTATTATGTTAGATCCACTATGGACTGGACTCTCACTATTATGTTGGATCCACTATGGACTGGACTCTCACTATTATGTTAGATCCACTATGGACTGGACTCCCACACTACTATGTTAGATCCACTATGGACTGGACTCTCACTATTATGTTAGATCCACTATGGACTGGACTCTCACTATTATGTTAGATCCACTATGGACTGGACTCTTACTATTATGTTGGATCCACTATGGACTGGACTCTCACTATTATGTTAGATCCACTATGGACTGGACTCCCACACTACTATGTTAGATCCACTATGGACTGGACTCTCACTATTATGTTAGATCCACTATGGACTGGACTCTCACTATTATGTTAGATCCACTATGGACTGGACTCTTACTATTATGTTGGATCCACTATGGACTGGACTCTCACTATTATGTTAGATCCACTATGGACTGGACTCCCACACTACTATGTTAGATCCACTATGGACTGGACTCTCACTATTATGTTAGATCCACTATGGACTGGACTCTCACTCTTATGTTAGATCCACTATGGACTGGACTCTTACTATTATGTTAGATCCACTATGGACTGGACTCTCACACTATTATGTTAGATCCACTATGGACTGGACACTTACTATAATGTTGGATCCACTATGGACTGGACTCTCACTATTATGTTAAATCCACTATGGACTGGACACTCACTATTATGTTAGATCCACTATGGACTGGACTCTCACTATTATGTTAGATCCACTATGGACTGGACTCTCACTGTTATGTTAGATCCACTATGGACTGGACTCTCACACGATGTTAGATCCACTATGGACTGGACTCTCACTATTATGTTAGATCCACTATGGACTGGACTCTCACAATATTTTGTTAGATCCACTATGGACTGGACTCTCACTATTATGTTAGATCCACTATGGACTGGACTCTCACACTATTATGTTAGATCCACTATGGACTGGACTCTCACACTATTATGTTAGATCCACTACGGACTGGACTCTCACTATTATGTTAGATGCACTATGGACTGGACTCTCACTATTATGTTAGATCCACTATGGACTGGACTCTCACCATTATGTTAGATCCACTATGGACTGGACTCTCACACTATTATGTTAGATCCACTATGGACTGGACTCTCACTATTATGTTAGATCCACTATGGACTGGACTCTCACACTATTAACTAGATCCACTATGGACTGGACTCTCAGTATTATGTTAGATCCACTATGGACTGGACTCTCACACTATTATGTCAGACCCACTCAACCTCCATTGCATCTGGTCATCTGGGGTGGGGGGTCACCCACATCTGCGGTCCTCTCCAAGGTTTCTCATAGTCATTCTCATTGACATCCCACTGGGTTGTGAGTTTTTCCTTGCCCTTATGTGGGCTCTGAACCGAGGATGTCGTTGTGGCTTGTGCAGCCCTTTGAGACACTTGTGATTTAGGGCTATAAAAACATTGATTGATTGATTGATTGATAAGTGTAAGCCTAGCCCGGGCTCAGCAACCCGCGGCACTAAAGAGCCGCATGCGGCTCTTTAGTGCCGCCCTAGTGGCTCCCTGGAGCATTTCTAAAAAAGGGTAGAAAATAGAAAAAGATGGGGGAAACATTTTTTTTTTTGTTATAGTCCGTCTATCCATCCATTTTCTTTCGCTTATCCGAGGTCGAGTCGCGGGGGCAGCAGCCTAAGCAGGGAAGCCCAGAATTTCCTCTCCCCAGCCACTTCGTCCAGCTCCTCCCGGGGGATCCCGAGGCGTTCCCAGGCCAGCCAGGAGACATAGTCTTCACAACGTGTCCTGGGTCTTCCCCGTGGCCTCCTACCGGTCGGACGTGCCCTAAACACCTCCCGAGGGAGGCGTTCGAGTGGCATCCTGACCAGATGCCCGAACCACCTCATCTGGCTCCTCTCCATGTGGAGGAGCAGCGGCTTTACTTTGAGCTCCCCCCGGATGACAGAGCTTCTCACCCTATCTCTAAGGGAGAGCACCGCCACCCGGCGGAGGAAACTCATTTGGGCCGCTTGTACCCGTGATCTTGTCCTTTCGGTCAAAACCCAAAGCTCATGACCATAGGTGAGGATGGGAACGTAGATCGACCGGTAAATTGAGAGCTTTGCCTTCCGGCTCAGCTCCTTCTTCACCACAACGGATCGATACAGCGTCCGCATTACTGAAGACGCCAACAGTTGTTGCCTTCATTTTAACACTTATATCAGACTTTTAAAGTAATTTTGATAGTAGGCTAATATAGCTAATATAGACACTTACATCATGTGTTGTCTTCATTATAAGACTGTTAAAGTCATTTTGATAGTAAGCTAATATAACTAATATAAACACTTACATTATGTGTTGCCTTCATCATAACACTTATATAAGACAAAGTCATTTTGATAGTAGGCTAATATAGACACTTACATCATGTGTTGTCTTCATTATAACACTTATATAAGACTTTTAAAGTCATTTTGATAGTAGGCTAATATAGACACTTACATTATGTGTTGCCTTCATTATAAGACTTATATAAGACTTTTAAAGTCATTTTGATAGTAGGCTAATATAGACACTTACCTTCATTGTAAGACTTTTAAAGTCATTTTGATAGTAGGCTAATATAACTAATATAAATACTTACATCATATGTTGCCTTCATTATAACACTTATATAAGACTTTTAAAGTCATTTTGATAGTAGGCTAATATAGCTAATATAGACACTTACATCATGTGCTGCCTTCATTGCAAGACTTTTAAAGTAATTTTGATACTAGGCTAATATAGTTAAAATAGACACTTACGTCATGTGTTGTCTTCATTATAACACTTTTAAAGTCATTTTGATAGTAGGCTAATATAGACACTTACATCATGTGTTGCCTTCATTGTAAGACTTTTAAAGTCATTTTGATAGTAGGCTAATATAGCTAATATAGACACTTACATCATGTGTTGCCTTCATTATAACATTTATATCAGACTTTTAAAGTAATTTTGATAGTAGGCCAATATAGCTAATATAGACACTTATGTCATGTGTTGCTTTTATTATAAGACTTTTAAAGTAATTTTGATAGTAGGCTAATATAGCTAATATAGACACTTATGTCATGTGTTGCCTTCATTATAAGACTTTTAAAGTCATTTTGATAGTAGGCTAATATCACTAATATAGACACTTACATCATGTGTTGCCTTCATTGTAAGACTTTTAAAGTCATTTTGATAGTAGGCTAATATAGCTAATATAGACACTTATGTCATGTGTTGCCTTCATTATAAGACTTTTAAAGTCATTTTGATAGTAGGCTAATATAACTAATATAGACACTTACATTATGTGTTGCCTTCATTATAAGACTTATATAAGACTTTTAAAGTCATTTTGATAGTAGGCTAATATAGACACTTACATCATGTGTTGCCTTCATTGTAAGACTTTTAAAGTCATTTTGATAGTAGGCTAATATAACTAATATAAATACTTACATCATATGTTGCCTTCATTATAACACTTATATAAGACTTTTAAAGTAATTTTGATAGTAGGCTAATATAGCTAATATAGACACTTACATCATGTGCTGCCTTCATTGCAAGACTTTTAAAGTAATTTTGATACTAGGCTAATATAGTTAATATAGACACTTACGTCATGTGTTGTCTTCATTATAACACTTTTAAAGTCATTTTGATAGTAGGCTAATATAGACACTTACATCATGTGTTGCCTTCATTGTAAGACTTTTAAAGTCATTTTGATAGTAGGCCAATATAGCTAATATAGACACTTATGTCATGTGTTGCCTTCATTATACGACTTTTAAAGTAATTTTGATAGTAGGCTAATATAGCTAATATAGACACTTATGTCATGTGTTGCCTTCATTATAAGACTTTTAAAGTCATTTTGATAGTAGGCTAATATAGCTAATATAGACACTTATGTCATGTGTTGTCTTCATTATAACACTTTTAAAGTCATTTTGATAGTAGGCTAATATCACTAATATATACACTTACATCATGTGTTGCCTTCATTGTAAGACTTTTAAAGTCATTTTGATAGTAGGCTAATATAGCTAATATAGACACTTATGTCATGTGTTGCCTTCATTATAAGACTTTTAAAGTCATTTTGATAGTAGGCTAATATAGCTAATTTAGACACTTACATTATGTGTTGCCTTCATTATAAGACTTATATAAGACTTTTAAAGTCATTTTGATAGTAGGCTAATATAGACACTTACATCATGTGTTGCCTTCATTGTAAGACTTTTAAAGTCATTTTGATAGTAGGCTAATATAACTAATATAAATACTTACATCATATGTTGCCTTCATTATAACACTTATATAAGACTTTTAAAGTAATTTTGATAGTAGGCTAATATAGCTAATATAGACAGTTACATCATGTGCTGCCTTCATTGCAAGACTTTTAAAATAATTTTGATACTAGGCTAATATAGTTAATATAGACACTTACGTCATGTGTTGTCTTCATTATAACACTTTTAAAGTCATTTTGATAGTAGGCTAATATAGACACTTACATCATGTGTTGCCTTCATTGTAAGACTTTTAAAGTCATTTTGATAGTAGGCTAATATAACTAATATAAATACTTACATCATATGTTGCCTTCATTATAACACTTATATAAGACTTTTAAAGTAATTTTGATAGTAGGCTAATATAGCTAATATAGACACTTACATCATGTGCTGCCTTCATTGCAAGACTTTTAAAATAATTTTGATACTAGGCTAATATAGTTAATATAGACACTTACGTCATGTGTTGTCTTCATTATAACACTTTTAAAGTCATTTTGATAGTAGGCTAATATAGACACTTACATCATGTGTTGCCTTCATTGTAAGACTTTTAAAGTCATTTTGATAGTAGGCTAATATAGCTAATATAGACACTTACATCATGTGTTGCCTTCATTGTAACATTTATATCAGACTTTTAAAGTAATTTTGATAGTAGGCCAATATAGCTAATATAGACACTTACATCATGTGTTGCCTTCATTGTAAGACTTATATAAGACTTTTAAAGTCATTTTGATAGTAGTCTAATATAGCTAATATAGACACTTACATCATGTGTTGCCTTCATTGTCTTTTAAAGTCATTTTGATAGTAGGCTAATATAGACACGAACGTCATGTGTTGCCTTAATTATAACACTTATATAATACTTTTAAAGTCATTTTGATAGTAGGCTAACATAGCTAATATAGACACTTACATCATGTGTTGCCTTCATTATAACACTTATATCAGACTTTTAAAGTCATTTTGATGGTAGGCTAATATAGCTAATATAGACACTTACATCATGTGTTGCCTTCATTATAACACTTATATAGGACTTTTAAAGTCATTTTGATAGTAGGCTAATATAGCTAATATAGACACTTACATCATGTGTTGCCTTCATTATAACACTTATATCAGACTTTTAAAGTCATTTTGATAGTAGGCTAATATAGCTAATATAGACACTTACATCATGTATTGCCTTCATTATAAGACGTTTAAAGTCATTTTGATAGTAGGCTAATACAGCTAATATAGACACTTACATCATGGATCATCTGCGGAGCTTTTTAAACAACAGCACTTGCTAGAGTAGTCACTGTACAGCGGGTATAGCAGTGCATATTTAACGTCTGCTGAACATGAGTAAACAGTTGTTATCGTGTAAATAAAGCGGAACCTCGATTTACAAACTTAACTGGTTCTTGAACGGGCTTCGTAAGTGGAAAAGTTTGTATAGTGAAGCACACTTAAATTACATTTTAATAGTTGGTTCCAGCCTTGACAAAAGTGCATATTTCAGTGAAGGTTTGTCCTCTTTGAAGCGATCAAACAAACATGATAAGGAAGACAGACAGAAGTCCCTTTGGCGCCCTCACAAACGATCAGAAATCACAAAAATGCGAAAACCTTTAACGTGTAAACCCATAATACTTTCCAAGATGTACCTTGACTACTCTAAGTCGAATTCTCCCTCGAGGAAATACAACAATTGGGTCCTAAAATATCTTGTAATTAACTCGCCTTTCGAGATCGCGCTTACCTGTTCAGAGTCACAGGTGAGCTGGCGCCAGACCAGCGTTACGTCACACTTTTGATAGTGTGCGAATATGTACGCGGGACTCTGATTGGACGACAATACCGGAAGGTGTACCAGACAACTTTGTGTACACGTGTGTGGTCAGATCAGCAATACAACTATTCACGTAAAGGTCTTGACCATTTTTTTGTCCGAGCCTGTAGCAACTGCTAGAACTCATCAATGGTTGCCAGTCGGTGGTGTGACATAATTACATCATCACATTTACTGATTATTTACTGACTAATTTGATTAAGTGGAAGTAGGACTATTAATTACAGAACAAGCTGTACACTCCATCTCCACACAGCAGCTGCTGATGTTGATAAGGAGATTGTTTTTGTACTGGCAGAAAACCACATTAGCATATTCATGTTCCCCGGTCGTCATCCATTGGTGTCGGTTGCCAGGTGTTTTGCTCAACTCACTCGAAAAAACAGGAAGATCTGGCGCTTTGACCGTCACAATATTTGCCAGCTGTTTGCTAATTGCACCCGTTTGGTGGTGAATTGTTCATGTTCAACAAAAACATTAAGGTCTTTTCAAGTATTTATTTGAGTACTCAAATTACAAAGGACTATTCTCCGGAGAATGGCGACTCCAAGCTCTCATGGTGGATAGGAATGTTTTGGTGGAGCACTTACTAACATCGATTGTAAAATAAACACATTTGGAGAGTAACATTTGACTGAAAAAGACAAATCAACATTATTTAGTGATCAAGCAACATCACAGCAGTCTTAACTCGAGTCCCAGATTTAGTCCATGAGTAGCAACCATACTATGTTCATTTAAATATAAACTGAGTAGATTAAAACTAGCATGAGCTACAAGGAATAGGTTATAGATAGAATATAATTATACCTTTTTGCCATTTGGTGGTGAATTGTTCATGTTCAACAAAAACACTAAGGTCTTTTCAAGTATTTATTTGAGTATTACAAAGGACTATTCTCCTGAGAGAAGGAGAAGATTGGCGACTACAAGCTCTGATGGAGGATAGGAATGTTTTAGTAGAGCACTGGGTCGGTCGGCAGTTAACAACATCGACCATCAAAGAAACTCTTTTGGAGAGTAACATTTGACTGAAAAGACAAATGATCAACCAGCAGTCTTTGTCTTATTCACAGAGGTGGGGGTTTGGAGACATCCCGAATGGGCTCCAAAATTGCATAGGCCAGAAAAGTGTCTTACCTCTGTAAAAACCCAGGACAGGCAGTTAAGGCAAAGAAACTGTCACATGGTGTAGGTGAAGAACCCCAAGATGCAGAGATGGCGGCAGGCTTGGTACAAGATACTCTAACACAGAGTGGAGGAGAAAAGCAGGTTTAAATAGTAGCTGGCTGATTGACACCAGGTGTGGCCCGGTGCCAATCAGCCACAGCTGAGGGGAAAAAAGCACTCAGGGAGACAATCAGGAAATAACCAAAATAAGAGTGCTGACAGGAAACAAAGACAGGAAACAAAGACAAACGCAGAGGAAAAACTAAGACATAGTCAAACTGTCAGGGACAAGCCTGAAAGTAGTCCACCTTCCCATAACGGATACCAGACGTTCTAGAAAACCCACCCCAAAAAAAAACAAAAAACAGTCCAAAGTCACGGGAGGGTGGAGGGAGGACAAGGAGGTGGGCCGCCAGGCCAAGTGTCCCCGCAACCAGCGGGGAAGAGTCAGGTGTCGACGGCGAGTTGAACGCCGCTGCAATTGGCGAGGCGGTCGCTCATGAAACGACCACATCTGTGGCCGACGAGAGGTTGGTGGCGCCCTCTGCTGGCCCACCGAAGACGATGGTGGCGCCCTCTGCTGGCCCACCGGAGAGGATGGTGGCGCCCTCTGCTGGCCCACCGGAGAGGATGGTGGCGCCCTCTGCTGGCCCACCGGAGAAGATGATGGCGCCGTCTGTTGCAGACCCACCGGAGATGATTGCGCCGTCTGTTGCAGACCCCTCGGAGATGGCACCCTCTGTTGCAGACCCCTCGGAGATGGCGCCGTCTGTTGCAGACCCCTTGGAGATGATGGCGCCGTCTGTTGCAGACCCCTCGGAGATGATGGCGCCGTCTCTTGCAGACCCACTGGGGCGAGAAGTAGCTGTGCCTCCCCAGCTGCACAGCTACTTATAGCCCCCCCCTCAAGGGACAGATCCCAGACGTCCCCCGAGAAGCCAACATAGGACAGGGATGGGTGGGAGGGATCACAAAACGAGGCAAAGCTTTTCCTCGATTTAGCCATCAATTCCAAAGCTTTGTTAAGCCTCTCCGCCATGGACATCACTGCGGGGTTCGAATTTGGTTGGAGTATTCTGTAACATGGTGTAGGTGACTAACCCCAAGATGCAGAGATGGCGGCAGGCTTGGTACAAGAAAACATGGTTTTAATGTTCAAAAATAAGAAAAGGAAAACACGAACCAGAAACCAGGAAGCAGGAACAGGAGTCAGGATACAGGGAATAGCTTAACGCACACAGCTAGCAACGACAGCATACAGCAAACAACGACACGACACAACAATACTCCAACACCGAGTGGAGGACAAAGCATTTTTAAATAGTAGCTGGCTGATTGACACCAGGTGTGGCCCGGTGCCAATCAGCCACAGCTGACGGGAAAAAAGCACTCAGGGAGACAATCAGGAAATAACCAAAATAAGAGTGCTGACAGGAAACAAAGACAGGAAACAAAGACAAACGCAGAGGAAAAACTAAGACATAGTCAAACTGTCAGGGACAAGCCTGAAAGTAGTCCACCTTCCCATAACGGATACCAGACGTTCTAGAAAACCCACCCCAAAAAAAAACAAAAAACAGTCCAAAGTCACGGGAGGGTGGAGGGAGGACAAGGAGGTGGGCCGCCAGGCCAAGTGTCCCCGCAACCAGCGGGGAAGAGTCAGGTGTCGACGGCGAGTTGAACGCCGCTGCAATTGGCGAGGCGGTCGCCCATGAAACGACCACATCTGTGGCCGACGAGAGGTTGGTGGCGCCCTCTGCTGGCCCACCGAAGACGATGGTGGCGCCCTCTGCTGGCCCACCACAGACGATGGTGGACTCCTCTGCTGGCCCACCGGAGACGATGGTGGCGCCCTCTGCTGGCCCACCGGAGGGGATGGTGGCGCCCTCTGCTGGCCCACCGGAGAGGATGGTGGCGCCCTCTGCTGGCCCACCGGAGAGGATGGTGGCGCCCTCTGCGGGCCCACCGGAGAGGATGGTGGCGCCCTCTGCTGGCCCACCGGAGAAGATGGTGGCGCCGTCTGTTGCAGACCCACTGGAGATGATGGCGCCGTCTGTTGCAGACCGCTCGGAGATGATGGCGCCGTCTCTTGCAGACCCACTGGGGCAAAAAGTAGCTGTGCCTCCCCAGCTGCACAGCTACTTATAGCCCCCCCCCCTCAAGGGACGGATCCCAGACGTCCCCCGAGAAGCCAACATAGGACAGGGATGGGTGGGAGGGATCACAAAATGAGGCAAAGCTTTTCCTCGATTTAGCCTTCAATTCCAAAGCTTTGTTAAGCCTCTCCGCCATGGACATCTCTGCGGGGTTCAAATTTGTTTGGAGTATTCTGTCACATGGTGTAGGTGACGAACCCCAAGATGCAGAAATGGCGGCAGGCTTGGTACAAGAAAACATGGTTTTAATGTTCAAAAATAAGAAAAGGAAAACACGAACCAGAAACCAGGAAGCAGGAACAGGAGTCAGGATACAGGGAATAGCTTAACGCACACAGCTAGCAACGACAGCATACAGCAAACAACGACACGACACAACAATACTCCAACACCGAGTGGAGGACAAAGCATTTTTAAATAGTAGCTGGTTGATTGACACCAGGTGTGGCCCAGTGCCAATCAGCCACAGCTGATGGGAAAAAAGCACTCAGGGAGACAATCAGGAAATAACCAAAATAAGAGTGCTGACAGGAAACAAAGACAGGAAACAAAGACAAACGCAGAGGAAAAACTAAGACATAGTCAAACTGTCAGGGACAAGCCTGACAGTAGCCCCCCTTCCCATAACGGATACCAGACGTTCTAGAAAACCCACCCCAAAAAAAAAAAAAAACAGTCCAAAGTCACGGGAGGGTGGAGGGAGGACAAGGAGGTGGGCCGCCAGGCCAAGTGTCCCCGCAACCAGCGGGGAAGAGTCAGGTGTCGACGGCGAGTTGGACGCCGCTGCAATTGGCGAGGCGGTCGCTCATGAAACGACCACGTCTGTGGCCGACGAGAGGTTGGTGGCGCCCTCTGCTGGCCCACCGGAGACGATGGTGGCGCCCTCTGCTGGCCCACCAAAGATGATGGTGGCGCCCTCTGCTGGCCCACCGGAGACGATGGTGGCGCCCTCTGCTGGCCCACCGGAGACGATGATGGACTCCTCTGCTGGCCCACCGGAGACGATGGTGGCGCCCTCTGCTCGCCCACCGGAGAGGATGGTGGCGCCCTCTGCTGGCCCACCGGAGAGGATGGTGGCGCCCTCTGCTGGCCCACCGGAGACGATGGTGGACTCCTCTGCTGGCCCACCGGAGACGATGGTGGCGCCCTCTGCTCGCCCACCGGAGAGGATGGTGGCGCCCTCTGCTGGCCCACCGGAGAAGATGATGGCGTCGTCTGTTGCAGACCCACCGGAGATGATTGCGCCGTCTGTTGCAGACCCCTCGGAGATGGCGCCCTCTGTTGCAGACCCCTCGGAGATGGCGCCGTCTGTTGCAGACCCCTTGGAGATGATGGCGCAGTCTGTTGCAGACCCCTCGGAGATGATGGCGCCGTCTCTTGCAGACCCACTGGGGCGAGAAGTAGCTGTGCCTCCCCAGCTGCACAGCTACTTATAGCCCCCCCCTCAAGGGACAGATCCCAGACGTTCCCCGAGAAGCCAACATAGGACAGGGATGGGTGGGAGGGATCACAAAACGAGGCAAAGCTTTTCCTCGATTTAGCCATCAATTCCAAAGCTTTGTTAAGCCTCTCCGCCATGGACATCACTGCGGGGTTCGAATTTGGTTGGAGTATTCTGTCACATGGTGTAGGTGACTAACCCCAAGATGCAGAAATGGCGGCAGGCTTGGTACAAGGTTTTAATGTTTAAAAATAAGAAAAGGAAAACACGAACCAGAAACCAGGAAGCAGAAACAGGAGTCAGGATCCAGGGAATAGCTTAACGCACACAGCTAGCAACGACAGCATACAGCAAACAACGACACGACACGACAATACTCCAACACCGAGTGGAGGACAAAGCAGGTTTAAATAGTAGCTGACTGATTGACACCAGGTGCTGCCCGGTGCCAATCAGCCACAGCTGAGTGGAAAAAAGCACTCAGGGAGACAATCAGGAAATAACCAAAATAAGAGTGCTGACAGGAAACAAAGACAAACGCAGAGGAAAAACTAAGACATAGTCAAACTGTCAGGGACAAGCCTGACAGAAACCACAACACAAACACTTCTACAATTGCGGTTCAGACAAGAAATGACTGAATTATACATTTTGCCATTACGGGAGACACAAGGGGGGGAATTTGAGTATTCAAGGAACTTGATCGTAGTAACAGCACACAGGAGATGACACAACATTTAGTACATCGATTCCCAGATTTAGTCCATGAGTAGCAAGCTTTGATGGTGGATAGGAATGTTTTGGTGGAGCACTGGGTCGGTCGGCAGTTAACAACATCAACCATCTAAAACATCTCTTTTGGAGAGTAACATTTGACTGAAAAGACGAATGATCAACCAACATCACAACAGTCTTGGTCTTATTCACAGAGGTGGGGGTTTGGAGACATCCCAAATGACCTCCAAAACCGCATAGACCAGAAAAGTGTCTTACCACTTAGACTGCAATTGTGGTTCAGACAAGAAATGACCAAAGTATTAATTTTGCCATTTCAGTAGACACAAGGGGGGCGGGGGGATATTCGAGGATTGAAGGAACTTTATTGTAGTACCAACACAACATTCATAAAAGGACTGCTTTGATGGTGGATAGGAATGTTTTGGTGGAGTACTGGCTCGGCATTTAACAACATCAATCATAAAAAAAACCTCTTTTGGATCGTAACATTTGACTGAAAAGACAAATTAACATAATTTAGTGATCAACCCACATCACAGCAGTCTTTGTCCTATTCACGGAGGTGGGGGTTTGGAGACATTGTTGCATCTGACCAGTCTACCTCTCAGGGAATTTAAGTCACTGGTCAATCTCAAGTGCTTTCGATGACATATATGCTGAGTAATAAGGACCATCAAGACAGAATAGGAATATTATCAAGTTTTACTAAAGCTTTAGGAGACCAGCCCACATCAATACAGTCATACGGTCATCTCGGGATGGTCTATCATTCAAACAGGAAGAGACAACTTCTTGAATACGAAAGGAATGCCTCCCCCTTCCCCAACACTGATAAGATGAGGAGGCGGATGCATCTTTCTTACATTCCAATGCCTAAAACACTACACAGACTTCTGCAGACAAAGAGAAACTGGTATACAGAGTATACATGGAAAAATACTAGATGATCCAAACATGACTATGAATAAAGAAAGAACTCTTAAACATATATGCATTCTCCACAGGATCCAAAAATGCATATGTCAGAAAAGTGTCTTACCTCTGTAAAAACCCAGGACAGGCAGTTAAGGCAAATAAACCACGACACAAACACTTAGACTACAATTGTGGTTCAGACAATAAATGACTAAAGTATTCAGTTTGCCATTACGGGAGACAGGGGGGGTCGAATTTAAGGATTCAAGGAACTTTATTGTAGTACCAACTAGGGTTGTACAGTGTACTGGTACTAGTACAGTATCGCGGTACTAATGAATAAAAAATGGTACTATACGTGTCGTCACATCATCACATTGGTGGTTTTGCGAGCAGAGGAGCATGTTCGGCAGCGCACGCACACAGAGTACTTACAAGCAGACAGTGTGTAGACAGAAAAGGGAGAACAGACGCATTTTGGTGTAAAAAGTAAAGATAAAGGTGAAATTATAACACTGAATGAAATGAACAAGTGGATTAATAATACCTTTTTTACAGTTTGTCCCTCATAATGTTGACAAAATAATAGAATGATAAATGACACAATATGTTACTGCATACGTCAGCAGACTAATTAGGAGTCTTTGTTTGTTTACTTACTACTAAAAGACAAGTTGTCTAGTATGTTCACTATTTTATTTAAGGACTAAATTACAATAATGTACACTAAGATTTTTTGTTCAAATAAAGACAATAATGACATTTTTTGTGGTCCCCTTTATTTAGAAAAGTATCGAAATACATTTTGGTACTGGTACTGGTACCAATATATTGGTATCGGGACAACCCTAGTACCAACATTTAGCACCTCGAGTCCCAGATTTAGTCCATAAGTACCAACCATAGTATGTTCATGATCATTTAAATATAAACCGAGTAGTTTAAAGGGGAACATTATCACAATTTCAGAAGGGTTAAAACCATTAAAAATCAGTTCCCAGTGGCTTATTATATTTTTCGAAGTTTTTTTCAAAATTTTACCCATCACGCAATATCCCTAAAAAAAGCTTCAAAGTGCCTGATTTTAACCATCGTTATAAACACCCGTCCATTTTCCTGTGACGTCACATAGTGATGCCAACACAAACAAACATGGCGCATAGAACAGCAAGCTATAGCGACATTAGCTCGGATTCAGACTCGGATTTCAGCGGCTTAAGCGATTCAACAGATTACGCATGTATTGAAACGGATGGTTGTAGTGTGGAGGCAGGTAGCGAAAACGAAATTGAAGAAGAAACTGAAGCTATTGAGCCATATCGGTTTGAACCGTATGCAAGCGAAAACGACGAAAACGACACGACAGCCAGCGACACGGGAGAAAGCCAGGACGAATTCGGCGATCTGCCTTCTAACCAACGATTGGTATGTGTTTGTTTGGCATTAAAGGAAACTAACAACTATGAACTAGGTTTACAGCATATGAAATACATTTGGCAACAACATGCACTTTGAGAGTGCAGACAGCCCAGTTTTCATCAATTAATATATTCTGTAGACATACCCTCATCCGCTCTCTTTTCCTGAAAGCTGATCTGTCCAGTTTTGGAGTTGATGTCAGCAGGCCAGGGAAGCTAGGGTCGATAGGGGGTTTAGCTCGCTCGTCTGCGGGAACAAACTGCTTGCCGTGCTAGCGAGGTCCTTTGTCCCTGAATTGCTCACACACTCACTCCGGCAGATTCAATGGGGGTCTGGCGGCAGATTTCTTTGACTTTATCGTTGGAAATGCATCTGCTTTGAGTGTCGCAGGATATCCACACATTCCTGCCATCTCTGTCGTAGCATAGCTTTCGTCGGTAAAGTGTGCGGAACAAACGTCCAATTTCTTGCCACTTTGGCATCTTTGGGCCACTGGTGCAACTTGAATCCGTCCCTGTTCGTGTTGTTACACCCTCCGACAACACACCGACGAGGCATGGTGTCTCCAAGGTACGGAAAACAGTCGAAAAAACGGAAAATAACAGAGCTGATTTGACTCGGTGTTTGAGAAAATGGCGGATTGCTTCCCGATGTGACGCCACGTTGTGACGTCATCGCTCCGATAGCGAATATTAGAAAGGCGTTTAATTCGCCAAAATTCACCCATTTAGAGTTCGGAAATCGGTTAAAAAAATATATGGTCTTTTTTCTGCAACATCAAGGTATATATTGACTATACTTGCCAACCCTCCCGAATTTTCCGGGAGACTCCCGAAATTCAGCGCCTCTCCCGAAAACCTCCCGGGACAAATATTCTCCCGAAAATCTCCCGATTTTCAGCCGGAGCTGGAGGCCACGCCCCCTCCAGCTCCATGCGGACCTGAGGGAGGACAGCCTTTTTTCACTACGGGAGGACAACAGGGTGACAAGAACTAAATCATACAGACTAGAGATACATTGTATTATTATGTTTATCTTACCTAAAAATAAATATATTTATTAATTAAAAAAAACAAAACTAAATACATTTTTACAATATTTTAGCTAAAAACATCAAAATTAATTGTATTTTTATTTTGATTTTTTTCTGACTCCTTATTACATCCAGCCATAGAATTTTACATTAAAATAAACATATTTGAAATAATTAATTTTAAATTATCATAATAATTCATTTAAAATGACCATATTTAATTATTAAAATAATTGCTTGTTTATCCACAACTTTAGCATTTTATTCACTACATTTTGAAGCTCTCAGAAGCCAAGTTATGTTATATTCCTTAATATTTATTTATGCAAGTTTGAAGTATCAATTATCCAAACACAGTTTTGTTTGCATATTTTCAGGATATATATATATATATATATATATATATATATATATATATATATATATATATATATATATATATATATATATATATATATATATATATATATATGTATGTGTGGGAAAAAAATCACAAGACTATTTCATCTCTACAGGCCTGTTTCATGAGGGGGGGTTCCCTCAATCATCAGGAGATTTTAATGGGAGCATTCACATACCATGGTTTATATAGGGCACAGAGTGGGTGGGTACAGGCTGGCATAGGGGCGTGGTGATTGGCTCATGTGTTACCTAGGAGGTGTTTCCGTCTGTGGCGGCATGCTGTTACAATTTCGCTGCGCTTGTTGAGGGATGACAGGTCTGGACGGTAAATAATAAACAGTTTCTCTTTCAAGCATAGGTTGCATCTTTTATTACCACTATTGTAAGGTGTGCTGGATGCAAGAATTTGCCATGTTATTGAATATTCAACATTATTGTCTTTGAGGTCCCAAATGTGTTTGCTGAGTTCTGTGGTATTCCGCAGGTTTTGGTTCCTGAAAGAAGCCTTGTGATTGTTCCATCTGGTTTTGAACTCTCCCTCGGTTAATCCTACATATGTGTCGGATGTGTTAATGTCCTTGCGTGCTCCCATTAAAATCTCCTGATGATTGAGGGAACCCCCCCTCATGAAACAGGCCTGTAGAGATGAAATAGTCTTGTGATTTTTTTTCCCACACATACATATATTGCGCTCTACTACGGTATCGAGCACTATTTTTTGGATAACCTTATTAAGACTAGGGCTGAAACGACGCGTCGACGTAGTCGACGTCATCGGTTACGTAAATACGTCGAGGACGTTTTTGTTCGTCGACGCGTCGCATATTTACGTCACACTACCGTCATGGCGGAGCGCAAAGCAGACGATGCGAGCGGTGCGAGCGAGGGGAAAAAAGCACGCCAAAAGTCGTCAAAAGTGTGGGAGTATTTCAATAAACGGCCTAAGAAGAAACGCTACTTTTACTCCGCTACTTTTATCTACATTCAGCTCGCTACTCGCTACTAATTTTTATCGATCTGTTAATGCACTCTTTGTTTGTTTTGGTCTGTCAGACAGACCTTCAAAGTGCCTGCCTTACTGGTGACGTTTCACTTCGTTCCACCAATCAGATGCAGTCACTGGTGACGTTGGACCAATCAAACAGAGCCAGGGGTCACATGACCTGACTGGCTCCGAGCTAACTTCGGGTGTTACCATTTAGTGGTCAATTGTACGGAATATGCACTGTACTGTGCAATCTACTAATACAAGTTCCAATCAATCAATCAAAAGTGTGAAGGAAAAAAGACCCTTTTTTATTTCAACCGTAAAGACTGACTGCACAGTTCCTGTCTTCACAATAAAAGTCCCGCTCCATCGCGCCTGCGCTTTCAAAATAAGAGTCTCCGAAAGCCAGCGCAAACAAGCTAGCAAGCTACGGAGTTTGCCGCCAATGTATTTCTTGTAAAGGGTATAAAAACGAAAATGGAAGGTGGACAAATAAGATGCCAAATAACAACCACTTTCATGTGGTATTAGACAGAAAGGAGGAACTTTTTTTCTCCTCCATTTGAAAAGGTGGACGTTACCAGCACTACTTCCTGATTACAATCAATGCAAGTCATCAGAATCAGGTAATACACCAACTTATATTCTTGTCTTCATGAAAGAAAGGAATCTATATGTTAAACATGCATGTATAATTATTAAAACACCTTTAACATGTAAACAAAAACGGCAAAATAAATAAATATAAATTATATACTGTATATATCAATGTATGTATATATATATATACATATATATATATATATATATATATATATATATATATATATGTGTGTGTGTGTGTGTATATATATATATATATATATATATATATATATATATATATATATATATATATATATATATATATATATATGATATGTGTGTGTATGTTACTCAGTACTTGAGTAGTTTTTTCACAACATACTTTTTACTTTTACTCAAGTAAATATTTGGGTGACTACTCCTTACTTTTACTTGAGTAATAAATCTCTAAAGTAACAGTACTCTTACTTGAGTACAATTTCTGGCTACTCTACCCACCTCTGCTAATAATGTTGTTGTATGCACACTGTGTCGAGCGGAAATGGCCTATCATAGCAGCACAACGGCAGCGTTCTTGCCATCACCATCAACTAGTCAATCGTCCGCGTGAGTATACGTTGTCATCATTACACAAAAACATGAATGTGTCATTTGTATCTGCGTGGTAAATTCATAAACTAAAGCACCGTTTCGCTCTGAGAGGAGCGTTTGGCGTGCCTGTTCAGTGTTTACAAAGACGCGCTCCTCTTTAACGCTAACGTTAATTAGTTGTGCAAATACCTTTTACAACATTAACAATTACGTATACTATGTACAAACGAACAATTAACTTTCACTTTAATCATACTATCATTGTTGTGTTATTAAGCAAAATAAGCAAAAGTTTTACTTTTGTTGAAATGTTTACACTGTTACAGAATATTTCGTTTTGCACTTTTTTGTATTGGATGTTTATCTCTATTTTTGCACATTTTAGCAAATAAGCAATACTTTTACTTCTGTTGAAATGTTTACACTGTTGTTACAGAATATTTCCGTTTTGCACTTTTTTGAATTGGATGTTTATCTTTATTTTTGCACATTTTAAAGCAAAATAAGCAATACTTTTACTTTTGAAATGCTTATACTATTGCAGAATATTAAGATTTGCACTGGATGTTTACTCTTATATTTGCACATTAAAAGCAAATAAGCTACTTTTAATTTTGTTAAATGTTTACATCGTTACAGAATATTTTGTCATGTTGTTGTCAATGTTGACTGAGTGGCCATACTTTTTTTTTTGTAAATAAAAGCCATGCCTTTTGAAAAAACTGGCCTACATTTATTTTTTCATCTTCATTTTAAATTAAAAAAATAATCGGTAAAAGGAAAAATAATCTATAGATTAATCGAAAAAATAATCTATAGATTAACCGATTAATCGAAAAAAATAATCTATAGATTAATCGATAGAAAAATAATCGTTAGCTGCAGCCTTAATTAAGACATATATATATATATATATATATATATATATATATATATATATATATATATATATATATATATGTATGAAATACTTGACTTGGTGAAATCTAGCTGTCAATATACTCCTCCCCTCTTAACCACGCCCCGCACCACCCCCGACCACGCCCCCACCCCCCCACCTCCCGAAATCGGAGGTCTCAAGGTTGGCAAGTATGATATTGACGCTTACATAGGTCTGGTGATAATGTTCCCCTTTAAAACTATAAACTACCAGGAATAAGTTATAGATAGAATAGAATAAATAGATTGTTTTGAGTTTGTGTTTATTTGGAACATGCATGCATACAACATGACACATCACACAGTTATGGAATAAGTGTATCATTTTGTAGTTGTTTCCCCATACTTCTACACAATAACTCACATATGTAACACTAGTGAGCAGTAGAGAATATGAACTCATTCTTGGTCCATAACTTTTTGTGCTTTATTCATTGTTGGCGTGTCTCTTGCTACTTTATGTTGTACATTTTTATATGACATTTCCAGTTCATTTGATCATCAATCGTTATATCTAGAAATGAGATTGCGATTCTGCAGTGCAAATAATAAAAAAAAATTGATAGCAAAGTAAACCAAATAAAACCATGCAGGGATGGCATCCTTTGCTACAGAGCTCCAAAAAGTACCGCAAAGAAGCTGTTCCTCGGTCTGGTGGTCTTACTCAGCATGGGAGGAGGGGTCAAATATACATATACATATACATATACATAAACATATACATATACATAAACATAAACATATACATATATATGTATATTAGGGTTGTCCCAATACCTGTACCAAAATGTATGTAGATACTTTTCAATACTTTTCTAACATACTAGACAACTTGGTTGGTACTTATGGACTAAATCTGGGACTCGAGGTACTAAATGTTGTGTTGGTACTAGTGTACCAATATTTTGGTACCGGTACCAGTATCAAAAACATATGTTTATTATTGTAATTTAGTCCTTAAATAAAATAGTGAACATACTAGACAACTTATCTTTTAGTAGTAAGTAAACCATACTTGCCAACCTTGAGACCTCCGATTTGGGGAGGTGGGGGGTGGGGGCGTGGTCGAGGGTGGGGCGGGGCGTGGTTGGGGGCGTGGTTAAGAGGGGGAGTATATTGACAGCTAGAGTTCACCAAGGCAAGTATTTCATATATATATATATATATATATATATATATATATATATATATATATATATATATATATATATATCTACATCCTGAAAATATGCAAACAAACTGTATTTAGATAATTGATACTTCAAACTTGCATACATAAATATTAAGGAATATAACATAACTTGGCTTCTGAGAGTTTCAAAATGTAATGAATAAAATGCTAAAGTTGTTGATAAACAAGCAATTATTTGAATAATTAAATATGGTCATTTTAAATGAATTATTATGATAATTTAAAATCAATTATTTCAAATATGTTTATTTTAATGTATAATTCTATGGCTGGATGTAATAAGGAGTCACGAAAAAATAAAAATAAAAATACAATTAATTTGGATGTTTTTAGCAAAATATAGTAAAAATTTATTTAGTTTTTTTTTCTTTTTTTTCTTAATAAATATATTTATTTTTAGGTGAGATAAACATAATAATACAATTTATCTCTAGTCTGGATGATTTAGTTCTTGTCACCCTGTTGTCCTCCCGTCATGAAAAAAGGCTGTCCTCACTCAGGTCCGCATGGGGCTGGAGGGGGCGTGGCTTCCAGCTCCGGCTGAAAATCGGGAGATTTTCGGGAGAATATTTGTCCCGGGAGGTTTTCGGGAGAGGCGCTGAATTTCGGGAGTCTCCCGGAAAATTCGGGAGGGTTGGCAAGTATGAAGTAAACAAACAAAGACTCCTAATTAGTCTGCAGTAACATATTGTGTCATTTATCATTCTATTATTTTGCCATAAATGAGGGACAAGCTGTAAAAATGGAAGAATAATCTACTTGTTCATTTACTGTTAATATCTGCTTATTTTCTGTTTCAACATGTTCTATCTACACTTCTGTTAAAATGTAATAAATCACTTATTCTTTTCTTCTTTGATACTTTACATTAGTTTGGTAAATGGGTTATACTTTTACAGCGCTTTTCTACCTTCAAGGTACTCAAAGCGCTTTGACACTATTTCCACATTCACCCATTCACACACACATTCACACACTGATGGCGGGAGCTGCCATGCAAGGCCCTAACCAGCACCCATCAGGAGCAAGGATGAAGTGTCTTGCTTAAGGACACAACGGACGTGACGAGGTTGGTAGAAGGTGGGGATTGATCCAGGAACCCTCAGGTTGCTGGCACGGCCACTCCCCCAACCGCGCCACACCGTCCCCAATGATACCACACAATTAGGTACGATACCAAGTAGTTACAGGATCATATTCAAAGTCCTCATGTGTCCAGGCTGTGGGCGATCAGCAATCAGCACACCTGGGACTGATGAGGACGAGCGCTATAAAGACCAGTGGACTCAAGGATCCTGGCCGGAACTTAATCATTTGTTACCCGAGTAAGCACCCCTTGTCTGGCTTCTATCCTGCGTATTCGCTCTTCCCCTGTGACTTCCTTGTTTCCGTGTCTGATGTCCGTGTTGTCCTCCTGTAGTGCTTTCCCGAGTTCTCCTGTGATCCCGTTGTTCCCCTCTGGATTCTGGACTGCCTCCCTTCATCGTCGACCTCCGCTGGGACACGGACCTCTGACGCCTCACCATTCTCCCTGACTATCTACACCTGCTCATGGACTGCCGTCCTGCCTTGTTCCTTCTCCTCATTCAACATTTGGTAACACCCATCCATCCAACCATTTTCTACCGCGTATTCCCTTTTGGGGTCGCGGGGGCCGCTGGAGCCTATCTCAGCTACAATCGGGCGGAAGGCAGTGTACACCCTGGACAAGTCGCCACCTCATCGCAGCATTTGGTAACACACTACAACTAATCACACACATAGCCTCACACACACACTTTTGAATTAGTCACACTCCATTCTCTTGTTTAATATATATATATTTAGTATTGTGTATTATTATATATATTGTGTATATATATATATATATATATATATAATAAAACACAGAGCAACATCACCCCCTTGTGGAACTGTGCCGTCACTACTCCCCCTGAAACGTGACAGTTTCAGTGCTATCACTTCACCTTTATAGTCAGATTTTAGACCTAAATGCTTCCATTCTCCCATGTCTGTCTACACACTGTGTCTGCTTGTTAGTACTGTGTGTGTGCGCGCTGCCGAACATGCACCTCTACTGGTAAAGCCAGCAATGTCACAACGTGACGACCCGCCATTAAATAATAAAACAAATGGAAAAAATGTGAAACCAGTACTTTTCAAACAGTATATTACCGTTTTTGATTCATTAGTACCGCGATACTATACTAGTCCTGGACATGACGTTAAAGTGCATCCCGCAGTGGAGGCTCCTCTATGGGGTTTTGGGGCACTAGTTACTACTGTTACACCAGGTGGACCTTGGCAAAGGCCTAGTACCTGACTGCCCCCTAGCCAGGGATACGGTGAAGACCTCAACGGCGGAGCAGGCGGGAGACGGTAGATGTAAGAACTACCACAACGGCTGCGATGGCGGAAGAAGGCTGCAGCAGAAAAGGGTCCCCAGTCGTCTTGGACTCCATGCCACTGGACCCTGACCTGATTCTGTCAAGGATCGTGTGGTGACTGTCTGTGCACCAGTCTCCCCACGTAAAACAAAGTCACGCACAGGCATCCTCCATAAAGGGATACACCCCTAACAGGAGGATTGTCATACTCGTTCGAGTGACCGCCGATGATGATAATGATATAATAAAACATAGAGCAACATCACCCCCTTGTGGAACTGTGCCGTCACTACTCCCCCTGAAACGTAACAGTTACAGGGGGAAACAAATTGAAAAAATGGGGGACCGGTACTTTTCAAAACAGAGTATAGTACCGTTTTTGATTCAATAGTACCGCGATACTATACTAGTACCGGTATACTGTACAACCCTAATGTATATATACATATATACACCACACAAGTTCCATCATCTTATTCATCAGACCTGTGATTGCCGACAAGATGTGTTTTGTTTTTTTGCTTGTGTCTGCCAATTCCAAAGCGTCTGATGATCCCAGTTCATTTCTCTGCAGCGCACATTGTAATTTCCCTCTGTAGTTAACGCTAGGAGGGAGGTCGGTCTACAGATAATTACCCAGCAATTAGCCCCTGGTGCTGAATAGACACGGACAAAGATGAGGTTACGGAAACAAGGACTCATCTCCTGCTCTTTCTTCCCTCCTTCCAGCTCTCTTTTTGACAAACCATCTGGGGAAAAGCATAATCCGAATGTGGTCGTCCTCCATTTGCACCCTTCGGTCGTAGAACCACGGACCGGGCGGCAAATAAACATGAGTCGACGATGTTGTGAAGGGTGATTTTCCAATGAAAAAGTATTCAATTATTGACAATACAGCACAGGGAGGGCCTGTTTAATTGCTGCATGAATCACCACAAAGACGCTAAGCAAAGAGCGAATAAAGATGCTTTACACCTTTTTACAGTCGCCCACAGCACGCACGCTTTGTTCCAAGAGGGATGGCTGGGAACTCATAAAGTTTGTGTACTTATGGGCCACATACTGTAAGTACACTTTTTTTTTTGGTGCTTGTTGCCTGGTTACCACCCACACAATCCTGCAGTTGTATTTTTATACATAGTGAGAGGGCTTGAATGGTACTCAGTACATGGCAGGCATCCAGCAACATGGGAGTACTGGATGCGCTAAAACACCGGTGTCAAACTCAAGACCCGGGGGACGGGTCTGGCCCCGCCACATTATTTTACGTGGCCCGCGAAAGCCTGGAAATTATATGTGTTAGGGTTGTACGGTATACCGGTATGGGTATGGATGGGATGAGAATCAGCATCTCCAAGTCCGAGTCCATGGTTCTCGCCCGGAAAAAGGTGGAGTGCCATCTCCGGGTTGGGGAGGAGACCCTACCCCAAGTGGAGGAGTTCAAGTACCTCGGAGTCTTGTTCACGAGTGAGGGAAGAGTGGATCGTGAGATCGACAGGCGGATCGGTGCGGCGTCTTCAGTAATGCGGACGCTGTATCGATCCGTTGTGGTGAAGAAGGAGCTCAGCCGGAAGGCAAAGCTCTCAATTTACCGGTCGATCAACGTTCCCATCCTCACCTATGGTCATGAGCTTTGGGTTATGACCGAAAGGACAAGATCACGGGTACAAGCGGCCGAAATGAGTTTCCTCCGCCGGGTGGCGGTGCTCTCCCTTAGAGATAGGGTGAGAAGCTCTGCCATCCGGGGGGAGCTCAAAGTAAAGCCGCTGCTCCTCCACATGGAGAGGAGCCAGATGAGGTGGTTCGGGCATCTGGTCAGGATGCCACCCGAACGCCTCCCTAGGGAGGTGTTTAGGGCACGTCCGACCGGTAGGAGGCCACGGGGAAGACCCTGGACACGTTGGGAAGACTATGTCTCCCGGCTGGCCTGGGAACGCCTCGGGATCCCCCGGGAAGAGCTGGGCGGAGTGGCTGGGGAGAGGGAAATCTGGGCTTCCCTGCTTAGGCTGCAGCCCCTGCGACCCGACCTCGGATAAGCGGAAGAAGATGGATGGATGGATGGGTGGATGGAGTGGTCAAAAATTGAAGCAGAAGCTTGTGGATGGCTACCAAAAGCGCCTTATTGCAGGTAAACTTGCCAAGGGACATGTAAGCAAATATTAACATTGCTGTATGTATACTTTTGACCCAGCACATTTGCTCACATTTTCAGTAGACCCATAATAAATTCATAAAAGGAGCAAACTTCATGAATGTTTTTTGTGACCAACAAGTATGTGCTCCAATCAAGTAAGAGTTGTAGAAATATTTGGAAACTCAAAACAGCCATGACATTATGTTCTTTACAAGTGTATGTCAACTTTTGATCACGACTATAAATACATCCTTCAATATACAGAAGCTTGTGCCGTCCTCCCTTAGTCCAAAAACAAGAACAGGTAAGTTGTTCCATGCGTGCCATGTGACGACCAGGGTGTGACTCTTCACTTAATCCGTATGTGCCATGTGGGAACCAGGGTGTAACTCTTCACTTACTCTGTGCGTGTCATGTGGGGACCAGGGTGTGACTCTTCACTTACTCTGTACGTGCCATGTGAGGACCAGGGTGTAACTCTTCACTTATTCCGTACATGCCATGTGGGGACCAGGGTGTAACTCTTCACTTATTCCGTACATGCCATGTGGGGACCAGGGTGTGACTCTTCACTTATTCCAAACGTGCCATGTGAGGACCAGGGTGTAACTCTTCACTTATTCCGTACATGCCATGTGGGGACCAGGGTGTGACTCTTCACTTATTCCGTACGTGCCATGTGAGGACCAGGGTGTAACTCTTCACTTATTCCGTACGTGCTATGTGAGGACCAGGGTGTGACTCTTCACTTATTCCATATGTGCCATGTAGGGACCAGTGTGTAACTCTTCACTTACTCTGTATGTGCCATGTGGGGACCAGGGTGTAACTCTTTACTTACTCTGTACGTGCCGTGTGGGTACCAGGGTGTAACTCTTCACTTATTCTGTGTGTGCCATGTGGGGACCAGGGTGTAACTCTTCACTTATTCCGTACGTGCCATGTGGGGACCAGGGTGTAACTCTTCACTTATTCCGTACGTGCTATGTGAGGACCAGGGTGTAACTCTTCACTTATTCCGTACGTGCCATGTGAGGACCAGGGTGTAACTCTTCACTTATTCCGTACATGCCATGTGGGGACCAGGGTGTAACTCTTCACTTATTCCGTACATGCCATGTGGGGACCAGGGTGTGACTCTTCACTTATTCCAAACGTGCCATGTGAGGACCAGGGTGTAACTCTTCACTTATTCCGTACATGCCATGTGGGGACCAGGGTGTGACTCTTCACTTATTCCGTACGTGCCATGTGGGGACCAGGGTGTGACTTTTCACTTATCTACGTACGTGCCATGTGAGGACCAGAGTGTAACGCTTCACTTATTCTGTTTGTGCCATGTGGGGACCAGGGTGTAACTCTTCACTTATTCCGTACATACCATGCGGGGACCAGGGTGTAACTCTTCACTTACTCTGTACGTGCCATGTGGGGACCAGGGTGTAACTCTACACTTATTCCGTACGTGCCATGTGGGGACCAGGTTGTGACTCTTCACTTATTCCGTACGTGCCATGTAGGGACCAGGGTGTGACTCTTCACTTTTTCCGTACGTGCCATGTGAGGACCAGGGTGTAACTCTTCACTTACTCTGTACGTGCCATGTGGGGCCCAGGGTGTAACTCTTCACTTACTCTGTACGTTCCATGTGGGTACCAGGGTGTAACTCTTCACTTACTCTGTACGTTCCATGTGGGGACCAGGGTTTGACTCTTCACTTACTCTGTACGTGCCATGTGGGGACCAGGGTGTAACTCTTCACTTATTCTGTACGTGCCATGTGGGGACCAGGTTGTGACTCTTCACTTATTCCGTACATACCATGTGGGGACCAGGGTGTAACTCTTCACTTACTCTGTACGTTCCATGTGGGGACCAGGGTGTAACTCTTCACTTATTCCGTACGTGCTATGTGAGGACCAGGGTGTGACTCTTCACTTATTCCATATGTGCCATGTGGGGACCAGTGTGTAACCCTTCACTTACTCTGTACGTGCCATGTGGGGACCAGGGTGTAACCCTTCACTTATTCCGTACATACCATGTGGGTACCAGGGTGTAACTCTTCACTTACTCTGTGCGTGTCATGTGGGGACCAGGGTGTGACTCTTCACTTACTCTGTGCGTGTCATGTGGGGACCAGGGTGTAACTCTTCACTTACTCTGTGCGTGTCATGTGGGGACCAGGGTGTGACTCTTCACTTACTCTGTACGTGCCATGTGAGGACCAGGGTGTAACTCTTCACTTACTCTGTGCGTGTCATGTGGGGACCAGGGTGTGACTCTTCACTTACTCTGTACGTGCCATGTGAGAACCAGGGTGTAACTCTTCACTTATTCCGTACATGCCATGTGGGGACCAGTGTGTAACTCTTCACTTATTCCGTACGTGCCATGTGAGGACCAGGGTGTGACTCTTCACTTATTCCATATGTGCCATGTGGGGACCAGGGTGTAATTCTTCACTTATTCCGTACGTGCCATGTGGGGACCAGGTTGTGACTCTTCACTTATTCCGTATTTGCCATGTGGGTACCAGGGTGTAACTCTTCACTTATTCCGTTTATGCCATGTGGGGACCAGGGTGTAACTCTTCACTTATTCCGTACGTGCTATGTGAGGACCAGGGTGTGACTCTTCACTTATTCCATATGTGCCATGTAGGGACCAGTGTGTAACTCTTCACTTACTCTGTATGTGCCTTGTGGGGACCAGGGTGTAACTCTTCACTTATTCCGTACGTGCTATGTGAGGACCAGGGTGTAACTCTTCACTTATTCCGTACGTGCCATATGGGGACCAGGGTGTAACTCTTCACTTATTCCGTACGTGCCATGTGGGGACCAGGGTGTAACTCTTCACTTATTCCGTACGTGCTATGTGAGGACCAGGGTGTGACTCTTCACTTATTCCATATGTGCCATGTGGGGACCAGTGTGTAACCCTTCACTTACTCTGTACGTGCCATGTGGGGACCAGGGTGTGACTCTTCACTTACTCTGTACGTGCCATGTGGGGACCAGGGTGTAACTCTTCATTTAATCCGTACGTACCATATGGGGACCAAGGTGTGACTCTTCGCTTATTCAATACGTGCCATGTGAGGACCAGGGTGTGACTCTTCACTTAATCCGTACGTGCCATGTGAGGACCAGGGTGTAACTCTTCACTTACTCTGTGCGTGTCATGTGGGGACCAGGGTGTGACTCTTCACTTACTCTGTACGTGCCATGTGGGGACCAGGGTGTAACTCTTCATTTAATCCGTACGTACCATATGGGGACCAAGGTGTGACTCTTCGCTTATTCAATACGTGCCATGTGAGGACCAGGGTGTGACTCTTCACTTAATCCGTACGTGCCATGTGAGGACCAGGGTGTAACTCTTCACTTATTCCATTCGTGCCATGTGGGGACCAGGGTGTAACTCTTCAATTATTACGTACGTGCCATGTAGGGACCAGGGTGTGACTCTTCACTTATTCCGTACGTGCCATGTGGGTACCAGGGTGTAACTCTTCACTTATTCCGTACGTGCCATGTGGGGACCAGGGTGTAACTCTTCAATTATTACGTACGTGCCATGTAGGGACCAGGGTGTAACTCTTCACTTATTCCGTACGTGCCATGTGGGGACCAGGGTGTAACTCTTTACTTACTCTGTACGTGCCATGTGGGTACCAGGGTGTAACTCTTCACTTATTCTGTGTGTGCCATGTGGGGACCAGGGTGTAACTCTTCACTTATTCCGTACGTGCTATGTGAGGACCAGGGTGTAACTCTTCACTTATTCCGTACGTGCTATGTGAGGACCAGGGTGTGACTCTTCACTTATTCCATATGTGCCATGTAGGGACCAGTGTGTAACTCTTCACTTACTCTGTATGTGCCTTGTGGGGACCAGGGTGTAACTCTTCACTTATTCCGTACGTGCTATGTGAGGACCAGGGTGTAACTCTTCACTTATTCCGTACGTGCCATGTGGGGACCAGGGTGTAACTCTTCACTTATTCCGTACGTGCTATGTGAGGACCAGGGTGTGACTCTTCACTTATTCCATATGTGCCATGTGGGGACCAGTGTGTAACCCTTCACTTACTCTGTACGTGCCATGTGGGGACCAGGGTGTGACTCTTCACTTACTCTGTACGTGCCATGTGGGGACCAGGGTGTAACTCTTCATTTAATCCGTACGTACCATATGGGGACCAAGGTGTGACTCTTCACTTATTCAATACGTGCCATGTGAGGACCAGGGTGTAACTCTTCACTTATTCCGTACGTGCTATGTGAGGACCAGGGTGTAACTCTTCACTTATTCCGTACGTGCTATGTGAGGACCAGTGTGTAACTCTTCACTTACTCTGTATGTGCCATGTGGGGACCAGGGTGTAACTCTTCACTTATTCCGTACGTGCCATGTGGGGACCAGGGTGTAACTCTTCACTTACTCTGTACGTGCCATGTGGGGACCAGGGTGTAATTCTTCACTTATTCCGTACATACCATGTGGGTACCAGGGTGTGACTCTTCACTTACTCCGTACGTGCCATGTGGGGACCAGGGTGTAATTCTTCACTTATTCCGTACATACCATGTGGGTACCAGGGTGTAACTCTTCACTTACTCCGTACGTGCCATGTGAGGACCAGGGTGTGACTCTTCACTTATTCCATATGTGCCATGTGGGGACCAGTGTGTAACCCTTCACTTACTCTGTACGTGCCATGTGGGGACCAGGGTGTGACTCTTCACTTACTCTGTACGTGCCATGTGAGGACCAGGGTGTAACTCTTCACTTATTCCGTACGTGCTATGTGAGGACCAGGGTGTAACTCTTCACTTATTCCGTACGTGCTATGTGAGGACCAGGGTGTGACTCTTCACTTATTCCATATGTGCCATGTAGGGACCAGTGTGTAACTCTTCACTTACTCTGTATGTGCCTTGTGGGGACCAGGGTGTAACTCTTCACTTATTCCGTACGTGCTATGTGAGGACCAGGGTGTAACTCTTCACTTATTCCGTACGTGCCATGTGGGGACCAGGGTGTAACTCTTCACTTATTCCGTACGTGCTATGTGAGGACCAGGGTGTGACTCTTCACTTATTCCATATGTGCCATGTGGGGACCAGTGTGTAACCCTTCACTTACTCTGTACGTGCCATGTGGGGACCAGGGTGTGACTCTTCACTTACTCTGTACGTGCCATGTGGGGACCAGGGTGTAACTCTTCATTTAATCCGTACGTACCATATGGGGACCAAGGTGTGACTCTTCACTTATTCAATACGTGCCATGTGAGGACCAGGGTGTAACTCTTCACTTATTCCGTACGTGCTATGTGAGGACCAGGGTGTAACTCTTCACTTATTCCGTACGTGCTATGTGAGGACCAGTGTGTAACTCTTCACTTACTCTGTATGTGCCTTGTGGGGACCAGGGTGTAACTCTTCACTTATTCCGTACATGCCATGTGGGGACCAGGGTGTGACTCTTCACTTATTCCGTATATGCCATGTGAGGATCAGGGTGTAACTCTTCACTTATTCCGTACGTGCCATGTGAGGACCAGGGTGTAACTCTTCACTTATTCCGTACGTGCCATGTGGGGACCAGGGTGTAAGTCTTCACTTATTCCGTACGTGCCATGTGGGGACCAGGGTGTAACTCTTCACTTATTCCGTACATGCCATGTGGAGACCAGGGTGTGACTCTTCACTTATTCCGTATGTGCCATGTGAGGACCAGGGTGTAACTCTTCACTTATTCCGTACGTGCCATGTGAGGACCAGGGTGTAACTCTTCACTTATTCCGTACATACCATGTGAGGACCAGGGTGTGACTCTTCACTTATTCCGTACATACCATGTGAGGACCAGGGTGTGACTCTTCACTTATTCCGTACATACCATGTGAGGACCAGGGTGTGACTCTTCACTTATTCCGTACGTGCCATGTGAGGACCAGGGTGTGACTTAAGGCTGAAACGACGCGTCGACGTAGTCGACGTCATCGGTTACGTAAATACGTCGACGCCGTTTTTGTGCGTCGGCGCGTCGCATATTTACGTCACACTACTGTCATGGCGGAGCGCAAAGCAGACGATGCGAGCGAGGGGAAAAAAGCACGCCAAAAGTCGTCAAAAGTGTCGGAGTATTTCAATAAACGGCCTAATAATGTTGTTGTATGCACACTGTGTCGAGCGGAAATGGCCTATCATAGCAGCACAACGGCTATGAACGAACATTTGAAAAGAAAACCCCCGACAGCGTTCTTGCCATCACCATCAACAAGTCAATCGTCCGCGTGCGTATACGTTGTCATTATTACACAAAAACATGAATGTGTCATTTGTATCTGCGTTGTAAATTCATAAACTAAAGCACCGTTTGCTCTGAGAGGCGCGTTTGGCGTGCCTGTTCAGTGTTTACAAAGACGCGCTCCTCTTTAACGCTGTGGAGAGGCGGCGGCGGCGAGCGAGCGGCGAGGCGTGGCGCGCCGGGAGCGACGCCGCAAGAGACAGGGGACGACGAGCGAGCGAGGAAGAGGAGCTGAAAAGCGAGGAAAGAAAGAGAAAAGAGTTGGAAGAGAAAAGACTTTGTGTAAAATTAAAAGATCGTAAACCTGGCAAAGCCGTCTGGCGTTCAGTCTGTCGGTCCTGAAAGAACCCCACGGCACAAGACGTGTCACAAATTATGTTAATTAGTTGTGCAAATACCTTTTACAACATTAACAGTTACATATATTATGTACAAACCAACAATTAACTTTCACTTTAATCATACTATCATTGTTGTGTTATTAAGCAAAATAAGCAATACTTTTACTTTTGTTGAAATGTTTACACTGTACACTTTTTTGTATTGGATGTTTAGCTTTATTTTTGCACATTTTAGCAAATAAGCAATACTTTTACTTTTGTTGAAATGTTTACACTTGTTACAGAATATTTCCTTTTTGCACTTTTTTGTATTGGATGTTTATCTTTATTTTTGCACATTTTAAAGCAAAATAAGCAATACTTTTACTTTTTAAATGCTTATACTATTCCAGAATATTAAGATTTGCACTGGATGTTTACTTTTATATTTGCACATTAAAAAGCAAATAAGCTACTTTTAATGTTGTTAAATGTTAAAAGTTTTAAATGTTTACATTGTTACAGAATATTTTGTCATGTTGTTGTCAATGTTGACTGAGTGGCCATACTTTTTTTTTTTGTAAATAAAAGCCATGCCTTTTGAAAAAACTGGCCTACATTTATTTTTTCCTCTTCATTTTAAATAAAAAAAATAATCGGTAAAAGGAAAAATAATCTATAGATTAATCGAAAAAATAATCTATAGATTAACCGATTAATCGAAAAAACAATCTATAGATTAATCGATAGAAAAATAATCGTTAGCTGCAGCCCTAATGTGACTCTTCACTTATTCCGTACGTGCCATGTGAAGACCAGGGTGTGACTCTTCACTTATTCCGTACGTGCCATGTGGGGACCAGAGTGTGACTCTTCACTTATTCCGTACGTGCCATGTAGGGACCAGGGTGTGACTCTTCACTTATTCCGTACGTGCCATGTAGGGACCAGGGTGTGACTCTTCACTTATTCCGTACGTGCCATGTAGGGACCAGAGTGTGACTCTTCACTTATTCCGTACGTGCCATGTAGGGACCAGGGTGTGACTCTTCACTTACTCTGTACGTGCCATGTGGGGACCAGGGTGTAACTCTTCACTTCCACATGCAAATGTGAGAAAATGACTTCAGAAGTCCACAAAGTGAAAGTGAAAACAAACCTAACAGTCCAGGTGGCAACTAAGACTATAGACTAAACGTTCTGCACAGTGTTGCCATGACGATAGTGGAGATGTTTGCCTTTGTGAAGAAAGGCAAATATAATCATCTTAAAGCGTTACAGTGGAGTACAAAGACGGACTATTATCTCTGCATTGCTCCTCATCGTGTGGATCTACAACACCCGGCCAGTCAGACGAGGACGTGCCTCCACACGTGAGGCTGTTCTCCTCATATGAGCAGGAGTAACAGATGGTCTTCATGTATTAATGAGGTCTTACACAATCCTGTCCCAATTAGCCTAAGTGATTCATGTCATGTGACACGTTGATCAATCTGCTTCTGTCTCATTGGCGGACACGCTGCTGAATGTGGGACATCTGTTCTCTAATTATCACACTTTGGAAAAACCAATGATGAGAAACCAATAAATATTTCAAACGACCTCGTTTACTGGTCATGGAGAAGGTGTGAAGGAGCACTGGAGGAACTTTTGAAGGGCGCAGCTGGGAACACACTTTGTGTGTCTGCAGCTTTAATGCAAATGAGATGAATTTGTCCACGCCCACCTCCACGAAGCAGTCGTGCACTCAATAACTTTTAAGGGAGTGTCGCTTAGATCACCCTCGTTTAGATCACCCTCGCTTAGATCACCCTTGTTTAGGTCACACCCGCTTAGATCACCCTTGTTTAGGTCACCGTCGCTTTGGTCATCTTTGCTTAGGTCATCCTAGGTTAGGTCACCCTCACTTAGGTCATTTTAGCTTAGATCACCCTCGTTTAGGTCACCCTTGTTTAGGTCACCCTTGCTTAGATTACCCTCGCTTAGGTCAATCTCTCTTAGATCAATCTCGTTTAGGTCAGCATCACTTAAATCACCCTTGCTTAGGTCACTCTCGTTTAGGTCACCCTTGCTTACATTACCCCTTGTTTAGGTCACCCTCGTATAGATTACTCTCGTTTGGATCACCCTCGCTTAGATTATTCTCCTTTAGGTCACCCTCGTTTATAATATCCTCGTTTAGTTCACCCTGGTTTAGGTCACTCTCGCTTAGGTCACCCTCGCTTAGATCACCCTTGCTTGGATCACCCTTGCTTGAATCACCCTTGTTTAGGTCACCCCCATTTAGATCACCCTTGTTTAGGTGACTTTTGCTTAAATTACCCTTGTTTAGGTTACCTTCGCTTAGATCATCCTCGTTTAGTTCACCCTCGTTTAGGTCACCCTTGCTTCGATCACACTTGTTTGAGTCACCCTCGTTCAGATTACTCTCGTTTAGGTCAGCCTCGCTTAGATCACCCTCGTTTATATCACCCTGGTTTAGTTCACCCTTGTTTAGGTCACCCTCGTTTAGGTCACCCTCGTTTAGGTCACCTTGTTTAGGTCACCCTTGCTTAGATTACCCTCGCTTAGGTCACTCTCTCTTAGATCAACCTCGTTTAGGTCAGCATCACTTAAATCACCCTTGCTTAGGTCACTCTCGTTTAGGTCACCCTTGCTTAGATTACCCCTTGTTTAGGTCACCCTTGCTTAGATTACTCTCATTTGGATCACCCTCGCTTAGATTATTCTCGTTTAGGTCACCCTCATTTATAATACCCTCGTTTAGTTCACCCTGGTTTAGGTCACCCTCATTTAGATCACCCTTGCTTGGATCACCCTTGCTTGGATCACCCTCGTTTAGGTCACCCCAATTTAGATCACCATTGTTTAGGTCACTTTTGCTTAAATTACCCTTGTTTAGGTTACCTTTGCTTAGATCACCCTCGTTTAGTTCACCCTCGTTTAGGTCACCCTCGTTTAGGTCACCCTTGCTTAGATCACACTTGTTTGAGTCACCCTCGTTCACATTACTCTCGTTTAGGTCAGCCTCGCTTAGATCACCCTCGTTTATATCCCTCTGGTTTAGTTCACCCTTGTTTAGGTCACCCTCGTTTAGGTCACCCTCGCTTACATCTGCCTCATTTAGGTCATCCTCGCTTATGTCAACCTCATTTAGTTCACCCTCGTTTAGGTCACCCTCGTTTAGGTCACCCTCGCTTAGGTCACCCTCGTTTAGAACACCCTCGCTTAGATTACCCTCGTTTAGGTCACCCTCGTTTAGGTCACCCTTGCTTAGATTACTCTTGTATAGGTCACCCTCGCTAAGATCACCTGTGTTTAGGTCACCCTCATTTAGGTCACCCTCGCTTAAATAAACCCTTGTTTAGATCACCTTTGTTAAGATCACCCTCGCTTAGGTCACCCTCGTTTAGATCACCCTCACTTAGCTCACCCTCGTTTAGATCAAACTCGTTTAGATCACCCTTGCTTAAATCACCCTCGCTTAAATCAATCTCATTTTGGTCACCCTTGTTTAGAGCACCCTTGCTTAGATCATCCTCACTTAAGTCACCCTTGCTTGGATAACCGTGGTTTAGGTCACCCTTGTTTAGATCACCCTCGTTTAGGTCACCCTCGCTTACATCAGCCTCATTTAGGTCATCCTCGCTTATGTCAACCTCATTTAGGTCACCCTCATTTAGATCACCCTTATTTAGATCACCCTTGTTTAGGTCACCCTCGTTTAGGTCACCCTCGTTTAGGTCACCCTCGCTTAGATCACCCTTGGTTAGGTCACTCTCGCTTAGGTCACCTTCGCTTAGGTCACCCTCGCTTAGTTCACCCTCGTTCAAGTCACCCTCGCTTAGATTACTCTCGTTTAGGTCACCTACGCTAAGATCACCCTCGTTTAGGTCACCCTCGCTTAAATCACCCTCGTTTAGAACACCCTCGCTTAGATTACCCTCATTCAGATCACCCTCGTTTAGGTCAACCTCGCTTAGATTACTCTCGTTTAGGTCACCCTCGCTAAGATCACTCGTATTTAGGTCACCCTCGCTTAGATTACTCTCGTTTGTATCACCCTTGCTTAGAACACCCTCGTTTAAGTCACCCCAGTTTAGATCACCCTTGTTTAGGTCACTTTTGCTTAGATTACCCTTGTTTAGGTTACCTTCCTTTAGATCACCCTCGTTTAGTTAACCCTTGTTTAGGTCACCCTCGTTTAGGTCACCCTTGCTTAGATCACACTTGTTTGAGTCACCCTCGTTCAGATTACTCTCGTTTAGGTCAGCCTCGCTTAGATCACCCTTGTTTATATCATCATGGTTTAGTTCACCCTTGTTTAGGTCACCCTCGTTTAGGTCACCCTTGCTTAGATCACACTTCTTTGAGTCACCCTCGTTCAGATTACTCTCGTTTAGGTCAGCCTCGCTTAGATCACCCTTGTTTATATCATCATGGTTTAGTTCACCCTCGTTTAGGTCACCCTCGCTTAGCTCACTCTCGTTTAGAACACCCTCGCTTAGATTACCCTCGTTTAGGTCACCCTCGTTTAGGTCACCCTCGCTTAGATTACTTCCGTTTAGGTCAACCTCGCTAAGATCACCCGTGTTTAGGTCACCCTCATTTAGGTCACCCTCGCTTAAATCACCCTTGTTTAGATCACCTTTGTTTAGATCACCCTCGCTTAGGTCACCCTCGTTTAGATCACCCTCGCTTAGCTCACCCTCGTTTAGATCACCCTCGTTTAGATCACCCTTGCTTAAATCACCCTCGCTTAAATCAATCTCATTTTAGTCACCCTTGTTTAGAGCACCCTCGCTTAGATCATCCTCACTTAAGTCACCCTTGCTTGGATAACCGTGGTTTAGGTCACCCTTGTTTAGATCACCCTCGTTTAGGTCACCCTCGCTTACATCAGCCTCATTTAGGTCATCCTCGCTTATGTCAACCTCATTTAGGTCACCCTCATTTAGATCACCCTCGTTTAGATCACCCTTGTTTAGGTCACCCTCATTTAGGTCACCCTCGTTTAGGTCACCCTCGCTTAGATCACCCTCGTTTAGGTCACTCTCGGTTAGGTCACCTTCGCTTAGGTCACCCTCGCTTAGTTCACCCTCGTTCAAGTCACCCTCGCTTAGATTACTCTCGTTTAGGTCACCTACGCTAAGATCACCCTCGTTTAGGTCACCCTCGCTTAAATCACCCTCGTTTAGAACACCCTCGCTTAGATTACCCTCATTCAGATCACCCTCGTTTAGGTCAACCTCGCTTAGATTACTCTCGTTTAGGTCACCCTCGCTAAGATCACCCGTATTTAGGTCACCCTCGCTTAGATTACTCTCGTTTGGATCACCCTTGCTTAGAACACCCTCGTTTAAGTCACCCCAGTTTAGATCACCCTTGTTTAGGTCACGTTTGCTTAGATTACCCTTGTTTAGGTTACCTTCCCTTAGATCACCCTCGTTTAGTTAACCCTTGTTTAGGTCACCCTTGTTTAGGTCACCCTTGCTTAGATCACACTTGTTTGAGTCACCCTCGTTCAGATTACTCTCGTTTAGGTCAGCCTCGCTTAGATCACCCTTGTTTATATCATCATGGTTTAGTTCACCCTTGTTTAGGTCACCCTCGTTTAGGTCACCCTTGCTTAGATCACACTTGTTTGAGTCACTCTCGTTCAGATTACTCTCGTTTAGGTCAGCCTCGCTTAGATCACCCTTGTTTATATCATCATGGTTTAGTTCACCCTTGTTTAGGTCACCCTCGCTTAGATCAGCCTCATTTAGGTCATCCTCGCTTATGTCAACCTCATTTAGTTCACCCTCGTTTAGATCACCCTCGTTTAGTTCACCCTCGCTTAGCTCACCCTCGTTTAGAACACCCTCGCTTAGATTACCCTCGTTTAGGTCACCCTCGTTTAGGTCACCCTCGCTTAGATTACTTCCGTTTAGGTCAACCTCGCTAAGATCACCCGTGTTTAGGTCACCCTCATTTAGGTCACCCTCGCTTAAATCACCCTTGTTTAGATCACCTTTGTTTAGATCACCCTCGCTTAGGTCACCCATGTTTAGATCACTCTCGCTTAGCTCACCCTCGCTTAGATCACCCTTGTTTAGATCACCCTTGCTTAAATCACCCTCGCTTAGATCAATCTCATTTAGGTCACCCTTGTTTAGAGCACCCTCGCTTAGATCACCCTCACTTAGGTCACCCTTGCTTAGATCTCTCTTGTTTAGGTCACCCTCGTTTAGGTCACCCTTATTTAGATCACCCTTGTTTCGGTCACCCTCGTTTAGGTGACTCTCTATATATTTTTAAACGATGTTGGATTAATACCTACATTCAAGTGTCATCTACTTATCTTCGGTCTGCCATCAGACACGTCCACCTTCACGGCCTCACAGACAGCAGAACTATTCTATACTGTTTCTTTGTGCTGTGGTGTGGCTCATCAAAGCAATGAGAGATGACTCAAATATGGACTTTCTCTGTGTGATGTCATGAAAACCTGGAACATCCAAAGTGCCCAACATGTACCCTATCTTTCGGACTATAAGGCAGACATAAAATACTTTCATTTTCTCAAAACTCGACAGTGCGCCTTATAACCCGGTGCGCCTAATGTACGGAATCATTTTGGTTGTGCTTACAGACCTCGAAGCTATTTCGTTTGGTTCATGGTGAAATGATAAAAGTGACCAGTAGATGGCAGTCACACATAAGAGATATGTGTAGACTACAATATGACTCAAATAAACAACACCAAAATTGTATATGTTCCATTGAAAATATAGAACAGTACACAAAAATCGATCAAAACGTTTTTGTACGACTTTGGTAAGCTATGAAGCCGCACCGCTTGATGGATTGTCGGAGAATGATGTCTACCATAGTCAGACGTACTGTGCTTCAACATACGAGTATTATTATGGTGTGTGTAAGGACCACAAAACGGCACCTATTAGCAGACATATTATTTGGCGTTTTGTTTCGCAATATTATGCAAAAGCAACTTTTCTTCCCATCTGATACCTGCTGATGTGTATTTGGGATCTGCATATGTCCGGAAAATTTGCGCAGGTCCGCCTTTGTAGTCGATACGCTTCTTCTTTTTCTCTATCTTCTTGTCATGGGACATTCATCCTCCGCTGTTGCCATTTCTAGAAATAAAGTAGTGTAAAGTTCTTACTTATATCTGTCAGTAAACTCACCATTAAAGCACTAAAACATACCGGTATCATGAGTATACATTATTCACCTAAGGAACTTTAAATATTAGGGAGTTGCACAGGACACATTTATGGCATTTTTGTTGTTTCCAGGTGAGAATAGATTCCAGTCCATAGTAGATTTAACATAATAGTTACAGTCCAGTCCATAGTGGACCTAACATAATAGTGAGAGTCCAGTCCATAGTGGATCTAACATAATAGTTAGAGTCCAGTCCATAGTGGAGCTAACATAATAGTGAGAGTCCAGTCCATAGTGGATCTAACATAATAGTGTGAGTCCAGTCCATAGTGGATCTAACATAATAGTGAGATTCCAGTCCATAGTGGATCTAACATAATAGTGAGAGTCCAGTCCATAATGGATCTAACATAATAGTGTGAGAGTCCAGTCCATAGTGGATCTAACATAATAGTGTGACAGTCCAGTCCATAGTGAATCTAACATAATAGTGAGAGTCCAGTCCATAGTGGATCTAACATAATAGTGTGAGAGTCCAGTTCATAGTGGATCTAACATAATAGTGTGAGAGTCCAGTCCATAGTGGATCTAACATAATAGTGAGAGTCCAGTCCATAGTGGATCTAACATAATAGTGAGATTCCAGTCCATAGTGGATCTAACATAATAGTGTGAGAGTCCAGTCCATAGTGGATCTAACATAATAGTGTGACAGTCCAGTCCATAGTGAATCTAACATAATAGTGAGAGTCCAGTCCATAGTGGATCTAACATAATAGTGTGAGAGTCCAGTTCATAGTGGATCTAACATAATAGTGTGAGAGTCCAGTCTATAGTGGATCTAACATAATAGTGTGAGAGTCCAGTCCATAGTGGATCTAACATAATAGTGAGAGTCCAGTCCATAGTGGATCTAACAAAATAGTGAGAGTCCAGACCATAGTGGATCTAACATAATAGTGTGAGAGTCCAGTCCATAGTGGATCTAACATAATAGTGTAAGAGTCCAGTCCATAGTGGATCTAGTTAAATAGTGTGAGAGTCCAGTACATAGTGGATCTAACATAATAGTGTGAGAGTCCAGTCCATAGAGGATCTAACATAATAGTGAGAGTCTAGTCCAAAGTGGATCTAACATAATAGTGAGAGTCCAGTCCATAGTGGATCTAACATAATAGTGTGAGAGTCCAGTCCATAGTGGATCTAACATAATAGTGAGTGTCCAGTCCATAGTGGATCTAACATAATAGTGTGAGAGTCCAGTCCATAGTGGATCTAACATAATAGTGAGGGTCCAGTCCATAGTGGATCTAACATAATAGTGAGAGTCCAGTCCATAGTGGATCTAACATAATAGTGTGACAGTCCAGTCCATAGTGGATCTAACATAATAGTGAGAGTCCAGTCCATGGTGGATCTAACATAATAGTGAGAGTCCAGTCCATAGTGGATCTAACATAATAGTGTGAGAGTCCAGTCCATAGTGGATCTAACATAATAGTGTGACAGTCCAGTCCATAGTGGATCTAACATAATAGTGAGAGTTCAGTCCATAGTAGATCTAACATAATATTGTGAGAGTCCAGTCCATAGTGGATCTAACATAATAGTGTGAGAGTCCAGTCCATAGTGGATCTAACATAATAGTGTGAGAGTCCAGTCCATAGTGGATCTAACATAATAGTGAGAGTCCAGTCCAAAGTGGATCTAACATAATAGTGAGAGTCCAGTCCATAGTGGATCTAACATAATAGTGTGAGAGTCCAGTCCATAGTGGATCTAACATAATAGTGTGAGAGTCCAGTCCATAGTGGATCTAACATAATAGTGAGAGTCCAGTCCAAAGTGGATCTAACATAATAGTGAGAGTCCAGTCCATAGTGGATCTAACATAATAGTGAGAGTCCAGTCCATAGTGGATCTAACATAATAGTGTGAGAGTCCAGTTCATAGTGGATCTAACATAATAGTGTGAGAGTCCAGTCTATAGTGGATCTAACATAATAGTGTGAGAGTCCAGTCCATAGTGGATCTAACATAATAGTCACAGTCCAGTCCATAGTGGACCTAACATAATAGTGAGAGTCCAGTCCATAGTGGATCTAACATAATAGTTAGAGTCCAGTCCATAGTGGAGCTAACATAATAGTGAGAGTCCAGTCCATAGTGGATCCAACATAATAGTGTGAGTCCAGTCCATAGTGGATCTAACATAATAGTGAGAGTCCAGTCCATAGTGGATCTAACATAATAGTGAGATTCCAGTCCATAGTGGATCTAACATAATAGTGTGAGAGTCCAGTCCATAGTGGATCTAACATAATAGTGTGACAGTCCAGTCCATAGTGGATCTAACATAATAGTGAGAGTCCAGTCCATAGTGGATCTAACATAATAGTGTGAGAGTCCAGTTCATAGTGGATCTAACATAATAGTGTGAGAGTCCAGTCTATAGTGGATCTAACATAATAGTGTGAGAGTCCAGTCCATAGTGGATCTAACATAATAGTCACAGTCCAGTCCATAGTGGACCTAACATAATAGTGAGAGTCCAGTCCATAGTGGATCTAACATAATAGTTAGAGTCCAGTCCATAGTGGAGCTAACATAATAGTGAGAGTCCAGTCCATAGTGGATCTAACATAATAGTGTGAGAGTCCAGTCCATAGTGGATCTAACATAATAGTGTGACAGTCCAGTCCATAGTGGATCTAACATAATAGTGAGAGTTCAGTCCATAGTAGATCTAACATAATATTGTGAGAGTCCAGTCCATAGTGGATCAAACATAATAGTGTGAGAGTCCAGTCCATAGTGGATCTAACATAATAGTGTGAGAGTCCAGTCCATAGTGGATCTAACATAATAGTGAGAGTCCAGTCCAAAGTGGATCTAACATAATAGTGAGAGTCCAGTCCATAGTGGATCTAACATAATAGTGTGAGAGTCCAGTCCATAGTGGATCTAACATAATAGTGTGAGAGTCCAGTCCATAGTGGATCTAACATAATAGTGAGAGTCCAGTCCAAAGTGGATCTAACATAATAGTGAGAGTCCAGTCCATAGTGGATCTAACATAATAGTGAGAGTCCAGTCCATAGTGGATCTAACATAATAGTGTGAGAGTCCAGTTCATAGTGGATCTAACATAATAGTGTGAGAGTCCAGTCTATAGTGGATCTAACATAATAGTGTGAGAGTCCAGTCCATAGTGGATCTAACATAATAGTCACAGTCCAGTCCATAGTGGACCTAACATAATAGTGAGAGTCCAGTCCATAGTGGATCTAACATAATAGTTAGAGTCCAGTCCATAGTGGAGCTAACATAATAGTGAGAGTCCAGTCCATAGTGGATCCAACATAATAGTGTGAGTCCAGTCCATAGTGGATCTAACATAATAGTGAGAGTCCAGTCCATAGTGGATCTAACATAATAGTGAGATTCCAGTCCATAGTGGATCTAACATAATAGTGTGAGAGTCCAGTCCATAGTGGATCTAACATAATAGTGTGACAGTCCAGTCCATAGTGGATCTAACATAATAGTGAGAGTCCAGTCCATAGTGGATCTAACATAATAGTGTGAGAGTCCAGTTCATAGTGGATCTAACATAATAGTGTGAGAGTCCAGTCTATAGTGGATCTAACATAATAGTGTGAGAGTCCAGTCCATAGTGGATCTAACATAATAGTCACAGTCCAGTCCATAGTGGACCTAACATAATAGTGAGAGTCCAGTCCATAGTGGATCTAACATAATAGTTAGAGTCCAGTCCATAGTGGATCTAACATAATAGTGTGAGAGTCCAGTCCATAGTGGATCTAACATAATAGTGTGACAGTCCAGTCCATAGTGGATCTAAAATAATAGTGAGAGTCCAGTCCATAGTGGATCTAACATAATAGTGTGAGAGTCCAGTTCATAGTGGATCTAACATAATAGTGTGAGAGTCCAGTCTATAGTGGATCTAACATAATAGTGTGAGGGTCCAGTCCATAGTGGATCTAACATAATAGTGAGAGTCCAGTCCATAGTGGATCTAACATAATAGTGAGAGTCCAGTCAATAGTGGATCTAACAAAATAGTGAGAGTCCAGACCATAGTGGATCTAACATAATAGTGTGAGAGTCCAGTCCATAGTGGATCTAACATAATAGTGTAAGAGTCCAGTCCATAGTGGATCTAGTTAAATAGTGTGAGAGTCCAGTACATAGTGGATCTAACATAATAGTGTGAGAGTCCAGTCCATAGAGGATCTAACATAATAGTGAGAGTCTAGTCCAAAGTGGATCTAACATAATAGTGAGAGTCCAGTCCATAGTGGATCTAACATAATAGTGTGAGAGTCCAGTCCATAGTGGATCTAACATAATAGTGAGTGTCCAGTCCATAGTGGATCTAACATAATAGTGTGAGAGTCCAGTCCATAGTGGATCTAACATAATAGTGAGAGTCCAGTCCATAGTGGATCTAACATAATAGTGTGACAGTCCAGTCCATAGTGGATCTAACATAATAGTGAGGGTCCAGTCCATAGTGGATCCAACATAATAGTGAGAGTCCAGTCCATAGTGGATCTAACATAATAGTGTGACAGTCCAGTCCATAGTGGATCCAACATAATAGTGAGAGTCCAGTCCATGGTGGATCTAACATAATAGTGAGAGTCCAGTCCATAGTGGATCTAACATAATAGTGTGAGAGTCCAGTCCATAGTGGATCTAACATAATAGTGTGACAGTCCAGTCCATAGTGGATCTAACATAATAGTGAGAGTTCAGTCCATAGTAGATCTAACATAATATTGTGAGAGTCCAGTCCATAGTGGATCTAACATAATAGTGTGAGAGTCCAGTCCATAGTGGATCTAACATAATAGTGAGAGTCCAGTCCAAAGTGGATCTAACATAATAGTGAGAGTCCAGTCCATAGTGGATCTAACATAATAGTGAGAGTCCAGTCCATAGTGGATCTAACATAATAGTATGAGAGTCCAGTCCATAGTGGATCTAACATAATAGTGAGAGTCCAGTCCATAGTGGATCTAACATAATAGTGAGAGTCCAGTCCATAGTAGATCTAACATAATAGTGTGAGAGTCCAGTCCATAGTGGATCTAACATAATAGTGTGAGATAGTCCAGTCCATAGTGGATCTAACATAATAGTGTGAGAGTCCAGTCCATAGTGGATCTAACATAATAGTGTGACAGTCTAGTCCATAGTGGATCTAACATAATAGTGAGAGTCCAGTCCAAAGTGGATCTAACATAATAGTGAGAGTCCAGTCCATAGTGGATCTAACATAATAGTGTGAGAGTCCAGTCCATAGTGGATCTAACATAATAGTGAGGGTCCCGTCCATAGTGGATCTAACATAATAGTGAGAGTCCAGTCCATAGTGGATCTAACATAATAGTGTGAGAGTAAAGTCCATAGCGGATTTAACATAATAGTGTGAGAGTCCAGTTCATAGTGGATCTAACATAATAGTGAGAGTCCAGTCTGTAGTGGATCCAACATAATAGTGAGAGTCCAGTCCATAGTGGATCTAACATAAAAGTGAGAGTCCAGTCCATAGTGGATCTAACATAATAGTGAGAGTCCAGTCCATAGTGGATCTAACATAATAGTGTGAGAGTCCAGTCCATAGTGGATCTAACATAATAGTGTGAGAGTCCAGTCCATAGTGGATCTAACATAATAGTGTGAGAGTCCAGTCCATAGTGGATCTAACATAATAGTGTGAGAGGCCAGTCCATAGTGGATCTAACATAATAGTGTGAGAGTCCAGTCCATAGTGGATCCAACATAATAGTGAGAGTCCAGTCCATAGTGGATCTAACATAATAGTGTGAGAGTCCAGTCCATAGTGGATCTAACATAATAGTGAAAGTCCAGTCCATAGTTGATCTAACATAATAGTGTGAGAGTCTAGTCCATAGTGGATCTAACATAATAGTGAGAGTCCAGTCCATAGTGGATCTAACAATAATAGTGTGAGAGTCCAGTCCATAGTGGATCTAACATAATAGTGAGAGTCCAGTCCATAGTGGATCTAACATAATAGTGAGAGTCCAGTCCATAGTGGATCTAACATAATAGTGAGAGTCCAGTCCATAGTGAATTTAACATAATAGTGTGAGAGTCCAGTTCATAGCGGATCTAACATAATAGTGAGAGTCCAGTCTGTAGTGGATCTAACATAATAGTCCATAGTGGATCTAACATAATAGTGTGAGAGTCTAGTCCATAGTGGATCTAACATAATAGTGAGAGTCCAGTCCATAGTGGATCTAACATAATAGTGTGAGAGTCCAGTCCATAGTGGATCTAACATAATAGTGTGACAGTCCAGTCCATAGTGGATCTAACATAATAGTGAGAGTTCAGTCCATAGTGGATCTAACATAATAGTGAGAGTCCAGTCCATAGTGGATCAAACATAATAGTGAGAGTCCAGTCCATAGTGAATTTAACATAATAGTGTGAGAGTCCAGTTCATAGCGGATCTAACATAATAGTGAGAGTCCAGTCTGTAGTGGATCTAACATAATAGTCCATAGTGGATCTAACATAATAGTGTGAGAGTCTAGTCCATAGTGGATCTAACATAATAGTGAGAGTCCAGTCCAAAGTGGATCTAACATAATAGTGAGAGTCCAGTCCATAGTGGATCTAACATAATAGTGAGAGAGTCCAGTCCATAGTGGATCTAACATAATAGTGAGAGAGTCCAGTCCATAGTGGATCTAACATAATAGTGTGAGAGTCCAGTCCATAGTGGATCTAACATAATAGTGAGAGTCCAGTCCATAAAGGGTCTAACATAATAGTGTGAGAGTCCAGTCCATAGTGGATCTAACATAATAGTGTGACAGTCCAGTCCATAGTGGATCTAACATAATAGTGAGAGTTCAGTCCATAGTAGATCTAACATAATATTGTGAGAGTCCAGTCCATAGTGGATCTAACATAATAGTGTGAGAGTCCAGTCCATAGTGGATCTAACATAATAGTGTGAGAGTCCAGTCCATAGTGGATCTAACATAATAGTGAGAGTCCAGTCCAAAGTGGATCTAACATAATAGTGAGAGTCCAGTCCATAGTGGATCTAACATAATAGTGTGAGAGTCCAGTCCATAGTGGATCTAACATAATAGTGTGAGAGTCCAGTCCATAGTGGATCTAACATAATAGTGAGAGTCCAGTCCAAAGTGGATCTAACATAATAGTGAGAGTCCAGTCCATAGTGGCTCTAACATAATAGTGTAAGAGTCCAGTCCATAGTGGATCTAGTTAAATAGTGTGAGAGTCCAGTACATAGTGGATCTAACATAATAGTGTGAGAGTCCAGTCCATAGAGGATCTAACATAATAGTGAGAGTCTAGTCCAAAGTGGATCTAACATAATAGTGAGAGTCCAGTCCATAGTGGATCTAACATAATAGTGTGAGAGTCCAGTCCATAGTGGATCTAACATAATAGTGAGTGTCCAGTCCATAGTGGATCTAACATAATAGTGTGAGAGTCCAGTCCATAGTGGATCTAACATAATAGTGAGGGTCCAGTCCATAGTGGATCTAACATAATAGTGAGAGTCCAGTCCATAGTGGATCTAACATAATAGTGAGAGTCCAGTCCATAGTGGATCTAACATAATAGTGTGACAGTCCAGTCCATAGTGGATCTAACATAATAGTGAGAGTCCAGTCCATGGTGGATCTAACATAATAGTGAGAGTCCAGTCCATAGTGGATCTAACATAATAGTGTGAGAGTCCAGTCCATAGTGGATCTAACATAATAGTGTGACAGTCCAGTCCATAGTGGATCTAACATAATAGTGAGAGTTCAGTCCATAGTAGATCTAACATAATATTGTGAGAGTCCAGTCCATAGTGGATCTAACATAATAGTGTGAGAGTCCAGTCCATAGTGGATCTAACATAATAGTGTGAGAGTCCAGTCCATAGTGGATCTAACATAATAGTGACAGTCCAGTCCAAAGTGGATCTAACATAATAGTGAGAGTCCAGTCCATAGTGGATCTAACATAATAGTGTGAGAGTCCAGTCCATAGTGGATCTAACATAATAGTGTGAGAGTCCAGTCCATAGTGGATCTAACATAATAGTGAGAGTCCAGTCCAAAGTGGATCTAACATAATAGTGAGAGTCCAGTCCATAGTGGATCTAACATAATAGTGAGAGTCCAGTCCATAGTGGATCTAACATAATAGTGTGAGAGTCCAGTTCATAGTGGATCTAACATAATATTGTGAGAGTCCAGTCTATAGTGGATCTAACATAATAGTGTGAGAGTCCAGTCCATAGTGGATCTAACATAATAGTGAGAGTCCAGTCCATAGTGGATCTAACATAATAGTGAGAGTCCAGTCCATAGTAGATCTAACATAATAGTGTGAGAGTCCAGTCCATAGTGGATCTAACATAATAGTGTGAGATAGTCCAGTCCATAGTGGATCTAACATAATAGTGTGAGAGTCCAGTCCATAGTGGATCTAACATAATAGTGTGAGAGTCCAGTCCATAGTGGATCTAACATAATAGTGTGAGAGTCCAGTCCATAGTGGATCTAACATAATAGTGAGAGAGTCCAGTCCATAGTGGATCTAACATAATAGTGTGAGAGTCCAGTCCATAGAGGATCTAACATAATAGTGAGAGTCTAGTCCAAAGTGGATCTAACATAATAGTGAGAGTCCAGTCCATAGTGGATCTAACATAATAGTGTGAGAGTCCAGTCCATAGTAGATCCAACATAATAGTGAGAGTCCAGTCCATAGTGGATCTAACATAATAGTGAGAGTCCAGTCCATAGTGGATCTAACATAATAGTGTGACAGTCCAGTCCATAGTGGATCTAACATAATAGTGAGAGTCCAGTCCATGGTGGATCTAACATAATAGTGAGAGTCCAGTCCATAGTGGATCTAACATAATAGTGTGAGAGTCCAGTCCATAGTGGATCTAACATAATAGTGAGTGTCCAGTCCATAGTGGATCTAACATAATAGTGTGAGAGTCCAGTCCATAGTGGATCTAACATAATAGTGAGGGTCCAGTCCATAGTGGATCTAACATAATAGTGAGAGTCCAGTCCATAGTGGATCTAACATAATAGTGAGAGTCCAGTCCATAGTGGATCTAACATAATAGTGTGACAGTCCAGTCCATAGTGGATCTAACATAATAGTGAGAGTCCAGTCCATGGTGGATCTAACATAATAGTGAGAGTCCAGTCCATAGTGGATCTAACATAATAGTGTGAGAGTCCAGTCCATAGTGGATCTAACATAATAGTGTGACAGTCCAGTCCATAGTGGATCTAACATAATAGTGAGAGTTCAGTCCATAGTAGATCTAACATAATATTGTGAGAGTCCAGTCCATAGTGGATCTAACATAATAGTGTGAGAGTCCAGTCCATAGTGGATCTAACATAATAGTGTGAGAGTCCAGTCCATAGTGGATCTAACATAATAGTGAGAGTCCAGTCCAAAGTGGATCTAACATAATAGTGAGAGTCAAGTCCATAGTGGATCTAACATAATAGTGTGAGAGTCCAGTCCATAGTGGATCTAACATAATAGTGTGAGAGTCCAGTCCATAGTGGATCTAACATAATAGTGAGAGTCCAGTCCAAAGTGGATCTAACATAATAGTGAGAGTCCAGTCCATAGTGGATCTAACATATTAGTGTGACAGTCCAGTCCATAGTGGATCTAACATAATAGTGAGAGTCCAGTCCATGGTGGATCTAACATAATAGTGAGAGTCCAGTCCATAGTGGATCTAACATAATAGTGTGAGAGTCCAGTCCATAGTGGATCTAACATAATAGTGTGACAGTCCAGTCCATAGTGGATCTAACATAATAGTGAGAGTTCAGTCCATAGTAGATCTAACATAATATTGTGAGAGTCCAGTCCATAGTGGATCTAACATAATAGTGTGAGAGTCCAGTCCATAGTGGATCTAACATAATAGTGTGAGAGTCCAGTCCATAGTGGATCTAACATAATAGTGAGAGTCCAGTCCAAAGTGGATCTAACATAATAGTGAGAGTCCAGTCCATAGTGGATCTAACATAATAGTGTGAGAGTCCAGTCCATAGTGGATCTAACATAATAGTGTGAGAGTCCAGTCCATAGTGGATCTAACATAATAGTGAGAGTCCAGTCCAAAGTGGATCTAACATAATAGTGAGAGTCCAGTCCATAGTGGATCTAACATAATAGTGAGAGTCCAGTCCATAGTGGATCTAACATAATAGTGTGAGAGTCCAGTTCATAGTGGATCTAACATAATATTGTGAGAGTCCAGTCTATAGTGGATCTAACATAATAGTGTGAGAGTCCAGTCCATAGTGGATCTAACATAATAGTGAGAGTCCAGTCCATAGTGGATCTAACATAATAGTGAGAGTCCAGTCCATAGTAGATCTAACATAATAGTGTGAGAGTCCAGTCCATAGTGGATCTAACATAATAGTGTGAGATAGTCCAGTCCATAGTGGATCTAACATAATAGTGTGAGAGTCCAGTCCATAGTGGATCTAACATAATAGTGTGAGAGTCCAGTCCATAGTGGATCTAACATAATAGTGTGAGAGTCCAGTCCATAGTGGATCTAACATAATAGTGAGAGAGTCCAGTCCATAGTGGATCTAACATAATAGTGTGAGAGTCCAGTCCATAGAGGATCTAACATAATAGTGAGAGTCTAGTCCAAAGTGGATCTAACATAATAGTGAGAGTCCAGTCCATAGTGGATCTAACATAATAGTGTGAGAGTCCAGTCCATAGTAGATCCAACATAATAGTGAGAGTCCAGTCCATAGTGGATCTAACATAATAGTGTGAGAGTCCAGTCCATAGTGGATCTAACATAATAGTGAGGGTCCCGTCCATAGTGGATCTAACATAATAGTGAGAGTCCAGTCCATAGTGGATCTAACATAATAGTGTGAGAGTAAAGTCCATAGCGGATTTAACATAATAGTGTGAGAGTCCAGTTCATAGTGGATCTAACATAATAGTGAGAGTCCAGTCTGTAGTGGATCCAACATAATAGTGAGAGTCCAGTCCATAGTGGATCTAACATAAAAGTGAGAGTCCAGTCCATAGTGGATCTAACATAATAGTGAGAGTCCAGTCCATAGTGGATCTAACATAATAGTGTGAGAGTCCAGTCCATAGTGGATCTAACATAATAGTGTGAGAGTCCAGTCCATAGTGGATCTAACATAATAGTGTGAGAGTCCAGTCCATAGTGGATCTAACATAATAGTGTGAGAGGCCAGTCCATAGTGGATCTAACATAATAGTGTGAGAGTCCAGTCCATAGTGGATCCAACATAATAGTGAGAGTCCAGTCCATAGTGGATCTAACATAATAGTGTGAGAGTCCAGTCCATAGTGGATCTAACATAATAGTGAAAGTCCAGTCCATAGTTGATCTAACATAATAGTGTGAGAGTCTAGTCCATAGTGGATCTAACATAATAGTGAGAGTCCAGTCCATAGTGGATCTAACAATAATAGTGTGAGAGTCCAGTCCATAGTGGATCTAACATAATAGTGAGAGTCCAGTCCATAGTGGATCTAACATAATAGTGAGAGGCCAGTCCATAGTGGATCCAACATAATAGTGAGAGTCCAGTCCATAGTGGATCTAACATAATAGTTAGAGTCCAGTCCATAGTGGAGCTAACATAATAGTGAGAGTCCAGTCCATAGTGGATCTAACATAATAGTGTGAGTCCAGTCCATAGTGGATCTAACATAATAGTGAGATTCCAGTCCATAGTGGATCTAACATAATAGTGAGAGTCCAGTCCATAATGGATCTAACATAATAGTGTGAGAGTCCAGTCCATAGTGGATCTAACATAATAGTGTGACAGTCCAGTCCATAGTGAATCTAACATAATAGTGAGAGTCCAGTCCATAGTGGATCTAACATAATAGTGTGAGAGTCCAGTTCATAGTGGATCTAACATAATAGTGTGAGAGTCCAGTCCATAGTGGATCTAACATAATAGTGAGAGTCCAGTCCATAGTGGATCTAACATAATAGTGAGATTCCAGTCCATAGTGGATCTAACATAATAGTGTGAGAGTCCAGTCCATAGTGGATCTAACATAATAGTGTGACAGTCCAGTCCATAGTGAATCTAACATAATAGTGAGAGTCCAGTCCATAGTGGATCTAACATAATAGTGTGAGAGTCCAGTTCATAGTGGATCTAACATAATAGTGTGAGAGTCCAGTCTATAGTGGATCTAACATAATAGTGTGAGAGTCCAGTCCATAGTGGATCTAACATAATAGTGAGAGTCCAGTCCATAGTGGATCTAACAAAATAGTGAGAGTCCAGACCATAGTGGATCTAACATAATAGTGTGAGAGTCCAGTCCATAGTGGATCTAACATAATAGTGTAAGAGTCCAGTCCATAGTGGATCTAGTTAAATAGTGTGAGAGTCCAGTACATAGTGGATCTAACATAATAGTGTGAGAGTCCAGTCCATAGAGGATCTAACATAATAGTGAGAGTCTAGTCCAAAGTGGATCTAACATAATAGTGAGAGTCCAGTCCATAGTGGATCTAACATAATAGTGTGAGAGTCCAGTCCATAGTGGATCTAACATAATAGTGAGTGTCCAGTCCATAGTGGATCTAACATAATAGTGTGAGAGTCCAGTCCATAGTGGATCTAACATAATAGTGAGGGTCCAGTCCATAGTGGATCTAACATAATAGTGAGAGTCCAGTCCATAGTGGATCTAACATAATAGTGTGACAGTCCAGTCCATAGTGGATCTAACATAATAGTGAGAGTCCAGTCCATGGTGGATCTAACATAATAGTGAGAGTCCAGTCCATAGTGGATCTAACATAATAGTGTGAGAGTCCAGTCCATAGTGGATCTAACATAATAGTGTGACAGTCCAGTCCATAGTGGATCTAACATAATAGTGAGAGTTCAGTCCATAGTAGATCTAACATAATATTGTGAGAGTCCAGTCCATAGTGGATCTAACATAATAGTGTGAGAGTCCAGTCCATAGTGGATCTAACATAATAGTGTGAGAGTCCAGTCCATAGTGGATCTAACATAATAGTGAGAGTCCAGTCCAAAGTGGATCTAACATAATAGTGAGAGTCCAGTCCATAGTGGATCTAACATAATAGTGTGAGAGTCCAGTCCATAGTGGATCTAACATAATAGTGTGAGAGTCCAGTCCATAGTGGATCTAACATAATAGTGAGAGTCCAGTCCAAAGTGGATCTAACATAATAGTGAGAGTCCAGTCCATAGTGGATCTAACATAATAGTGAGAGTCCAGTCCATAGTGGATCTAACATAATAGTGTGAGAGTCCAGTTCATAGTGGATCTAACATAATAGTGTGAGAGTCCAGTCTATAGTGGATCTAACATAATAGTGTGAGAGTCCAGTCCATAGTGGATCTAACATAATAGTCACAGTCCAGTCCATAGTGGACCTAACATAATAGTGGGAGTCCAGTCCATAGTGGATCTAACATAATAGTTAGAGTCCAGTCCATAGTGGAGCTAACATAATAGTGAGAGTCCAGTCCATAGTGGATCCAACATAATAGTGTGAGTCCAGTCCATAGTGGATCTAACATAATAGTGAGAGTCCAGTCCATAGTGGATCTAACATAATAGTGAGATTCCAGTCCATAGTGGATCTAACATAATAGTGTGAGAGTCCAGTCCATAGTGGATCTAACATAATAGTGTGACAGTCCAGTCCATAGTGGATCTAACATAATAGTGAGAGTCCAGTCCATAGTGGATCTAACATAATAGTGTGAGAGTCCAGTTCATAGTGGATCTAACATAATAGTGTGAGAGTCCAGTCTATAGTGGATCTAACATAATAGTGTGAGAGTCCAGTCCATAGTGGATCTAACATAATAGTCACAGTCCAGTCCATAGTGGACCTAACATAATAGTGAGAGTCCAGTCCATAGTGGATCTAACATAATAGTTAGAGTCCAGTCCATAGTGGAGCTAACATAATAGTGAGAGTCCAGTCCATAGTGGATCTAACATAATAGTGTGACAGTCCAGTCCATAGTGGATCTAACATAATAGTGAGAGTTCAGTCCATAGTAGATCTAACATAATATTGTGAGAGTCCAGTCCATAGTGGATCTAACATAATAGTGTGAGAGTCCAGTCCATAGTGGATCTAACATAATAGTGTGAGAGTCCAGTCCATAGTGGATCTAACATAATAGTGAGAGTCCAGTCCAAAGTGGATCTAACATAATAGTGAGAGTCCAGTCCATAGTGGATCTAACATAATAGTGTGAGAGTCCAGTCCATAGTGGATCTAACATAATAGTGTGAGAGTCCAGTCCATAGTGGATCTAACATAATAGTGAGAGTCCAGTCCAAAGTGGATCTAACATAATAGTGAGAGTCCAGTCCATAGTGGATCTAACATAATAGTGAGAGTCCAGTCCATAGTGGATCTAACATAATAGTGTGAGAGTCCAGTTCATAGTGGATCTAACATAATAGTGTGAGAGTCCAGTCTATAGTGGATCTAACATAATAGTGTGAGAGTCCAGTCCATAGTGGATCTAACATAATAGTCACAGTCCAGTCCATAGTGGACCTAACATAATAGTGAGAGTCCAGTCCATAGTGGATCTAACATAATAGTTAGAGTCCAGTCCATAGTGGAGCTAACATAATAGTGAGAGTCCAGTCCATAGTGGATCCAACATAATAGTGTGAGTCCAGTCCATAGTGGATCTAACATAATAGTGAGAGTCCAGTCCATAGTGGATCTAACATAATAGTGAGATTCCAGTCCATAGTGGATCTAACATAATAGTGTGAGAGTCCAGTCCATAGTGGATCTAACATAATAGTGTGACAGTCCAGTCCATAGTGGATCTAACATAATAGTGAGAGTCCAGTCCATAGTGGATCTAACATAATAGTGTGAGAGTCCAGTTCATAGTGGATCTAACATAATAGTGTGAGAGTCCAGTCTATAGTGGATCTAACATAATAGTGTGAGAGTCCAGTCCATAGTGGATCTAACATAATAGTCACAGTCCAGTCCATAGTGGACCTAACATAATAGTGAGAGTCCAGTCCATAGTGGATCTAACATAATAGTTAGAGTCCAGTCCATAGTGGAGCTAACATAATAGTGAGAGTCCAGTCCATAGTGGATCCAACATAATAGTGTGAGTCCAGTCCATAGTGGATCTAACATAATAGTGAGAGTCCAGTCCATAGTGGATCTAACATAATAGTGAGATTCCAGTCCATAGTGGATCTAACATAATAGTGTGAGAGTCCAGTCCATAGTGGATCTAACATAATAGTGTGACAGTCCAGTCCATAGTGGATCTAAAATAATAGTGAGAGTCCAGTCCATAGTGGATCTAACATAATAGTGTGAGAGTCCAGTTCATAGTGGATCTAACATAATAGTGTGAGAGTCCAGTCTATAGTGGATCTAACATAATAGTGTGAGGGTCCAGTCCATAGTGGATCTAACATAATAGTGAGAGTCCAGTCCATAGTGGATCTAACATAATAGTGAGAGTCCAGTCAATAGTGGATCTAACAAAATAGTGAGAGTCCAGACCATAGTGGATCTAACATAATAGTGTGAGAGTCCAGTCCATAGTGGATCTAACATAATAGTGTAAGAGTCCAGTCCATAGTGGATCTAGTTAAATAGTGTGAGAGTCCAGTACATAGTGGATCTAACATAATAGTGTGAGAGTCCAGTCCATAGAGGATCTAACATAATAGTGAGAGTCTAGTCCAAAGTGGATCTAACATAATAGTGAGAGTCCAGTCCATAGTGGATCTAACATAATAGTGTGAGAGTCCAGTCCATAGTGGATCTAACATAATAGTGAGTGTCCAGTCCATAGTGGATCTAACATAATAGTGTGAGAGTCCAATCCATAGTGGATCTAACATAATAGTGAGAGTCCAGTCCATAGTGGATCTAACATAATAGTGTGACAGTCCAGTCCATAGTGGATCTAACATAATAGTGAGGGTCCAGTCCATAGTGGATCCAACATAATAGTGAGAGTCCAGTCCATAGTGGATCTAACATAATAGTGTGACAGTCCAGTCCATAGTGGATCCAACATAATAGTGAGAGTCCAGTCCATGGTGGATCTAACATAATAGTGAGAGTCCAGTCCATAGTGGATCTAACATAATAGTGTGAGAGTCCAGTCCATAGTGGATCTAACATAATAGTGTGACAGTCCAGTCCATAGTGGATCTAACATAATAGTGAGAGTTCAGTCCATAGTAGATCTAACATAATATTGTGAGAGTCCAGTCCATAGTGGATCTAACATAATAGTGTGAGAGTCCAGTCCATAGTGGATCTAACATAATAGTGAGAGTCCAGTCCAAAGTGGATCTAACATAATAGTGAGAGTCCAGTCCATAGTGGATCTAACATAATAGTGAGAGTCCAGTCCATAGTGGATCTAACATAATAGTATGAGAGTCCAGTCCATAGTGGATCTAACATAATAGTGAGAGTCCAGTCCATAGTGGATCTAACATAATAGTGAGAGTCCAGTCCATAGTAGATCTAACATAATAGTGTGAGAGTCCAGTCCATAGTGGATCTAACATAATAGTGTGAGATAGTCCAGTCCATAGTGGATCTAACATAATAGTGTGAGAGTCCAGTCCATAGTGGATCTAACATAATAGTGTGAGAGTCCAGTCCATAGTGGATCTAACATAATAGTGTGAGAGTCCAGTCCATAGTGGATCTAACATAATAGTGAGAGAGTCCAGTCCATAGTGGATCTAACATAATAGTGTGAGAGTCCAGTCCATAGAGGATCTAACATAATAGTGAGAGTCTAGTCCAAAGTGGATCTAACATAATAGTGAGAGTCCAGTCCATAGTGGATCTAACATAATAGTGTGATAGTCCAGTCCATAGTAGATCCAACATAATAGTGAGAGTCCAGTCCATAGTGGATCTAACATAATAGTGTGAGAGTCCAGTCCATAGTGGATCTAACATAATAGTGAGGGTCCCGTCCATAGTGGATCTAACATAATAGTGAGAGTCCAGTCCATAGTGGATCTAACATAATAGTGTGAGAGTAAAGTCCATAGCGGATTTAACATAATAGTGTGAGAGTCCAGTTCATAGTGGATCTAACATAATAGTGAGAGTCCAGTCTGTAGTGGATCCAACATAATAGTGAGAGTCCAGTCCATAGTGGATCTAACATAAAAGTGAGAGTCCAGTCCATAGTGGATCTAACATAATAGTGAGAGTCCAGTCCATAGTGGATCTAACATAATAGTGTGAGAGTCCAGTCCATAGTGGATCTAACATAATAGTGTGAGAGTCCAGTCCATAGTGGATCTAACATAATAGTGTGAGAGTCCAGTCCATAGTGGATCTAACATAATAGTGTGAGAGGCCAGTCCATAGTGGATCTAACATAATAGTGTGAGAGTCCAGTCCATAGTGGATCCAACATAATAGTGAGAGTCCAGTCCATAGTGGATCCAACATAATAGTGTGAGAGTCCAGTCCATAGTGGATCTAACATAATAGTGAAAGTCCAGTCCATAGTTGATCTAACATAATAGTGTGAGAGTCTAGTCCATAGTGGATCTAACATAATAGTGAGAGTCCAGTCCATAGTGGATCTAACAATAATAGTGTGAGAGTCCAGTCCATAGTGGATCTAACATAATAGTGAGAGTCCAGTCCATAGTGGATCTAACATAATAGTGAGAGGCCAGTCCATAGTGGATCCAACATAATAGTGAGAGTCCAGTCCATAGTGGATCAAACATAATAGTGAGAGTCCAGTCCATAGTGGATTTAACATAATAGTGTGAGAGTCCAGTTCATAGCGGATCTAACATAATAGTGAGAGTCCAGTCTGTAGTGGATCTAACATAATAGTCCATAGTGGATCTAACATAATAGTGTGAGAGTATAGTCCATAGTGGATCTAACATAATAGTGAGAGTCCAGTCCAAAGTGGATCTAACATAATAGTGAGAGTCCAGTCCATAGTGGATCTAACATAATAGTGAGAGAGTCCAGTCCATAGTGGATCTAACATAATAGTGAGAGAGTCCAGTCCATAGTGGATCTAACATAATAGTGTGAGAGTCCAGTCCATAGTGGATCTAACATAATAGTGAGAGTCCAGTCCATAGTGGATCTAACATAATAGTGTGAGAGTCCAGTCCATAGTGGATCTAACATAATAGTGTGACAGTCCAGTCCATAGTGGATCTAACATAATAGTGAGAGTTCAGTCCATAGTAGATCTAACATAATATTGTGAGAGTCCAGTCCATAGTGGATCTAACATAATAGTGTGAGAGTCCAGTCCATAGTGGATCTAACATAATAGTGTGAGAGTCCAGTCCATAGTGGATCTAACATAATAGTGAGAGTCCAGTCCAAAGTGGATCTAACATAATAGTGAGAGTCCAGTCCATAGTGGATCTAACACAATAGTGTGAGAGTCCAGTCCATAGTGGATCTAACATAATAGTGTGAGAGTCCAGTCCATAGTGGATCTAACATAATAGTGAGAGTCCAGTCCAAAGTGGATCTAACATAATAGTGAGAGTCCAGTCCATAGTGGATCTAACATAATAGTGAGAGTCCAGTCCATAGTGGATCTAACATAATAGTGTGAGAGTCCAGTTCATAGTGGATCTAACATAATAGTGTGAGAGTCCAGTCTATAGTGGATCTAACATAATAGTGTGAGAGTCCAGTCCATAGTGGATCTAACATAATAGTGTGACAGTCTAGTCCATAGTGGATCTAACATAATAGTGAGAGTCCAGTCCAAAGTGGATCTAACATAATAGTGAGAGTCCAGTCCATAGTGGATCTAACATAATAGTGTGAGAGTCCAGTCCATAGTGGATCTAACATAATAGTGAGGGTCCCGTCCATAGTGGATCTAACATAATAGTGAGAGTCCAGTCCATAGTGGATCTAACATAATAGTGTGAGAGTAAAGTCCATAGCGGATTTAACATAATAGTGTGAGAGTCCAGTTCATAGTGGATCTAACATAATAGTGAGAGTCCAGTCTGTAGTGGATCCAACATAATAGTGAGAGTCCAGTCCATAGTGGATCTAACATAAAAGTGAGAGTCCAGTCCATAGTGGATCTAACATAATAGTGAGAGTCCAGTCCATAGTGGATCTAACATAATAGTGTGAGAGTCCAGTCCATAGTGGATCTAACATAATAGTGTGAGAGTCCAGTCCATAGTGGATCTAACATAATAGTGTGAGAGTCCAGTCCATAGTGGATCTAACATAATAGTGTGAGAGGCCAGTCCATAGTGGATCTAACATAATAGTGTGAGAGTCCAGTCCATAGTGGATCCAACATAATAGTGAGAGTCCAGTCCATAGTGGATCTAACATAATAGTGTGAGAGTCCAGTCCATAGTGGATCTAACATAATAGTGAAAGTCCAGTCCATAGTTGATCTAACATAATAGTGTGAGAGTCTAGTCCATAGTGGATCTAACATAATAGTGAGAGTCCAGTCCATAGTGGATCTAACAATAATAGTGTGAGAGTCCAGTCCATAGTGGATCTAACATAATAGTGAGAGTCCAGTCCATAGTGGATCTAACATAATAGTGAGAGTCCAGTCCATAGTGGATCTAACATAATAGTGAGAGTCCAGTCCATAGTGAATTTAACATAATAGTGTGAGAGTCCAGTTCATAGCGGATCTAACATAATAGTGAGAGTCCAGTCTGTAGTGGATCTAACATAATAGTCCATAGTGGATCTAACATAATAGTGTGAGAGTCTAGTCCATAGTGGATCTAACATAATAGTGAGAGTCCAGTCCAAAGTGGATCTAACATAATAGTGAGAGTCCAGTCCATAGTGGATCTAACATAATAGTGAGAGAGTCCAGTCCATAGTGGATCTAACATAATAGTGAGAGAGTCCAGTCCATAGTGGATCTAACATAATAGTGTGAGAGTCCAGTCCATAGTGGATCTAACATAATAGTGAGAGTCCAGTCCATAGTGGATCTAACATAATAGTGTGAGAGTCCAGTCCATAGTGGATCTAACATAATAGTGTGACAGTCCAGTCCATAGTGGATCTAACATAATAGTGAGAGTTCAGTCCATAGTGGATCTAACATAATAGTGAGAGTCCAGTCCATAGTGGATCAAACATAATAGTGAGAGTCCAGTCCATAGTGAATTTAACATAATAGTGTGAGAGTCCAGTTCATAGCGGATCTAACATAATAGTGAGAGTCCAGTCTGTAGTGGATCTAACATAATAGTCCATAGTGGATCTAACATAATAGTGTGAGAGTCTAGTCCATAGTGGATCTAACATAATAGTGAGAGTCCAGTCCAAAGTGGATCTAACATAATAGTGAGAGTCCAGTCCATAGTGGATCTAACATAATAGTGAGAGAGTCCAGTCCATAGTGGATCTAACATAATAGTGAGAGAGTCCAGTCCATAGTGGATCTAACATAATAGTGTGAGAGTCCAGTCCATAGTGGATCTAACATAATAGTGAGAGTCCAGTCCATAGTGGATCTAACATAATAGTGTGAGAGTCCAGTCCATAGTGGATCTAACATAATAGTGTGACAGTCCAGTCCATAGTGGATCTAACATAATAGTGAGAGTTCAGTCCATAGTAGATCTAACATAATATTGTGAGAGTCCAGTCCATAGTGGATCTAACATAATAGTGTGAGAGTCCAGTCCATAGTGGATCTAACATAATAGTGTGAGAGTCCAGTCCATAGTGGATCTAACATAATAGTGAGAGTCCAGTCCAAAGTGGATCTAACATAATAGTGAGAGTCCAGTCCATAGTGGATCTAACATAATAGTGTGAGAGTCCAGTCCATAGTGGATCTAACATAATAGTGTGAGAGTCCAGTCCATAGTGGATCTAACATAATAGTGAGAGTCCAGTCCAAAGTGGATCTAACATAATAGTGAGAGTCCAGTCCATAGTGGCTCTAACATAATAGTGTAAGAGTCCAGTCCATAGTGGATCTAGTTAAATAGTGTGAGAGTCCAGTACATAGTGGATCTAACATAATAGTGTGAGAGTCCAGTCCATAGAGGATCTAACATAATAGTGAGAGTCTAGTCCAAAGTGGATCTAACATAATAGTGAGAGTCCAGTCCATAGTGGATCTAACATAATAGTGTGAGAGTCCAGTCCATAGTGGATCTAACATAATAGTGAGTGTCCAGTCCATAGTGGATCTAACATAATAGTGTGAGAGTCCAGTCCATAGTGGATCTAACATAATAGTGAGGGTCCAGTCCATAGTGGATCTAACATAATAGTGAGAGTCCAGTCCATAGTGGATCTAACATAATAGTGAGAGTCCAGTCCATAGTGGATCTAACATAATAGTGTGACAGTCCAGTCCATAGTGGATCTAACATAATAGTGAGAGTCCAGTCCATGGTGGATCTAACATAATAGTGAGAGTCCAGTCCATAGTGGATCTAACATAATAGTGTGAGAGTCCAGTCCATAGTGGATCTAACATAATAGTGTGACAGTCCAGTCCATAGTGGATCTAACATAATAGTGAGAGTTCAGTCCATAGTAGATCTAACATAATATTGTGAGAGTCCAGTCCATAGTGGATCTAACATAATAGTGTGAGAGTCCAGTCCATAGTGGATCTAACATAATAGTGTGAGAGTCCAGTCCATAGTGGATCTAACATAATAGTGAGAGTCCAGTCCAAAGTGGATCTAACATAATAGTGAGAGTCCAGTCCATAGTGGATCTAACATAATAGTGTGAGAGTCCAGTCCATAGTGGATCTAACATAATAGTGTGAGAGTCCAGTCCATAGTGGATCTAACATAATAGTGAGAGTCCAGTCCAAAGTGGATCTAACATAATAGTGAGAGTCCAGTCCATAGTGGATCTAACATAATAGTGAGAGTCCAGTCCATAGTGGATCTAACATAATAGTGTGAGAGTCCAGTTCATAGTGGATCTAACATAATATTGTGAGAGTCCAGTCTATAGTGGATCTAACATAATAGTGTGAGAGTCCAGTCCATAGTGGATCTAACATAATAGTGAGAGTCCAGTCCATAGTGGATCTAACATAATAGTGAGAGTCCAGTCCATAGTAGATCTAACATAATAGTGTGAGAGTCCAGTCCATAGTGGATCTAACATAATAGTGTGAGATAGTCCAGTCCATAGTGGATCTAACATAATAGTGTGAGAGTCCAGTCCATAGTGGATCTAACATAATAGTGTGAGAGTCCAGTCCATAGTGGATCTAACATAATAGTGTGAGAGTCCAGTCCATAGTGGATCTAACATAATAGTGAGAGAGTCCAGTCCATAGTGGATCTAACATAATAGTGTGAGAGTCCAGTCCATAGAGGATCTAACATAATAGTGAGAGTCTAGTCCAAAGTGGATCTAACATAATAGTGAGAGTCCAGTCCATAGTGGATCTAACATAATAGTGTGAGAGTCCAGTCCATAGTAGATCCAACATAATAGTGAGAGTCCAGTCCATAGTGGATCTAACATAATAGTGAGAGTCCAGTCCATAGTGGATCTAACATAATAGTGTGACAGTCCAGTCCATAGTGGATCTAACATAATAGTGAGAGTCCAGTCCATGGTGGATCTAACATAATAGTGAGAGTCCAGTCCATAGTGGATCTAACATAATAGTGTGAGAGTCCAGTCCATAGTGGATCTAACATAATAGTGAGTGTCCAGTCCATAGTGGATCTAACATAATAGTGTGAGAGTCCAGTCCATAGTGGATCTAACATAATAGTGAGGGTCCAGTCCATAGTGGATCTAACATAATAGTGAGAGTCCAGTCCATAGTGGATCTAACATAATAGTGAGAGTCCAGTCCATAGTGGATCTAACATAATAGTGTGACAGTCCAGTCCATAGTGGATCTAACATAATAGTGAGAGTCCAGTCCATGGTGGATCTAACATAATAGTGAGAGTCCAGTCCATAGTGGATCTAACATAATAGTGTGAGAGTCCAGTCCATAGTGGATCTAACATAATAGTGTGACAGTCCAGTCCATAGTGGATCTAACATAATAGTGAGAGTTCAGTCCATAGTAGATCTAACATAATATTGTGAGAGTCCAGTCCATAGTGGATCTAACATAATAGTGTGAGAGTCCAGTCCATAGTGGATCTAACATAATAGTGTGAGAGTCCAGTCCATAGTGGATCTAACATAATAGTGAGAGTCCAGTCCAAAGTGGATCTAACATAATAGTGAGAGTCAAGTCCATAGTGGATCTAACATAATAGTGTGAGAGTCCAGTCCATAGTGGATCTAACATAATAGTGTGAGAGTCCAGTCCATAGTGGATCTAACATAATAGTGAGAGTCCAGTCCAAAGTGGATCTAACATAATAGTGAGAGTCCAGTCCATAGTGGATCTAACATAATAGTGTGACAGTCCAGTCCATAGTGGATCTAACATAATAGTGAGAGTCCAGTCCATGGTGGATCTAACATAATAGTGAGAGTCCAGTCCATAGTGGATCTAACATAATAGTGTGAGAGTCCAGTCCATAGTGGATCTAACATAATAGTGTGACAGTCCAGTCCATAGTGGATCTAACATAATAGTGAGAGTTCAGTCCATAGTAGATCTAACATAATATTGTGAGAGTCCAGTCCATAGTGGATCTAACATAATAGTGTGAGAGTCCAGTCCATAGTGGATCTAACATAATAGTGTGAGAGTCCAGTCCATAGTGGATCTAACATAATAGTGAGAGTCCAGTCCAAAGTGGATCTAACATAATAGTGAGAGTCCAGTCCATAGTGGATCTAACATAATAGTGTGAGAGTCCAGTCCATAGTGGATCTAACATAATAGTGTGAGAGCCCAGTCCATAGTGGATCTAACATAATAGTGAGAGTCCAGTCCAAAGTGGATCTAACATAATAGTGAGAGTCCAGTCCATAGTGGATCTAACATAATAGTGAGAGTCCAGTCCATAGTGGATCTAACATAATAGTGTGAGAGTCCAGTTCATAGTGGATCTAACATAATATTGTGAGAGTCCAGTCTATAGTGGATCTAACATAATAGTGTGAGAGTCCAGTCCATAGTGGATCTAACATAATAGTGAGAGTCCAGTCCATAGTGGATCTAACATAATAGTGAGAGTCCAGTCCATAGTAGATCTAACATAATAGTGTGAGAGTCCAGTCCATAGTGGATCTAACATAATAGTGTGAGATAGTCCAGTCCATAGTGGATCTAACATAATAGTGTGAGAGTCCAGTCCATAGTGGATCTAACATAATAGTGTGAGAGTCCAGTCCATAGTGGATCTAACATAATAGTGTGAGAGTCCAGTCCATAGTGGATCTAACATAATAGTGAGAGAGTCCAGTCCATAGTGGATCTAACATAATAGTGTGAGAGTCCAGTCCATAGAGGATCTAACATAATAGTGAGAGTCTAGTCCAAAGTGGATCTAACATAATAGTGAGAGTCCAGTCCATAGTGGATCTAACATAATAGTGTGAGAGTCCAGTCCATAGTAGATCCAACATAATAGTGAGAGTCCAGTCCATAGTGGATCTAACATAATAGTGTGAGAGTCCAGTCCATAGTGGATCTAACATAATAGTGAGGGTCCCGTCCATAGTGGATCTAACATAATAGTGAGAGTCCAGTCCATAGTGGATCTAACATAATAGTGTGAGAGTAAAGTCCATAGCGGATTTAACATAATAGTGTGAGAGTCCAGTTCATAGTGGATCTAACATAATAGTGAGAGTCCAGTCTGTAGTGGATCCAACATAATAGTGAGAGTCCAGTCCATAGTGGATCTAACATAAAAGTGAGAGTCCAGTCCATAGTGGATCTAACATAATAGTGAGAGTCCAGTCCATAGTGGATCTAACATAATAGTGTGAGAGTCCAGTCCATAGTGGATCTAACATAATAGTGTGAGAGTCCAGTCCATAGTGGATCTAACATAATAGTGTGAGAGTCCAGTCCATAGTGGATCTAACATAATAGTGTGAGAGGCCAGTCCATAGTGGATCTAACATAATAGTGTGAGAGTCCAGTCCATAGTGGATCCAACATAATAGTGAGAGTCCAGTCCATAGTGGATCTAACATAATAGTGTGAGAGTCCAGTCCATAGTGGATCTAACATAATAGTGAAAGTCCAGTCCATAGTTGATCTAACATAATAGTGTGAGAGTCTAGTCCATAGTGGATCTAACATAATAGTGAGAGTCCAGTCCATAGTGGATCTAACAATAATAGTGTGAGAGTCCAGTCCATAGTGGATCTAACATAATAGTGAGAGTCCAGTCCATAGTGGATCTAACATAATAGTGAGAGGCCAGTCCATAGTGGATCCAACATAATAGTGAGAGTCCAGTCCATAGTGGATCAAACATAATAGTGAGAGTCCAGTCCATAGTGGATTTAACATAATAGTGTGAGAGTCCAGTTCATAGCGGATCTAACATAATAGTGAGAGTCCAGTCTGTAGTGGATCTAACATAATAGTCCATAGTGGATCTAACATAATAGTGTGAGAGTCCAGTCCATAGTGGATCTAACATAATAGTGAGAGTCCAGTCCAAAGTGGATCTAACATAATAGTGAGAGTCCAGTCCATAGTGGATCTAACATAATAGTGAGAGAGTCCAGTCCATAGTGGATCTAACATAATAGTGAGAGAGTCCAGTCCATAGTGGATCTAACATAATAGTGTGAGAGTCCAGTCCATAGTGGATCTAACATAATAGTGAGAGTCCAGTCCATAGTGGATCTAACATAATAGTGAGAGTCCAGTCCATAGTAGATCTAACATAATAGTGTGAGAGTCCAGTCCATAGTGGATCTAACATAATAGTGTGAGATAGTCCAGTCCATAGTGGATCTAACATAATAGTGTGAGAGTCCAGTCCATAGTGGATCTAACATAATAGTGTGAGAGTCCAGTCCATAGTGGATCTAACATAATAGTGTGAGAGTCCAGTCCATAGTGGATCTAACATAATAGTGTGAGAGTCCAGTCCATAGTGGATCTTACATAATAGTGAGAGAGTCCAGTCCATAGTGGATCTAACATAATAGTGTGAGAGTCCAGTCCATAGAGGATCTAACATAATAGTGAGAGTCTAGTCCAAAGTGGATCTAACATAATAGTGAGAGTCCAGTCCATAGTGGATCTAACATAATAGTGTGAGAGTCCAGTCCATAGTAGATCTAACATAATAGTGAGAGTCCAGTCCATAGTGGATCTAACATAATAGTGTGAGAGTCCAGTCCATAGTGGATCTAACATAATAGTGAGGGTCCCGTCCATAGTGGATCTAACATAATAGTGAGAGTCCAGTCCATAGTGGATTTAACATAATAGTGTGAGAGTAAAGTCCATAGCGGATTTAACATAATAGTGTGAGAGTCCAGTTCATAGTGGATCTAACATAATAGTGAGAGTCCAGTCTGTAGTGGATCCAACATAATAGTGAGAGTCCAGTCCATAGTGGATCTAACATAAAAGTGAGAGTCCAGTCCATAGTGGATCTAACATAATAGTGAGAGTCCAGTCCATAGTAGATCTAACATAATAGTGTGAGAGTCCAGTCCATAGTGGATCTAACATAATAGTGTGAGAGTCCAGTCCATAGTGGATCTAACATAATAGTGTGAGAGTCCAGTCCATAGTGGATCTAACATAATAGTGTGAGAGGCCAGTCCATAGTGGATCTAACATAATAGTGTGAGAGTCCAGTCCATAGTGGATCCAACATAATAGTGAGAGTCCAGTCCATAGTGGATCTAACATAATAGTGAAAGTCCAGTCCATAGTTGATCTAACATAATAGTGTGAGAGTCTAGTCCATAGTGGATCTAACATAATAGTGAGAGTCCAGTCCATAGTGGATCTAACAATAATAGTGTGAGAGTCCAGTCCATAGTGGATCTAACATAATAGTGAGAGTCCAGTCCATAGTGGATCTAACATAATAGTGAGAGGCCAGTCCATAGTGGATCTAACATAATAGTGAGAGTCCAGTCCATAGTGGATCAAACATAATAGTGAGAGTCCAGTCCATAGTGGATTTAACATAATAGTGTGAGAGTCCAGTTCATAGTGGATCTAACATAATAGTGAGAGTCCAGTCCATAGTGGATCTAACAATAATAGTGTGAGAGTCCAGTCCATAGTGGATCTAACATAATAGTGAGAGTCCAGTCCATAGTGGATCTAACATAATAGTGAGAGTCCAGTCCATAGTGGATCTAACATAATAGTGAGAGTCCAGTCCATAGTGGATCTAACATAATAGTGAGGGTCCAGTCCAAAGTGGATCTAACATAATAGTGAGAGTCCAGTCCATAGTGGATCTAGTTAAATAGTGTGAGAGTCCAGTCCATAGTGGATCTAACATAATAGTGTGAGAGTCCAGTCCATAGTGGATCTAACAATAGTGTGAGAGTCCAGTCCATAGTGGATCTAACATAATAGTGAGAGTCCAGTCCATAGTGGATCTAACATAATAGTGAGAGTCCAGTCCATAGTGGATCTAACATAATAGTGAGAGTCCAGTCCATAGTGGATCAAACATAATAGTGAGAGTCCAGTCCATAGTGGATTTAACATAATAGTGTGAGAGTCCAGTCCATAGTGGATCTAACATAATAGTGAAAGTCCAGTCCATAGTTGATCTAACATAATAGTGTGAGAGTCTAGTCCATAGTGGATCTAACATAATAGTGAGAGTCCAGTCCATAGTGGATCTAACATAATAGTGAGAGTCGAGTCCATAGTGGATCTAACTTAATAGTGTGAGTCCAGTCCATAGTGGATCTAACATAATAGTGAGAGTCCAGTCCATAGTGGATCTAACATAATAGTGTGAGAGTCCAGTCCATAGTGGATCTAACATAATAGTGAGAGTCCAGTCCATAGTGGATCTAACATAATAGTGTGAGAGTCCAGTCCATAGTGGATCTAACATAATAGTGAGGGTCCAGTCCATAGTGGATCTAACATAATAGTGAGAGTCCAGTCCATAGTGGATCTAACATAATAGTGTGAGAGTAAAGTCCATAGCGGATTTAACATAATAGTGTGAGAGTCCAGTTCATAGTGGATCTAACATAATAGTGAGAGTCCAGTCTGTAGTGGATCCAACATAATAGTGAGAGTCCAGTCCATAGTGGATCTAACATAATAGTGAGAGTCCAGTCCATAGTGGATCTAACATAATAGTGAGAGTCCAGTCCATAGTGGATCTAACATAATAGTGTGAGAGTCCAGTCCATAGTGGATCTAACATAATAGTGTGAGAGTCCAGTCCATAGTGGATCTAACATAATAGTGTGAGAGTCCAGTCCATAGTGGATCTAACATAATAGTGTGAGAGTCCAGTCCATAGTGGATCTAACATAATAGTGTGAGAGTCCAGTCCATAGTGGATCCAACATAATAGTGAGAGTCCAGTCCATAGTGGATCTAACATAATAGTGTGAGAGTCCAGTCCATAGTGGATCTAACATAATAGTGAAAGTTCAGTCCATAGTTGATCTAACATAATAGTGTGAGAGTCTAGTCCATAGTGGATCTAACATAATAGTGAGAGTCCAGTCCATAGTGGATCTAACAATAATAGTGTGAGAGTCCAGTCCATAGTGGATCTAACATAATAGTGAGAGTCCAGTCCATAGTGGATCCAACATAATAGTGAGAGTCCAGTCCATAGTGGATCTAACATAATAGTGAGAGTCCAGTCCATAGTGGATCAAACATTATAGTGAGAGTCCAGTCCATAGTGGATTTAACATAATAGTGTGAGAGTCCAGTTCATAGTGGATCTAACATAATAGTGAGAGTCCAGTCTGTAGTGGATCTAACATAATAGTCCATAGTGGATCTAACATAATAGTGTGAGAGTCCAGTCCATAGTGGATTTACCATAATAGCGTGAGAGTCCAGTTCATAGCGGATCTAACATAATAGTGAGAGTTCAGTCTGTAGTGGATCTAACATAATAGTGAGAGTCCAGTCCATAGTGGATCTAACAATAGTGTCAGAGTCCAGTCCATAGTGGATTTAAAGGCTAGAGTATACAAATGAGTTTTAAGATGGGACTTAAATGCTTCTACTGAGGTAGCATCTATAACTGTTACCTGTAGAACATTCCATAGTACTGGAGCCCCAATAGAAAACGCTCTATAGCTCGTAGACTTTTGTTTGGGCTCTGGGAATCACTAATAAGCCAGAGTTCTTTGAACGCAGCTTTCTTGCCGGGACATATGGTACAATACAATCGGCAAGATGGAGCTAGACTGTGTAGTATTTTATACGTTAGTAGTAAAACCTTAAAGTCACATCTTAAGTGTGGTGAGCCAGTGCAGGTGAGCCAGTATAGGCGTAATATGATCAAACTTTCTTAGTCTTTATATGGTCCGGAAAATAAGGTAGTCCCTCTAAAGTGGTCTACACAGGAGTTGCACTGCATTCTTCCTCATTACTTCTCTTGTCTTAAGGCCTTTTAAGATGACAGCCAGTCAACCACGGACATGTTCTTCAAGTGTTTTTATGGAGGTTTCCTGTGCATGGCATCCTATTTGTCTTATTGTAAAGCAAGCTACCAAGAAAGCCGGACTTGACAGCTTCATGGAGACCTGTAAATAAACCCCAGGGTGAAGTCCCCCCACCCAACAAGTATTTGACATTTAAGCGGCGAACAGAGAGATCGCAATCTGCCAGAGATGAAGAAGACCGGCATTTTGGGAGCTGCTCCGGTTCCCTGCGACGGACGCTTAACCTTTGCCATCGGAGTTGGGGGGGTTGAATATGCTGATGAAATTAGTGGCGTGCTACGTGTTTGTGCGGCAGCGCCCAGCAGATGGTCGTGTGCACCAGGTACGCTTGATATTCATCAGGAGAGCAGACCCTGGCCAGGATGCGCCTCGGTCCCAGCTCACCCCGAACACCATCAATAAACATGCTGGAGGCTGACAACAAGCCATTGTTGGGGGAAAACAGGCCAACCAACATTTTAGCTGTACGTTTAAAGCCCTAACTTACATTAAACTCTACATTTAAAGCCCTAACTTACATTAAACTCTACATTTAAAGCCCTAACTTACATTAAACTCTACATTTAAAGCCCTAACTTACATTTTATCTCTGCATTTAAAGCTAATTAACATTTTAACTCTACATTTAAAGCTTACCAACAATATAACTCTACTTTTAAAGCTAACCAGCATTTTAACTCTACATTTAAATTCCTAACCAACATGTTAACTCTACATTTAAAGCCCTAACCAACATTTTACATATACATTTAAAGCCTTAACCAAAATTTGAACTCTACATTTAAAGCTAACCAACAGTTTAACTACATTTAAGCCCTACCCAACATTTTAACTCTACATTTACAGCCCTAACCAACATTTTAACTTTACATTTAAATCATTAACCAACATTTGAACTCTACATTTAAAGCAAACCAACATGTTAACTCTACATTTAAAGCCTTAACCAACAGTTTAACTCTACATTTAAAGCTAGCCAACATGTTAACTATACATTTAAAGCCCTAACCAACATGTTAACTCTACATTTAAAGCCTTAACCAAAATTTTAACTCTACATTTAAAGCCTTAACCAAAATTTGAACTCTACATTTAAAGCCCTACCCAACATTTTAACTCTACATGTAAAGTCCTAACCAACATTTTAACTCTACATTTAAAGCTAACCAACATGTTAACTCTAGATTTAAAGCCCTAACCAACATTTTAACTCTACATTTAAAGTCTTAACCAACATTTTAACTCTATATTTACAGCGCTAACCAACATGTTAACTCTACAATTAAAGCCCTAACCAAAATTATAACTCTACCTTTAAAGCTAACCAACATTTAAACTCTAAATTTAAAGCTAACCATGTTAACTCTACATTTAAAGCCCTAACCAACATTTGAACTCTACATTTAAAGCCTTAACCAAAATTTGAACTCTACATTTAAAGCCCTAACCAACATTTGAACTCTACATTTAGAGCTAACCAACAGTTTAACTACATTTAAACCCTACCCAACATTTTAACTCTACATGTAAAGTCCTACCCAACATTTTAACTCTACATTTAAAGCTAACCAACATGTTAACTCTACATTCAAAGCCCTAACCAACATTTTAACTCTACATTTAAAGTCTTAACCAACATTTTAACTCTATATTTACAGCGCTAACCAACATGTTAACTCTACAATTAAAGCCCTAACCAAAATTGTAACTCTACCTTTAAAGCTAACCAACATTTAAACTCTAAATTTAAAGCTAACCATGTTAACTCTACATTTAAAGCCCTAACCAACATTTTAACTCTACATTTAAAGCCTTAACCAAAATTTGAACTCTACATTTAAAGCCTTAACCAAAATTTGAACTCTACATTTAAAGCCCTAACCAACATTTGAACTCTACATTTAGAGCTAACCAACAGTTTAACTACATTTAAACCCTACCCAACATTTTAACTCTACATGTAAAGTCCTACCCAACATTTTAACTCTACATTTAAAGCTAACCAACATGTTAACTCTACATTCAAAGCCCTAACCAACATTTTAACTCTACATTTAAAGTCCTAACCAACATTTTAACTCTACATTTACAGCGCTAACCAGCATGTTAACTCTACAATTAAAGCCCTAACCAAAATTGTAACTCTACATTTAAAGCAAACCAACATTTAAACTCTAAATTTAAAGCTAACCAACATTTTAACTCTACATTTACAGCCCAAACTAACATTTTAACTCTACATTGAAAGCCCTAACCAACATTTTAACTCTACATTTAGAGTTAAAATGTTGAGTTTATGTGAGTCTTTTGTTTATTTCTCACTACGTTTGAGTGCATCTTTTGTTTATTTTCCACTACATTTGAGTGCGTCTTTTGTTTATTTCCCACTCCGTTTGATTGAGTCTTTTATTTCCCACTCCGTTTGAGTGTGTCTTTTGTTTATTTCTCACTACGTTTGAGTGTGTCTTTGGTTTATTTCCCACTCCATTTGAGTGCGTCTTTTGTTTATTTTCCATTCCGTTTGAGTGTGTTTTTTGTTTATTTCCCACTCTGGTTGACTGTGTCTTTTGTTTATTTCTCACTCCATTGGAGTGCTTCTTTTGTTTATTTCCCACTACGTTTGAGTGCATCTTTTGTTTATTTCTCACTCCGTTTGAGTGTGTCTTTTGTTCATTTCCCACTCCATATGAGTGTTTTTTGTTTATTTCTCACTCCGTTTGAGTGCGTCTTTTGTTTATTTCCCACTACGTTTGAGTGCAACTTGTGTTTATTTCCCTCTCCATTTGAGTGCGTCTTTTATTTATTTCTCACTCCATTTGAGTGCGTCTTTTGTTTATTTCCCACTCCGTTTGAGTGCAACTTGTGTTTATTTCCCTCTACGTTTGAGTGCGTCTTTTATTTATTTCTCACTCCGTTTGAGTGCGTCTTTTGTTTATTTCCCACTACGTTTCAGTGCAACATGTGTTTATTTCCCTCTCCCTTTGAGTGTGTCTTTTGTTTATTTCCCACTCCGTTTGAGTGCAACTTGTGTTTATTTCCCACTTCGTTTGAGTGTGTCTTTTGTTTATTTCCCACTCCGTTTGAGTGCAACTTGTGTTTATTTCCCTCTCCATTTGAGTGTGTCTTTTATTTATTTCTCACTCCGTTTGAGTGCGTCTTTTGTTTATTTCCCACTCCGTTTGAGTGCAACTTGTGTTTATTTTCCTCTACGTTTGAGTGCGTCTTTTATTTATTTCTCACTCTGTTTGAGTGCGTCTTTTGTTTATTTCCACTCCGTTTGAGTGCAACTTGTGGTTATTTCCCACTCCGTTTGAGTGTGTCTTTTGTTTATTTACCACTCTGTTTGTTTGTGTCTTTTGTTTATTTCTCACTCCATTTGAGTGTCTTTTGTTTATTTCTCACTCCGTTTGATTGTGTCTTTGGTTTATTTCTCACTCCATTTGAGTGTGTCTTATATTTATTTCTCACTCCGTTTGAGTGCGTCTTTTGTTTATTTCCACTCCGTTTGATTGTGTCTTTTGTTTATTTACCACTCCGTTTGTTTGTGTCTTTTGTTTATTTCTCACTCCATTTGAGTGTCTTTTGTTTATTTCTCACTCCGTTTGATTGTGTCTTTGGTTTATTTCTCACTCCATTTGAGTGTGTCTTATATTTATTTCTCACTCCGTTTGAGTGTGTCTTTTGTTTATTTCCACTCCGTTTGAGTGCAACTTGTGTTTATTTCCCACTCCGTTTGAGTGTGTCTTTTGTTTATTTACCACTCCGTTTGTTTGTGTCTTTTGTTTATTTCTCACTCATTTGAGTGTCTTTTGTTTATTTCTCACTTCGTTTGAGTGTGTCTTTTGTTTATTTCTCACTCCGTTTGAGTGCATCTTTTGTTTATTTCTCACTACGTTTGAGTGCGTCTTTTGTTTAATATTCCACTCCATTTGAGTGTCTTTTGTTTATTTCTCACTCCGTTTGAGTGTGTCTTTTGTTTATTTCTCACTCCGTTTGAGTGCGTCTTTTGTTTATTTCTCACTACGTTTGAGTGCGTCTTTTGTTTATTTCCCACTCCGTTTGAGTGCGTCTTTTGTTTATTTCCCACTCCGTTTGAGTGCGTCTTTTGTTTATTTCCCACTCCATTTGAGTGGTCTTTTGTTTTTTTCTCACTCCATTTGAGTGTGTCTTTTGTTTATTTCCAACTCCATTTGAGTGTGTCTTTCGTGTATTTCTCACTCCGTTTGAGTGTCTTTTGTTTATTTCTTACTCCGTTTGAGTGTCTTTTGTTTATTTCTCACAACATAAATGTAGGTGCGGCTTATATATGTAAAATATTTATTTCTTCTAAAATGTGGAGAGTGCGGCTTATATACTCTACAGTCTGGAATATGTTGTAAGGGAGTGGAAAATAAAGAAAAGAAGCACTCAAACAAAGTGTGTTTGTTTTTCACTCCTGGTGAGCGTTTTTTTATTTATGTAAATGTTATTAATTTTTTCTTACGAGTCCATCTCATTTTTGAGTTGAATTCCGACTTAAGTCGTTCCTAACAACAACATTGTGTGCGATCTGATAATTAGCATATATGTTGCATATTCATTCAGACAATTGCTAATTATATCCTAATTATGTTTTGGTCCGCTTGCTTTGTGGCAGCTAATCCTGGAGCATTGCGACACACTGGACTTCCCAATATTCCCTGGAAGATGTTCCACATGATGGACATCCCAATATTCCCTGGAAGATGTTCCACATGATGCTTTTTGTCTTGTGGGGGATTTCCTTTTCACAGAAAAAGCTAAACAGTCCAGGGTCGGCTCATTAAAAGCAGGTCGCATTTAAATGAGGGAGCAATTCAGTGCACTCCAGGGCTTTGTTTAGCACACATGGCACTGCTGTAAGAAGTCATTTAATTCAAACACACACACACACACACAAACACACACACACACACACACACACACACACACACACACACACACACACACACACACAATGATACATCAAGATGAAGCTCGACCGTCTCATTTTCATCCAGCTCCCTTGTTCCCATTTCACACACACACACACACACACACACACACACACACACACACACACACACACACACACACACACACACACACACACACACACACACACACACACAGCGTCCACCTGGTACACTGTGTGTACGGATATGATACCGGTGAGAATGTGTGACCATGCTGTGTTCCCAACACATTCATGGACAAGTGAGTGGACTTAAGTGAGTTAAGCAGGTAAAGGTAAGCAGGTAACGGTAGGTAGGTGAAGGTAAGAAGGTAAAGGTAAGCAGGTAAAGGTAGGTAGGTAAAGATAAGAAAGTAAATGTAAGCAGGTAGAGGTAAGCAGGTAAAGGTAGGTAGGTAGGTAAAGGTAAGAAAGTAAATGTAAGCAGGTAAAGGCATGCAGGTAAAGGTAAGCAGGTAGAGATAAGCAGGTAAAGGTAAGAAGGTAAAAGTAGGCAGGTAAAGGTAAGCAGGTAGAGGAAAGCAGGTACAGGTTGGCAGGTACAGGCAAGCAGATAGAGGTAAGCAGGTAAAGGCATGCAGGTAAAGGTAAGCAGGTAGAGGTAAGCAGGTAAATGTATGCGGGTAGAGCTAAGCAGGTAAAGGTAGCTAGGTAAAGGTAAGAAAGTAAATGTAAGCAGGTAGAGATAAGCAGGTAAAGGTAAGCAGGTAAAGGTAAGCAGGTAGAGGTAAGCAGGTAGAGGAAAGCAGGTAAAGGAAAGCAGGTAAAGGTATGCAGGTAGAGGTAAGCAGGTTAAGGTATGCAGGTAGAGGTAAGCCGGTAGAGGTATGCAGGTAGAGGTATGAAGGTAGCGGTAAGCAGGTTGAGGTTTGCAGGTAGAGGTAAAAAGGTAGAGGTAAAAAGGTAGAGGTATGCAGGTCGAAGTATAAAGGTAGAGGTATAAAGGTAGAGGTATGCAGGTAGAGGTATGCAGGTGAATGTATAAAGGTAGAGGTAATCAGGTAGAGGTAAGCAGGTAAAGGTATGCAGGTAGAGGTAAGCTGGTAATGGCAAGCAGGGAGAGGTAAGCAGGTGGAGTTAAACCGGTAAAGGTAAGCAGGGAGAGGTAAGCAGGTGGCGTTAAATTGGTAAAGGTATGCAGGTAGAGGTAAGCAGGTAAAGGTAAGCAGATAGAAGTAAGCAGGTAGAGGTAAGCAGGGAGAGGTAAGCAGGTGGAGTTAAACCGGTAAAAGTATGCAGGTAGAGGTAAGCAGGTAAAGGTAAGCAGATAGAAGTAAGCAGGTAGAGCAGTGTTTCCCCCAGAAAATGTGTTAGTTAAGGTGGTGACTCTCCAGGGGGAGGGGACCGGGGAAGGGGGTGGGTGGGTGTAAGGATCGGTGTAACTCGGCCTGTCGTCATCACGTCTCCACCTCGTCGCTGCCACCACAGCCTGGGGGGGGCAATAGACTACCGACTGTGGTGAAGTAGGCCGGCTTCATCGCATGAAGAAACCTACAACTTTTGGTTGTGTTTTCCGCTACATTTGCTGAATGGCGATATACGATATATATCTCAATATTTTTTCGGTAAAGTAAAAACAAAACAGTCCTAGTTACCTGAGATATGAAGTACGTCATTATTATGACTTAATAATTTACTAAGTCAAAATAATGACAAAATAATGGCTTTCTAGGTCAAAATAATGACTTAAAAAGTCAAATTAATAACTTACTGTAAGTGAGCGTTTGCAATAAGCGTTTGAAAAAAAGAGTTAAAAGTGGGTCCACGTGCTGACATATGTTCAACTCATCATGCTTCATTTATTACAGCATTTGGGAAGCCTGTAGTTATTATTATTATGTAAATGTTATTTTTTTATCAACATGTGATAGCAGGGACCCTGCCATTCAAAACTAGGCTGCTGCATTACTAATGATTAATGTAACTATAGCTGAAAAAATAGTATAATAGCAATAGGAGAGACTATTCATCCCTGAACACCATGGAGTTCATGTCGGCTTAATGATGCACTTACATTATTATATCAACTATCAGAGACAGAAACTCTTCATTTAACATAATGTCCTTTTTTGCTGCTTCAACACAGAAAAAGGTCAAGTGAAATAACTTAGTTGTTAACTGTAGGTCGATAATGTCTGTCTTTCTCTCAGACAGACAGGGCTTTGCTGTCTGTAAAGACTTTAGTTTAGGCGGTGGCTTCGTTTTTAAGGCGGCCGCCTTAACTACGAAGCACTGCGGGAAACCTTGTAGAGGTATGCAGGGAAAGGTAAGCAGGTAGAGGTAAGCAGGTAAAGGTAAGCAGGTAGAGGTAAACAGGTAAAAGTAAGCAGGTAAAGGTAAACAGGTAAAAATAAACAGGTAAAGGTAAACAGGTAAAAGTAAACAGGTAAAGGTAAGCAGGTAAAGGTATGCAGGTAGAAGTAAGTAGGTAGAGGTTTGCACGTGGAGTTAAGCAGGTAAAGGTATGCAAGTAGAGGTAAGCAGGGAGAGGTAAGTAGATGGAGTTAAACTGGTAAATGTAAGCAGGTAGAGGTATGCAGGTAGAGGTATGCAGGTAAAGGTAAGCAGGTAGAGGTAACAAGATAAAGGTAAGCAGTAAAGGAAAGCAGGTAGAGGTAAGCAGGTAAATGTAAGCAGGTAAAGATAAGCAGGTAAAGGTAAGCAGGTAGAGGTAAGCAGATAGAAGTAAGCAGGTAAAGGTAAGCAGGTGGAGTTAAACCGGTAAAGGTAAGCGGGTAGAGATATGCAGGTAGAGGTAAGCAGGTAGAGGTATGCAGGTAGAGGTATGCAGGTAGAGGTAAGCAGGTAGAGGTAAGCAGGTAAAGGTAAGCAGGTAATGGTAAGCAGGTAGAGGTAAGCAGGTAAAGGTCAGCAGGTAGAGGTCAGCAGGTAAAGGTAAGCAGGTAAAGGTAAGCAGGTAAAGATAAGCAGGTAGAGGAAAGCAGGTAAATGTAAGCAGGTAAAGATAAGCAGGTAAAGGTAAGCAGGTAGAGGTAAGCAGGTATAGGTAAGCAGATAGAAATAAGCAGCTAAAGGTAAGCAGATAGAGTTAAGCAGGTAGAGGTAAGCAAGTAGAGGTAAGCAGTGAGAGTTAAGCAGGTAGAGGTAAGCAGGTAGAGGTAAGCAGGTAAAGATAAGCAGGTAGAGGAAAGCAGGTAAATGTAAGCAGGTAAAGGTAAGCAGGTAGAGGCCAGCAGGTAAAGATAAGCAGGTGGAGTTAAACCGGTAAAGGTAAGCAGGTAGAGGTATGCAGGTAGAGGTAAGCAGGTAGAGGTAAGCAGGTGGAGGTATGCAGGTAGAGGTAAGCAGGTAAAGGTAAGCAGGTTGAGGTCAGCAGGTAAAGGTAAGCAGGTAGAGGTAAGCAGGTAAAGGTAAGCAGGTGGAGGTAAGCAGGTGGAGGTAAACAGGTAAAGGTATGCAAGTAAAGGTGTGTGTGCTGATCAAGAAGATGCTGCGGACCTTCTTACTCTAGGCTGTAAGAAATGTGCTACAATATTAGTGTTTCCTATGAATGCTGTGTTTCTCTGGGGTTTTAGATTGGTGTGTGTGTGTGTGTGTGTGTGTGTGTGTGTGTGTGTGTGTGTGTGTGTGTGTGTGTGTGTGTGTGTGTGTGTGTGTGTGTGTGTGTGTGTGTGTGTGTGTGTGTGTGTGTACTTCAGTAAATAGAATATAATTTCCCTTTGAATAAATGTTTTGTCTTCAAGTTGTGTCGTCCTTCATTACTCCAAACTTCTAATTTGTTATAGAAAAAGAAAGTTTGTCCAGAAAATAAAAAGGAAAGTAGTTTAAAGAAGCAGTTTGAGTGAAAGGCGGCCATGAAAGAGAGTGTTTGATTGGAATGTGTGGCCAAACGTTGCATGTGATGATCAATAAATCAGCAATCACCTTTTTACACACACTTTGTCATCTTGTAACTGACTCACACACTCATATTCTGTACTACACCGCCTCTAAAAAGTACACCCCCAACCCCCCCTGTCGTCGTCACGTCATGACGTTGCTGGTTTTACGAGCAGAGGAGCATGTTCGGCAGCGCACACACACAGAGTACTTACAAGCAGACACGGTGTGTAGACAGAAAAGGGAGAACGGACGCATTTTGGTGCAAAAAGTAAAGATGAAGGTGAATTTATAACACTTAAACACCCTCAGGAAGAGGTCGGCAGTGTTTTAGCTACTTCTAAAATCACAAATAAAAAACGTTTCTTACAAGTAGCATTATCACTGGAGGACGAGGAATAGCTAAACATGCTTCACTACACACCGTAGGAGGATACAATAGCTCACCGGCGTCACAATGTAAACAAATGCCATGGATGGATCTACACCTGACATCCACTGTAAAGATACCAAGGACAAGAGTGTATCTCGTCGATACTACTATGATTACATCGATATTTTTTAGCATCACAAAATCTTTTTTTGTTTATTTTTAAATTTATGTTATGTTTATAAATTCAGGAAATATGTCCCTGGACACATGAGGACTTTGAATATGACCAATGTATGATCCTGTAACTACTTGGTATCGGGTCGATACCTAAATGTGTGGTATCATCCAAAACTAATCAAAGAAGAGAAAAATAAGTGATTATTACATTTTAACAGAAGTGTAGATAGAACACGTTAAAACAGAAAATAAGCAGATGTTAACAGTAAATAAGCAAGTAGATTACTAATCCATTTTTACAGTTTGTCCCTCATAATGTGTACTAAATAATAGGTGTATAAATGACACGATATGTTACTGCATACGTCAGCAGACTAATTAGGAGTCTTTGTTTGTTTACTTACTACTAAAAGACAAGTTGTCTAGTACGTTCACTATTTTATTTAAGGACTAAATGACAATAATAAAATATGTTTCATGTACCTTAAGATTTTTTTGTTCAAATAAAGACAATAATGACATTTTCTGTGGTCCCCTCTATTTAAAAAAGATCAAAAAGTATCAAAATACATGTTGGTACTGGTACCAAAATATTGGTATCGGGATAACACTAATATATATATATGTATGTGTGGGGGAAAAAATCACAAGACTATTTCATCTCTACAGGCCTGTTTCATGAGGGGGGGTACCCTCAATCATCAGGAGATTTTAATGGGAGCATTCGCATACCATGGTTTATATAGGGCACAGAGTGGGTGGGTACAGGCTGGCGTAGGGGCGTGGTGATTGGCTCATGTGTTACCTAGGAGGTGTTTCCGTCTATGGCGGCATGCTGTTACAATTTCGCTGCGCTTGTTGAGGGATGACAGGTCTGGACGGTAAATAATAAACAGTTTCTCTTTCAAGCATAGGTTGCATCTTTTATTACCACTATTGTAAGGTGTGCTGGATGCAAGAATTTGCCATGTTATTGAATATTCAACATTATTGTCTTTGAGGTCCCAAATGTGTTTGCTGAGTTCTGTGGTATTCCGCAGGTTTTGGTTCCTGAAAGAAGCCTTGTGATTGTTCCATCTGGTTTTGAACTCTCCCTCGGTTTATCCTACATATGTGTCGGATGTGTTAATGTCCTTGCGTATTACCTTAGATTGGTAGACAACTGATGTTTGTAAGTTGTCTACCAATCTAAGAAGCCTTGTGATTGTTCCATCTGGTTTTGAATTCTCCCTCGGTTAATCCTACATATGTGTCGGATGTGTTAATGTCCTTGCGTATTACCTTAGATTGGTAGACAACTGATGTTTGTAAGTTGTCTACCAATCTAAGGTAATACGCAAGGACATTAACACATCCGACACATATGTAGGATTAACCGAGGGAGAATTCAAAACCAGATGGAACAATCACAAGGCTTCTTTTAGGAACAAAAACCTGCGAAATACCACAGAACTCAGCAAACACATTTGGGACCTCAAAGACAATAATGTTGAATATTCAATAACATGGCAAATTCTTGCATCCAGCACACCTTACAATAGTGGTAATAAAAGATGCAACCTATGCTTGAAAGAGAAACTGTTTATTATTTACCGTCCAGACCTGTCATCCCTCAACAAGCGCAGCGAAATTGTAACAGCATGCCGCCATAGACGGAAACACCTCCTAGGTAACACATGAGCCAATCACCACGCCCCTACGCCAGCCTGTACCCACCCACTCTGTGCCCTATATAATCCATGGTATGTGAATGCTCCCATTAAAATCTCCTGATGATTGAGGGTACCCCCCCCTCATGAAACAGGCCTGTAGAGATGAAATAGTCTTGTGATTTTTTCCCACACATACATATATTGCGCTCTACTACGGTATCGAGCACTATTTTTTGTTTTTGGATAACCTTATTAAGACATATATATATATATATATATATATATATATATATATATATATATATATATATATATATATATATATATATATATATATATACTGTATATACTAAATATATATATATATATATATATACTGTATATACTAAATATATATATATATATATATATATACTGTATATACTATATATATATATATATATATATATATATATATATATATATATATTTATATATATATATATATATATATATATATATATATATATATATATATATTTATATATATATTTATATATATATATATATATATATATATATATATATATATATATATATATATATATATATATATATATATATATATATATATATATGTTGGGTTATGTCGTCTTAAGACCGGCTTTTATTCTTTGGCTTTTAACACTACGTGAGTTGTGTGGTCCTCTGTTGTCCTCTGTGTTTTTAAATGTTTATTTCTATTTACTGTTTTAATTGGTTTTACCCTTTAAAATCATTTGTAATCATATTTATTTTATATTGTTATGTTTTGTTTTTTTCTTGTTTTTTTTTGTTTGTTTTTATATATTGGTTTTATATGTATTTATTTATTGTTTTCATTCAGTCATAGGTGGAGCTAAGGACAATATTTGAATATTGTTTTTAATATTGTTGTGTAGCACTTTGGAAACATTTTGTTGTTTAAATTTGCTGTAGGAATAAAGTGGATTGGATTGGGTTATATATATATATATATATATATATATATATATATATATATATATATATATATATATATATATATATATATATATATGTATATATTTATATATATTTATATATATATATATATATATATATATATATGTATATATTTATATATATTTATATATATATATATATATATATATATATATATATATATATATATATATATATATATATATATATATATATATATATATATATATGTTGGGTTATATATATATTTGTGTATGTATATATATATATATATATATATATATATATATATATATATATATGTATATATATATATATATATATATATATATATATGTATATATATATATATATATATATATATATATATATATATATATATATATATATATATATATATATATATATATATATATATATATATATATATTTATATATATATAGATATATATCATACCAATTTAGAGGGGCACCATTTAAAATGTTGGATCCCTGATGTAAATGAACAATGGGTTAACATTACAATATTTAATATTTAACATCATTGTGTCCTACAAGAGTTACATGTTATAATTACAAATTAGAACCAAGGTAAAAAAAAAAAAAAAAAAAAAAAAAGTATTATATTTATATGTGTGCTCGCTTGCATCATTTTAATTTACAGTATAAATCAAAATGTATTGGATCAACTTGATCTCCATCCAACAATGCACATTATAATCAAATAGCACATAATCCTGCTTAGAAACTAGGCAGTAATTGGGTATGTAATTATTATTTTTACTATAAATATCTCATTAGTCACTGTAATGAACTTCAATATATTGTACCACCTTGTGAAGTGCAATACAAATAACATCTATTGTTATTTTTTTTTATTGTATACCACCGTTTTTATACATGTTGTCCAATCTTGTGTAGTGGAGTGGAGCGTGGACAGAAAAGATGATACCTGTGAGAAGGTGCGAGCCAGCTCTGTTCCCACTGGATTAGTCTCCCTGTCAACGTGTGTTTGCAGAAAAGGTAACACACCATGTACACAATCACGTGACTGCATGAACCCAAACATCACACCACCCATTCCATCCATCCATCCATCCATCTATCCATCCATCCATGTTTGTTGGAACGCTACTTATGATGTGGTTTTTTGTCAAGTTCAACGTAGGAAGTCACTTTTTACTCATGAGGTTAAGGCCCGCCTTACGTTGCTTCTGATTGGTTGATACCGCGTGCTGCCTTCCGTGGTTGGCTGGATTTCAAAGTATATAAGTGTGAGGAAATGTCGAAATGTGCTGACAAATGTTTTGTTTGACAACTTGATACCAAACAGAGGAAGGCAACATCACACAGCAAACACACACACGCATACTGGTTATCATTTGGAATGGGGACCAAGTGTTTGATCATGACTTGTGAGCACCACCCTTTCTACAGGTTGTGGAGGCATAAAAAGGTAAAAAGGTGTAAAATGTCCACTGCCCAGTTAGCTCATACACGTCTTTAAATCTCTGGATTGATGAAGTAATGTGCTGATCATTCTTACTGGGGACCCTGGGGAAAAAGACCTAATATGGTTCATGGGGACCACATTTAAACAATTGTGCATAATTCACACAAATTTGTACGAGTTAGGGTTAAATCTAACCCTACATGTTTTATGGGCCAACGCTTAAAAAATGACTAAGCCATCTTTAGAATGGATCTGACTATCATTTAAAAAGGTTTGTTTTTTTGTCCCCATACCATCATAAGTCCCCTAAAGGTGACTGTGTAAACCAGACCTGGGTACATTAAGGCCCGAGGGCCACATGCGGCCCGTTAAGCTATTCAATCTGGCCCGCCGGACATTCCCAAATAATTATTTAGATGTTTAAGATGTAAAGTGTATTTCAAATATGTTGTCAATATTCAGTGTTTTATCGTTCGTAGTTAATATTGTAAATCCCACATTCTCTATTTTCATGTACATTCTGGGTCTCTCATTCAGTAAAAAAAATAAAATTCCATTCCCTTTTTTCAGGCGGTCTGTCATAACGTTTTTAGCATTCAATCAGACATTAATAATAATAATAATAATAATAATAATATATTTTATTTGTAAAAAGCACTTTACATTGAGCAAACAACCTCAAAGTGCTACAGTGTATTAAAAAATAAACAATTAAAAGATAATAAAAATAAATAAAAATAAAAACTAGAATAGCCTAATAGCTAGAACTAGTATGCATATATCTAAAAGAAGGGTTTTTAAGCCTTTTTTAAAAATATCCACAGTCTGTGGTACCCTCAGGGGGTCAGGGAGAGCGTTCCACAGACTGGGAGCGGCGGAGCAGAAAGCCCCTCACATTATTGTGAGTTTTTGTATTAGTGTTCCTAAAAATAGATATACTGGCCCCCAAACACATTTATTTCTCTAAATTTGGCCCCCTGAGTCAAAAAAATTGCCCAGGCCTGGTGTAAACAGAGCAATGTCTCCATTAAGTAAGCACACACACACACACTTACACACACACACACATACACACACTCCGACTGCTACTACGAGGGAATAATGAACTAGGCTACACACTAAAAACTGCTGGGTTATTTTGACAACCCAATTTATGACTTGGAAGTGTTGGGTTATATTTTGAAGTTATTTTTATGAAGATATATTCATATATATATATATATATATATATATATATATATATATATATATATATATTAGGGCTGCAACTAACAACTAATTTCATAATTGATTAATCTGTCGAGTATTACTTCGATTAATTGATTAATAATCGGATAAAAGAGACAAACTATATTTTTATCCTTTCCAGTATTTTATTGGAAAAAAAAACAGCATACTGGCACAATACTTATTTTGATTATTGTTTCTCAGCTGTTTGTAAATGTTGCAGTTTATTAAAAAAAAAAAAAATATGTATATATATATATATATATATATATATATATATATATATATATATATATATATATATATATATATGTATGTGTGGGAAAAAAATCACAAGACTATTTCATCTCTACAGGCCTGTTTCATGAGGGGGGGTACCCTCAATCATCAGGAGATTTTAATGGGAGCATTCGCATACCATGGTTTATATAGGGCACAGAGTGGGTGGGTACAGGCTGGCCTAGGGGCGTGGTGATTGGCTCATGTGTTACCTAGGAGGTGTTTCCGTCTATGGCGGCATGTTGTTACAATTTCTCTGCGCTTGTTGAGGGATGACAGGTCTGGACGGTAAATAATAAACAGTTTCTCTTTCAAGCATAGGTTGCATCTTTTATTACCACTATTGTAAGGTGTGCTGGATGCAAGAATTCTTGCAGGCCTGTAGAGATGAAATAGTCTTGTGATTTTCTTCCCACACAGACATATATTGTGCTCTACTACGGTATCGAGCACTATTTTTTGGATAACCTTATTAAGACATATATATATGTCTTAATAAGGTTATCCAAAAAATAGTGCTCGATACCATAGTAGAGCGCAATATATGTCTGTGTGGGAAAAAAATCACAAGACTATTTCATCCAGCACACACTATTGTAAGGTGTGCACACCTTACAATAGTGGTAATAAAAGATGCAACCTATGCTTGAAAGAGAAACTGTTTATTATTTACCGTCCAGACCTGTCATCCCTCAACAAGCGCAGCGAAATTGTAACAACATGCCGCCATAGACGGAAACACCTCCTAGGTAACACATGAGCCAATCACCACGCCCCTAGGCCAGCCTGTACCCACCCACTCTGTGCCCTATATAAACCATGGTATGCGAATGCTCCCATTAAAATCTCCTGATGATTGAGGGTACCCCCCCTCATGAAACAGGCCTGTAGAGATGAAATAGTCTTGTGATTTTTTTCCCACACATACATATATTGCGCTCTACTACTGTATCGAGCACTATTTTTTGGATAACCTTATTAAGACATATATATATATATATATATATATATATATATATATATATACACACATATACACAAGGGAATGAAGTGTAACTAATCCGGAATACGTGTAGTGTGCAACTATGTGTGGAAATCAACTGTAGAGTGTTACCAGTAGTGTTGAGCTAGAGGTGGAAGTCCAAGAGGGGCATGCTTGCCAACCTTGAGACCTCCAAATTCGGGAGATTGGGGTGGGGGGTGGGGAGGTTGAGGTGGGCGGGGTTGGTGGTAGCGGGGGTGTATATTGTAGCCCGGAAGAGTTAGTGCTGCAAGGGGTTCTGGGTATTTGTTCTGTTGTGTTACGGTGCGGATGTTCTCCCGAAATGTGTTTGTCATTCTTGTTTGCTGTGGGTTCACAATGTGGCGCATATTTGTAACAGTGTTAAAGTTGTTTATACGGCCACCCTCAGTGTGACCTGTATGGCTGTTGATCAAGTATGTCTTGCAGTCACTTACGTGTGTCTGCAGAAGCCGCATACAACATGTGACTGGGCCGACACTCTGTTTGTATGGTGAAAAAGCGGAAGCGCCGACAGGTTGTAGAGGATGCTAAAGGTAGTGCCATCATGGCACGCCCTTCATATTATATTCTGGGTGAAAATCGGGAGAGATTCGGAAGAATGATTGCCCCGGGAGGTTTTCGGGAGGGGCACTGAAATTCAGGAGTCTCCCGGTAAAATCGGGAGGGTTGGCAAGTATGAAGAGGGGCAAGGCTGGCTCGGCGGTCCGTGAGCAGGCAGGAAGTCGGGGGCAATAGAGAGGCGTCAAAGTCCGTGTCCAGGCGGGAGGTCGAGATCCAAGAGGCAGCCAGAGAACCAGAGGGGAACACAGGGTGACGAGACACACGGCTCGTAACGTGGGAACGGAGGAATGCTGCTGGAAGACGACGAGGGGGATACGAGACCCACCAACACGGAGGTGGAGAAACACACAGAGAAAGAGTATGCATATAGCTTGGAGAATTTTGGCATACTGTTCAGGAACAGGTCGCTACGTTCTGGCACAGGATAGGCAGGAGAGCTCATCCGCGACAGGTGTGTAGATTGCTGATTGGCGATTGAATGCAGCCGCTTGCCGCAGCCGGAGTGGCGCCCGCCGGCGCACTCTTGGAGGTGCGCCCAGCACAGATGAATGCGCACTGGGGTGCACTCAGGCCGTGACAAATTCCTGGGTTCTCAAAACTGTGAACCATTTTGGGGTTGTTTTTCAATGAGTAACGCATTTTTGGGGTAAAAGGCTTTTTTTTAATTAAAATGGTACTTTGTAGGGCGCAACAGACTGGATTCACCTGACCGGGTGGCGGGGCTCTCCCTTAGAGATAGGGTGAGAAGCTCTGCCATCCGGGGTGGAGCTCAAAGTAAAGCCGCTGCTCCTCCACATGGAGAGGAGCCAGATGAGGTGGTTCGGGCATTTGGGGGGAGACCGGATGCAATGGACGTCCAGTTGGTCTGACAAAATATTGTGAAAGTCCAGTCCATAGTGGATCTAACATAATATTGTGAGAGTCCAGTCCATAGTGGATCTAACATAATATTGTGAGAGTCCAGTCCATAGTGGATCTAACATAATAGTGAGAGCCCAATCCATAGTGGATCTAACATAATAGTGTGAGAGTCCAGTCCACAGTGGATCTAACATAATAGTGAGAGTCCAGTCCATAGTGGATCTAACATAATAGTGTGAGAGTCCAGTCCATAGTGGATCTAACATAATAGTGAGAGTCCAATCCATAGTGGATCTAACATAATAGTGTGAGAGTCCAGTCCACAGTGGATCTAACATAATAGTGAGAGTCCAGTCCATAGTGGATCTAACATAATAGTGTGAGAGTCCAGTCCATAGTGGATCTAACATAATAGTGAGAGTCCAGTCCATAGTGGTTCTAACATAATAGTGTGATAGTCCAGTCCATAGTGGATCTAACATAATATTGTGAGAGTCCACTCCATAGTGGATCTAACATAATAGTGAGAGTCCAGTCCATAGTGGATCTAACATAATAGTGAGAGTCCAGTCCATAGTGGATCTAACATAATAGTGTGAGAGTCCAGTCCATAGTGGATCTAACATAATAGTGAGAGTCCAATCCATAGTGGATCTAACATAATAGTGTGAGAGTCCAGTCCACAGTGGATATAGCATAATATTGAGAGTCCAGTCCATAGTGGATCTAACATAATAGTGTGAGAGTCCAGTCCATAGTGGATCCAACATAATAGTGAGAGTCCAGTCCATAGTGGATCTAACATAATATTGTGAGAGTCCAGTCCATAGTGGATCTAACATAATAGTGAGAGTCCAGTCCATAGTGGATCTAACATAATATTGTGAGAGTCCAGTCCATAGTGGATCTAACATAATAGTGAGACTCTAGGCCATAGTGGGGCCAGCAGAAGACCATCCCGAGCGGAGACGGGTTAGCAGTCCCAAACGATGCACAGGCGAACGGTCCACCCCGGGTCCCAACTCTGGACAGCCAGCACTTCATCCATGGCCATCGGACCTGTGTCCCACCCCCTCCACAAGGGAGAGGGGGGCAGAGGGTAATCCGTGCGTTGGCATCTTTCATGCGGTGGAGCCACTGGAGGGGTTTGTGGTCCAAGCAGAGACTGAATGAGCGCCCCAGGAGGTGGTACCGGAGGGCCTCGACCGCCCACCGAATGGCGAGGCGCTCCCTCTCCACGGCACAACTACACACCAAATGGGCAAGGCCCACCTGGGCCATCCACGCACCTGTCGCTGACTTCGAGACCGGTCCTGGCACACCCTGTTCCGCTGCAGGCCCGCAGGCCACGCCCCCTCCACAGTGTGCTTTTGAATCGACCTGGCATGGAAAAACTAGCAAAGATTCAGAGGAAGAGACCGGGCGGCAGAATTCAATGAGCATGTATCGGACTTTTCTGTCTCCCTGGACGGATTCTCGCTCATCTGGTCGGACTTTGACCGAGAGCTAGTGGGCAGCCTAGGACAGAGTTGGCTCACTCGGTTATTTTGTTGGGTCTGTTCTGTGCACGATATGTATTAATTAATGTTCTGTTTTTTTTTTTATTGTGTTTTACTTTTGTAGCTGTACGTAGACATGGCGCCGCTGAACTGGCAGATGTTTGTATCTGTTCTGTGCTCTTGCACGTCCTTTGTGTTCCTAATTAAAAGTCTCCCTCTTGTATTCATGCGTTTTACCCTGTTTCTGTGTCGTTTCTGTCCACTGTGGGATGAATCAAGTCTGAAAAAAAAAAAGTCCATCCTCTCCTCCGAGACGTCTTGAAGGCCAGCAGGAGAGAAAAAAGCAGCAAACAAGTGAAAGAGATGATTGATTTTTCACATGTTTGCTGCTCATAGACAGATTCTAGGGAAACATAATCCTGTTAGAAAGTCCATTTTGTGCTATCAGGGACCTGTTAGAGGATTTGCATATGCAAATGATTTAAAAGAAGCTCCATGCAGAGGAATTAATTACTCTGATTTGAAATATGTGTGTGTTTTTCTTTCTGTATTTAACTACTAAGTCTTTCTTATATTTTTCTTTGTGCATTTTGCAGAACCAAGACAGAAATAAGGCAGAAGAATTCATCTCATCCTGCAGGGAAATACTTTGTGTTTTGGCCAAAATATGCATCCAAGTGTAAAAATATACAGCAGACTGCAAAAAACCATGAGGCTCTGAAGTCTGCAGCCAGAAAAGTTGACCTGCGACCTGAGTGGGAGCGGTTGGCTGAAATAAAATGACGACTTGGACGTATTTCAAGTATCCGTCTGATACTGTATCTATTTTTATGTATGTAATTATAATAAGAGTAATGTAACATGAGAGGCGCTTACTTTGGTGAAGTACATGTTTCGACTCAAATGAGGTGTTTTCATGCAGTATGTAAAGGAGCAGAGTAATGATGATATCAGATATCAGCTAAAAAAAACAGTATCGGATGATATCGGCTTGCATCTAAAAATACTTTACATGAGCTTCAGACAGTCTAAAAGTCACAATGTTTCTTCTATTTTACTCAAATTATTTACAAAAGGTAAATACTAGGAGTGAATAGCTGCACAACAGCTAGGCACAAAATAGCACACAAGCTATGAGGGTTGTCCCGATACCAATATTTAGCGGTATCAAAATGTATTTCGATACTTTTCTAAATAAAGGGGATCACAAAAAATTTAATTATTGTATTTATTTAAACAAAACATCTTAGTGTACATGAAAAATATGTTTATTATTGTAATTTAGTCCTTAAATAAAATAGTGAACATACGAGACAACTTGTCTTTTAGTAGTAAGTAAACAAACAAAGACTCCTGCAGTAACATATTGTGTCATTTACACCTATTATTTTGTACACATTATGAGGGACAAACTGTACAAATTCATTATTAATCTATATGTTCATTTACTGTTAATATCTGCTTGTGTTCAGTTCTAACATGTTCTATCTCAGTGACGTGCAGTGAGGTTTGAGGTTGACCCACAAGTGGTGTTTACAAAGGTGCAGTATGATGCTAAGTTAAGTCACTGACCCACAAGTCATGTTTACAAACATGACAGTGGCACCGGCTCAAAATCACAAAAACACACATAGTATGATTCTAGAATAAAAATTGTCAACACACTTAGTACACAATTAACAGCACCACAGACAACTTTTTGACTTGGGGGCCGTATTGGGTAAAAACAATTTGGCCAGGCTATATATATATATTTATATATATATATATATATATATATATATATATATATATATATATATATATATATGTATGTGTGGGAAAAAATCACAAGACTACTTCATCTCTACAGGCCTGTTTCATGAGGGGGTACCCTCAATCGTCAGGAGATTTTAATGGGAGCATTCGCATCCCATGGTTTATATAGGGCACAGAGTGGGTGGGTACAGGCTGGCCTAGGGGCGTGGTGATTGGCTCATGTGTTACCTAGGAGGTGTTTCCGTCTATGGCGGCATGTTGTTACAATTTCGCTGCGCTTGTTGAGGGATGACAGGTCTGGACGGTAAATAATAAACAGTTTCTCTTTCAAGCATAGGTTGCATCTTTTATTACCACTATTGCAAGGTGTGCTGGATGCAAGAATTTGCCATGTTATTGAATATTCAACATTATTGTCTTTGAGGTCCCAAATGTGTTTGCTGAGTTCTGTGGTATTTCGCAGGTTTTGGTTCCTGAAAGAAGCCTTGTGATTGTTCCATCTGGTTTTGAATTCTCCCTCGGTTAATCCTACATATGTGTCGGATGTGTTAATGTCCTTGCGTATTACCTTAGATTGGTAGACAACTGATGTTTGTAAGCACCCCCCGTTGAGGGGGCAATCAGGTTTCTTTCGACAATTACATCCTTTGTTGGTTTTGGAGTCGCTCTGTCTGAGGGCCGACGGCTCATTTGCAATTGTTTTGTTGTGGTTTGAGATGATTTGTCGTATATTGTTCATGCAGCTGTAGCTCAATTTAATGTTGTTCTTGTTGAATACTTTTCTTAGGATGTTGTCTTTGGGAAAGTGTTTGTCAATCAGATTGAGGAATTTGTGTCCAATGTTCGTTGAGACGTTTTTGCTGTATGGGGGGTTGTACCAGATGATGTCGTTCCGTTTTCTGTTCTTTTTTGGCTGGTTTCCTGGCGTGGGTTCATAGGTGAGGGTGAAATTGTATCCGCTTTCATCAAGGGCTTTTTGGTACGGGGGGGTTGCTTGGTCAAATTCAGCTTTGCTAGATGACAGCATCGAAATACCACAGAACTCAGCAAACACATTTGGGACCTCAAAGACAATAATGTTGAATATTCAATAACATGGCAAATTCTTGCATCCAGCACACCTTACAATAGTGGTAATAAAAGATGCAACCTATGCTTGAAAGAGAAACTGTTTATTATTTACCGTCCAGACCTGTCATCCCTCAACAAGCGCAGCGAAATTGTAACAACATGCCGCCATAGACGGAAACACCTCCTAGGTAACACATGAACCAATCACCACGCCCCTAGGCCAGCCTGTACCCACCCACTCTGTGCCCTATATAAACCATGGTATGCGAATGCTCCCATTAAAATCTCCTGACGATTGAGGGTACCCCCCCTCATGAAACAGGCCTGTAGAGATGAAATAGTCTTGTGATTTTTTTCCCACACATACATATATATATATATATATATATATATATATATATATATATATATATATATATACACATACATACATATATATATATATATATATATATATATATTTATATATTTATATATATTCCTCGCGCACTAACTGACCGAAAGAGCATGCACGAGTGCAATGTTGTCATGTTATAGATGGGAAAATGCATTTTTAGACAATATTAATATGCCTGAGCGGCTAGGAAACCCCGAGAGTAACAAGCGGTGAAAAATGGATTAGAAAAGACAGATTAAAAAAAATAATAGTAATTAAAAATAACAAATATTAATCCAGCCCGCGGCCCGTAGTTTGGGGACTCCTGCACTAGACAATACATATATCTTACCTTTACTTGTAAGTGAAGTCCATTCACCTTTCCTTCTGGACCAACATCTCTATGACTTTGTTGTGGAAGTTCTCCTTTTTCTCTTTTTCTTTGCCACCAAATGCAAGCTCCTGTTTCCCCAACAAGCAAATGGTGTTTATCAGCTCTTTAAATATCTCACCATGTTCCTTTACCTCGTCACCATGTTCCTTCACATCGTCACCATGTTCCTTTACATCGTCACCCTGTTCCTTTACATCGTCACCATGTTCCTTCACATCGTCACCGTGTTCCTTTACATCGTCACCATGTTCCTTCACATCGTCACCGTGTTCCTTTACATCGTCACCATGTTCCTTTACATCGTCACCATGTTCCTTCACATCGTCACCGTGTTCCTTTACATCGTCACCATGTTCCTTTACATCGTCACCATGTTCCTTCACATCGTCACCGTGTTCCTTCACATCGTCACCACGTTCCTTTACATCGTCACCACGTTCCTTTACATCGTCACCGTGTTCCTTTACATCGTCACCGTGTTCCTTTACATCGTCACCTTGTTCCTTTACATCGTCACCGCGTTCCTTTACATCGTCACCGCGTTCCTTTACATCGTCACCGCGTTCCTTTACATCGTCACCGCGTTCCTTTACATCGTCACCGCGTTCCTTTACATCGTCACCGCGTTCCTTTACATCGTCACCGCGTTCCTTTACATCGTCACCGCGTTCCTTTACATCGTCACCGCGTTCCTTTACATCGTCACCGCGTTCTTTTACATCGTCACCGCGTTCCTTTACATCGTCACCGTGTTCCTTTACATCGTCACCGTGTTCCTTTACATCGTCACCACGTTCCTTCACATCGTCACCACGTTCCTTTACATCGTCACCGTGTTCCTTTACATCGTCACCGTGTTCCTTTACATCGTCACCCTGTTCCTTTACATCGTCACCCTGTTCCTTTACATCGTCACCGTGTTCCTTTACATCGTCACCACGTTCCTTTACATCGTCACCATGTTCCTTTACATCATGTTCCTTTACATCGTCACCATGTTCCTTTACATCATCATTGTGGATGCTGATCTAACTTACAGCCAGATCGATACAGGATATTGCAAACGCTTTGAAATAAATCTGACCTTGAATGTAGGCGGATGAGCTTTCATGTTTGTCAAGGCTTCTCAGCAGCTTTTTCAGATCCATCTCATTCCATCCATTTCCTACCGCTTGTCCCTCTCAGGGTTGCGCGGGGAAGACAAGTTATTTTCTGTCCTCGGACCACACACATTTGAATCAAATCCGGCAGTTCTGGCGTTGCTCTCCCAGTATTAATCACTTCTTGCTTTGTTTCAAAGTCCACTCTTGAAAAATTCCTTATTTTAGATATTAAATCCTCCATTTTTCTAGTAAAAAAACGTTTGCGGGAAGCCGAGCAGTTATTGTCTTGTTGTTTTCTTCTTCTACTTCTTACAGGTCAACAGGTGTTGACAGTTCATGAACTTTTGATATAACGCCCCCTTACTGTGAAACAGAGGTACTTGCAGCCTCATGGCCTGCCTTCCCCCCGTGGTTATTGTCATCAGGAAACACGGAATTTCCACGATTTTCACTATTTCCATTATCAAAATATACACACCAAAATCACATTAAAAGCATAGCATATTTCAACTGATTTTTTTATTGTATTACTTTGTTTTTTGTGACAGCACGTCACTGTTCTATACACACTTCTGTTAAAATGTGATAATCACTTATTCTTGGATGATATCACAAATTATTATTAATAATGCATTATTATTTATTTTTTCTTTATTTAATTGATGTATTTGCAAATACTATTTTGTTTTTCTGCTGTTTCTTTCTTTTTTGGAGGTGGGGCGGGGGCTGGTATGGTTTGGAGATATATATATATACACACAGGTAAAAGCCAGTAAATTAGAATATTTTGAAAAACTTGATTTATTTCAGTAATTGCATTCAAAAGGTGTAACTTGTACATTATATTTATTCATTGCACACAGACTGATGCATTCAAATGTTTATTTCATTTAATTTTGATGATTTGAAGTGGCAACAAATGAAAATCCAAAATTCCGTGTGTCACAAAATTAGAATATTACTTAAGGCTAATACAAAAAAGGGATTTTTCGAAATGTTGGCCAACTGAAAAGTATGAAAATGAAAAATATGAGCATGTACAATACTCAATACTTGGTTGGAGCTCCTTTTGCCTCAATTACTGCGTTAATGCGGCGTGGCATGGAGTCGATGAGTTTCTGGCACTGCTCAGGTGTTATGAGAGCCCAGGTTGCTCTGATAGTGGCCTTCAACTCTTCTGCGTTTTTGGGTCTGGCATTCTGCATCTTCCTTTTCACAATACCCCACAGATTTTCTATGGGGCTAAGGTCAGGGGAGTTGGCGGGCCAATTTAGAACAGAAATACCATGGTCCGTAAACCAGGCACGGGTAGATTTTGCGCTGTGTGCAGGCGCCAAGTCCTGTTGGAACTTGAAATCTCCATCTCCATAGAGCAGGTCAGCAGCAGGAAGCATGAAGTGCTCTAAAACTTGCTGGTAGACGGCTGCGTTGACCCTGGATCTCAGGAAACAGAGTGGACCGACACCAGCAGATGACATGGCACCCCAAACCATCACTGATGGTGGAAACTTTACACTAGACTTCAGGCAACGTAGATCCTGTGCCTCTCCTGTCTTCCTCCAGACTCTGGGACCTGGATTTCCAAAGGAAATGCAAAATTTGCATGGTTGGGTGATGGTTTGGGGTGCCATGTCATCTGCTGGTGTCGGTCCACTCTGTTTCCTGAGATCCAGGGTCAACGCAGCCGTCTACCAGCAAGTTTTGGAGCACTTCATGCTTCCTGCTGCTGACCTGCTCTATGGAGATGGAGATTTCAAGTTCCAACAGGACATGGCGCCTGCACACAGCGCAAAATCTACCCGTGCCTGGTTTACGGACCATGGTATTTCTGTTCTAAATTGGCCCGCCAACTCCCCTGACCTTAGCCCCATAGAAAATCTGTGGGGTATTGTGAAAAGGAAGATGCAGAATGCCAGACCCAAAAACGCAGAAGAGTTGAAGGCCACTATCAGAGCAACCTGGGCTCTCATAACACCTGAGCAGTGCCAGAAACTCATCGACTCCATGCCACGACGCATTAACGCAGTAATTGAGGCAAAAGGAGCTCCAACCAAGTATTGAGTATTGTACATGCTCATATTTTTCATTTTCATACTTTTCAGTTGGCCAACATTTCTAAAAATCCCTTTTTTGTATTAGCCTTAAGTAATATTCTAATTTTGTGACACACGGAATTTTGGATTTTCATTTGTTGCCACTTCAAATCATCAACATTAAATGAAATAAACATTTGAATGCATCAGTCTGTGTGCAATGAATAAATATAATGTACAAGTTACACCTTTTGAATGCAATTACTGAAATAAATCAAGTTTTTCAAAATATTCTAATTTACTGGCTTTTACCTGTATATATATATATATATATATATATATATATATATACATAAACACATATATATATATATATATACATAAACACATATATATATATATACATATATATATATATATATATATATATATATATATATATATATATATATATATATATATATATATATCTATCTATCTATCTATCTATCTATCTATCTATCTATCTATCTATATATCTATATATATATATATATATACATATATATATCTAATATATATATAAATATATATTAGCGTTCTCCCGATACCAATATGTTGGTACCGGTACCAGTACCAAAATGTATTTAGATACTTTTCGGTACTTTTCAATACTTTTCTAAATAAAGTGGTCCACAAAAAATGTCATTATTGTCTTTATTTGAACAAAAAATCTTAGTGTACATGAAACATATGTTTATTATTGTCATTTAGTCCTTAAATAAAATAGGGAACTTGTCTTTTAGTAGTAAGTAAACAAACAAAGACTCCTAATTAGTCTGCTGACGTATGCAGTAACATATTGTGTCATTTATACACCTATTATTTTGTACACATTATGAGGGACAAACTGTAAAAATGGATTATTAATCTACTTGTTTATTAACTGTTAACATCTGCTTCGTTCTCTTTTCAAATATTCTATCTACACTTCTGTGAAAACGTAATAATCACTTATTCTTCTCTTCTTTGATACTTTACATCAGTTTTGGATGATACCACACATTTAGGTATGGATCCGATACCAAGTAGTTACAGGATCATACATTGGTCTATTCAAAGTCCTCATGTGTCCAGGGACGTATCTCATGACTTTATAAACATAATATACATTTTTTAAAAAGGAAAAAATATTTTTCAGTCGATGTAATCATAGTAGTATCGACTCGATACGCTCTTGTACCTGGTATCATTACAGTGGATGTCAGGTATAGATCTACCCATGGTGTTTTTTTACATTCAGGGGTGCTAGCTTTTGTTAGCGGTGAGCTATTGCATCCTCCTACGTCCTCCAGTGATAATGCTACTTGTATGAAACTTACTTTATTTTTCTGAGGGCATTTCAGTGTTATAATTTCACCTTTATCTTTACTTTTTACACCAAAATGCGTCCGTTCTCCCTTTTCTGTCTACACACTGTGTCTGCTTGTAAGTACTCTGTGTGTGTGCGCTGCCGAACATGCTCCTCTGCTCCTTAAACCAGCAATGTCATGATGTGACGACGCGACGCCATGCCCTTTAAAAAAAATAAAAAAATAAAACAAAATGGGGAACCGGTACTTTTCAAACAGAGTATAGTATTCTTTTGTTTCATTAGTACCGCAATACTATACCAATACTGTACTACTACCGTACAACCCTACAAACTGTAGGTTATAATCATTGAACTCCAAGGTGGAAGCGTATTAGAACTTATCCAGTAACAAACGTGTCCGCATCATTCATAATACTGCGTCATGAGCTGAATTTAATAAATCATTGTAATCACAAGGTGTCGCCGATAGTACGAATTACCCCTCCAGTTCAACTTAAAGACAGCATAAGTCTATTTCAGACGGTTAATAATGAATTTGTTAGTGTTTTTCATTGTTCTCTGTCTGACTCATTCCACTTGATTAAACCTTTTCCTAACATTCCACACTACTAAATAATACAAGTGTGTACTATGATATCGTATAGGATAGGATAGGACTTTATTCTCATTGCACAAGTACAAACCCCATTTCCATATGAGTTGGGAAATTGTGTTAAATGTAAATACAAACGGAATACAATGATTTGCAAATCATTTTCAACCCATATTCAGTTGAATATGCTACAAAGACAACATATTTGATGTTCAAACTGATAAACATTATTTTTTTGCAAATAATCATTAACTTTAGAATTTGATGCCAGCAACACGTGACAAAGAAGTTGGGAAAGGTGGCAATAAATACTGATAAAGTTGAGGAATGCTCATCAAACACTTATTTGGAACATCCCACAGGTGAACAGGCAAATTGGGAACAGGTGGGTGCCATGATTGGGTATAAAAGTAGATTCCATGAAATGCTCAGTCATTCACAAACAAGGATGGGGCGAGCTATTGCAAGGAATTTAGGGATTTCACCATCTACGCTCCGTAATATCATCAAAGGGTTCAGAGAATCTGGAGAAATCACAGCACGTAAGCAGCTAAGCCCGTGACCTTCCATCCCTCAGGCTGTACTGCATCAACAAGCGACATCAGTGTGTAAAGGACATCACCACATGGGCTCAGGAACACTTCAGAAACCCACTGTCAGTAACTACAGTTGGTCGCTACATCTGTAAGTGCAAGTTAAAACTCTCCTATGCAAGGCGAAAACCGTTTATCAACAACACCCAGAAACGCCGTCGGCTTCGCTGGGCCTGAGCTCATCTAAGATGGACTGATGCAAAGTGGAAAAGTGTTCTGTGGTCTGACGAGTCCACATTTCAAATTGTTTTTGGAAACTGTGGACGTCGTGTCCTCCGGACCAAAGAGGAAAAGAACCATCCGGATTGTTCTAGGCGCAAAGTGTAAAAGGCAGCATGTGTGATGGTATGGGGGTGCATTAGTGCCCAAGACATGGGTAACTTACACATCTGTGAAGGCGCCATTAATGCTGAAAGGTACATACAGGTTTTGGAGCAACATATGTTGCCATCCAAGCAACGTTACCATGGACGCCCCTGCTTATTTCAGCAAGACAATGCCAAGTCACGTGTTACATCAACGTGGCTTCATAGTAAAAGAGTGTGGGTACTAGACTGGCCTGCCTGTAGTCGAGACCTGTCTCCCATTGACAATGTGTGGCGCATTATGAAGCCTAAAATAGCACAAGGGAGACCCCCGGACTGTTGAACAACTTAAGCTGTACATCAAGCAAGAATGGGAAAGAATTCCACCTGAGAAGCTTCAAAAATGTGTCTCCTCAGTTCCCAAACGTTTACTGAGTGTTGTTAAAAGGAAAGGCCATGTAACACAGTGGTGAACATGCCCTTTCCCAACTACTTTGGCACGTGTTTCAGCCATGAAATTCTAAGTTAATTATTATTTCCCCCAAAAATATATAGTTCATGAGTTTGAACATCAAATATGTTGTCTTTGTAGTGCATTCAACTGAATATGGGTTGAAAAGGATTTGCAAATCATTGTATTCCGTTTATATTTACATCTAACACAATTTCCCAACTCATATGGAAATGAGGTTTGTACAATGAAACTATGTTTTCAGCACAAACTCGTTCAAGATGAGACAAACAAACAGTGTACAGAACAGGAACGCTGATGGGTCGCCACGAGGCGCCCTGTGAAAGATAAGAAAAAGGTAAAAAAGCTGGGGAAGAAGATGAGTAAAAAAATACAATCTACACTGGGCTCCTAAGGGCCTAGTCTGGAGTGGGAAAAAAACCTCCATGCAATGCACACATAAACATGTTACATTTAATAACGACGACTCGCAACAGAGGGGGTGGGGAGTTGGATCCCTGGAGGTCAACTGCTGCTATGAAGCGCTGCCAGCCGTCCATCACCCCGAAGGGAAACAAGCGGTGGGGAAGGCGTGGGTGGGGGAGGGGGGGGGTGTATGTGCCTGTGGAGAGGCGGGGCCGGCGGACCCGCGTCCAAATGGACTACAGGTGCGTGGGTCGGGCAGCTGGGCACAATCAGATAATCTGTCCGTGTATAAAAGGGTGACAGCCGAGAGAGACGAGAGGAGACGGAGAAAAGGTGCTGCTGAAAAGCAGACGGCGAACGACGGCGACGTGCTGCTGGAAAGCAGACGGCGGACGGAAGGAAACCATTCGTGTGCTCACGTAAGAAAAGGCAGCGGCTGAAAATCACGCCAAAGACTCTGTTCCCGAAAAAAATAAAGAAGTCTAAACCATCAAAAAAAAAAAAAATAAATAAATAAAATTTTTTGATGGTTTAGACATCTTTATTTTTTTCGGGAACAGAGTCTTTGGCGTGATTTTCAGCCGCTGCCTTTTCTTACGTGAGCACACGAATGGTTTCCTTCCGTCCGCCGTCTGCTTTTCAGCAGCACGTCGCCGTCGTTCGCCGTCTACTTTTCAGCAGCGCGTCGCCGCCGTTCGCGTGGTAGCAGAGGATGGTTCCCTCCCGTCCGCCGTCTGCTTTTCAGCAGCACCTTTTCTCCGTCTCCTCTCGTCTCTCTCGGCTGTCACCCTTCTATACACGGACAGATTATCTGATTGTGCCCAGCTGCCCGACCCACGCACCTGTAGTCCATTTGGACGCGGGTCCGCAAGCCACGCCCCCTCGCCACCATCTTGGAGCGAGCCCCGGTGTCCGACCGCCGGCCCCGCCTCTCCACAGTGCCCATTGTCTTGGGTGTGATGATGTAATGTTCATAGGCCTGGGGCCGCTCTGCATGCAAGCAAAAGTTTGACTCCAGGTGTCGTTGAGGAGATCATCAGATGGACCAATACTCAACGCTCCATAATCAGGGTCTTTCATGACAATATTTATTCATTTCTGGTATTTTGTGTGGTTTCCTTTGCAGCACTTTTACTTTGGTGTCCATTTCCTGTGTGCCTCCTTTATGCCAACACTATCCCTTGTTGGCAATCAGGACACGCCTGATCCAGGTTGCCAATCAGGATGCTTTTCGGACCATTGTACCTCCATGCAGTTACCCCAATGCTTGTTGTATCTTTGGCCTTTTTTTCCCACACACATCTGCGGTCCTTTCCAAGGTTTCTCATAGTCCCACTGGGTTGTGAGTTTCCCCTTGCCCTTATGTGGGCTCTGAACCGAGGATGTGGTTGTGGCTTGTGCAGCCCTTTGAGACACCTGTGATTTAGGGCTATATAAGTAAACATTGATTGATTGATTGATGTGTACCTCCCGTAAGTGCAACTTGCATGTCTGCGCTTGGTCGGTTGTACGGACAAAACTCCTCCGTGCGTTTCGGGTGCAATGACAACAAAGATCTATTCTGTGGTAATCCGACGCTAATGACATTCGGCGGAAGGAGAAAGAACCGCTGAGCGGTCTCAGAAGATGCAAGAGGAGCTCGCGGTCCAGATTAGCGCGAGTTGAGTCATGCTCGCCGCCCACACACGCTCTCTCTCTCTCACCTGCCGCCCACCTTGAGCAACAATGTGCAGCAGAGATGAAGACCAACACACAAACAATGGTGGCCGCGCTCCTCGGCTTAGCCTCCGACCCCCCCAGGTGAGGCGCAGTGTTTCAGCACAGGATGGACACCGGACGGAAACAATGCCTTCCTCCTTTTCCGCTAATTGGATCACCTGGGAGGAGCTTGGCGCACAAAAAACGCCGCTTTGTTGCCCCGTGCGAGCGAAGGCAACATTTGCCGACTGGACACTTTTTTTGGAGTCCACCAGTGCGGCGGCTGATGAGGACCTCAGCGGGTACCCGGGTCTCACTCACATCAGTCCTCTTATTTTCGTCCGCCCGAAAAAATGTAACAATCCAAGTGTCATGCACATTTTTTGGAAAAAGAATATCTCGTTTCATTCCACTTCTCCAAGTAGAGGAGTTCAAGTCTTTGTTCACGAGTGAGGGAAGAGTGGATCGTGAGATTGACAGGCGGATCGGTTGTCAGGTTCAAACACTGATGAATTCTATTAATCAGACAAGAAGCAAGGAACCATGCAGAGACAGAGTTCAATTTAGCTCATGAGGAGAACGCATGGAGCTGCGCACTATACCAGGGGTCGGCAACCCGCGGCTCCGGAGCCGCATGCGGCTCTTTGATCACTCTGATGCGGCTCAGCAGCTTACTTGCTGAACCCCCCAATTTTCCCGTGAAACTTCCGGATTTCAGTGCCTCTCGCAGAAAGCTCCCGGGATTAATATTCACCGATTTTCACCCTTACGGCTATAATAAGGGCCTATTATAAGGGCGTGCCATGATGGTACAACATTTGGCGCCCCCTACAATCTGCATTAACAGCGTGCCAGCCTATCATTTTAATACAATATACATCTTCTGCTTGCACACGTAGGCAACAGCAATGCATACTTGGTCAACAGCCACACAGGTTACACTGACGGTGGTCATATAAATTAACTTTAACACTCTTACTAATAATGCGCCACACTTTGAACCAAAACCAAACAAGAATGACAAACACATTTCGGGAGAACATCTGCACCTTAACACAACATAAACACAACAGAACAAACACCCAGAATCCCATGCAGCCCTGACTCTTCCCCCCCCCCCCCCCCCCCCTCTCTGTGCGTCGGTTGAGGTGGGCGGGGTTTGGTAGCGGAAGAGTTAGGGCTGCATGGGATTCTGGGTATTTGTCCTGTTGTGTTTATGTTGTGTTACGGTGCAGATGTTCTCCCGAAATTTGTTTGTCATTCTTGTTTGGTGTGGGTTCACAGTGTGGCGCATTATTAGTAAGAGTGTTAAAGTTTTGTTTTTTTTATACCGCCACCGTCAGTGTGACCTGTGTGGTTGTTGACCAAGTATGCCTTGCTGTTGCCTACGTGAATAAGCGGAAACCCCATACAATGTGTGGCTAATCGGGCACGCTGACAGTAGTGTGTGCTATATGCTGTACCATCACAGCACGCATGACGCTGACAAGCGCCATTCATTTAAAACCCGTGTGCCGCACCAGCTTTCAAATTCCACATAAAGGTGTGGGTAGCGTGTCTGAGACCCCTGGTTATACATAGCACAAAGCAAAAAAAAACTTAGTATACAGTGTTAGTTCATTTAAAATTACAAAAACATTTTGCGGCTCCCATTGTTTACTATAATTTGTGAAACTGGTCAAAATGGCTCTTTGACTGGTAAAGGTTGCCGACCCCTGCTCTATACATTCAGGAGTTCCACAGTCAACATCACTGAGGCCGCCTCTAAGAGAAGTGGTCACATATATCATGCAAAGCAGCTCCAGGACGCACAATACGTGACGGAATGTGCTGGGGAGGGGCCTTGTGATTTCGCCTTGTCTCCGCTTCGTCTGCGTGCTGTCGTCTTATCTTCGTTGAGATCCTTGAAGTCTTTGGCTGTTAGATAACATCTGCGGCTGAGGCCTCCCCTCAGACAAGAAGTTTCGTCCTTGCACAGATAGAAAAGTCTAACTTAAGCACAATAGCTAATAATTATAGCAACGGACTTTAAGCATACTAAAGTTGTGTGATAATATATATACATGATTATTCTAACATTTGTGCGGCGTCTTCAGTAATGTATCGATCCGTTGTGGTGAAGAAGGAGCTGAGCCGGAAGGCAAAGCTCTCAATTTACCGGTCGATCTACGTTCCCATCCTCACCTATGGTCATGAGCTTTGGGTTATGACCGAAAGGACAAGATCACGGGTAAATGAGTTTCCTCCGCCGGGTGGCGGGTCTCTCCCTTAGAGATAGGGTAGAGGAGCTCAAAGTAAAGCCGCTGCTCCTCCACATTGAGAGGCATCCAGATGAGGTGGTTTGGGCATCTGGTCAGGATGCCACCCGAACGCCTCCCTAGGGAGGTGTTTAGGGCACATCCGACCAGTAGGAGGCCACGGGGAAGACCCAGGACACGTTGGGAAGACTATGTCTCCTGGCTGGCCTGGGAACGCCTCAGTATCCCTTGGGAGGAGCCGGACCAAGTGGCTGGGGAGAGGGAAGTCTGGGCTTCCCTACTTAGGCTGCTGCCCCCGCGACCCGACCTCGGATAAGCGGAAGAAGATGGATGGATGGATGGATGGATGGATGGATGGATGGATTTCACTCCTTCAAAGATGCCATTTTTTTCCTGACATATTTGTGTAACTTAATTCATACACCAAACATGCATTCATTCATACATCAATTATTCATTCATTCATACACCAAAAATGCATTCATATGCATACACCAAACATTCATTCACATTCATACACCTACCATTCATTCATTCACCAAACATTCATTCATATTCATACAACAAACTTTCATTCATATTTGTACACCAAATATCCATTCAATCTTACACCATTCTTACATTCATATTCATACACCAAACATGTATTCATTCATACACCAAACATTCATTCACCCACACACCAAACATTCATTCATATTCCTACACCAAACTTTCGTTTAAATTTGTACACCAAACATACATTCATGTATACACCAAACATTCATTCATATTCATACACCAACATTTATTCAAATTCATACACAAAACATTCATTCATAGTCATACACCAAATATTCATTCATTCATACACCAAACATGCATTCATATTCATACACCAACATTTATTCATATTCATCCACAAAACATTCATTCATAGTCATACACCAAATATTAATTCATTCATACACCAAACATTCATTTATATTCATAAACCTTACATTCATTCATATTCACACACCAAACACACATTCATTCATACACCAAACATTAATTCATATTCATACTTCAACATTTATTCATACTCATACACAAAACATGAATTCATAGTCATACACCAAATATTCATTCATTCATACACCAACCATTTGTTCATATTCACAAACCTTACATTCATTCATATTCACACACCAAACACTCATTCATTCATACACCAAACATTAATTAATATTCATACACCAACATTTATTCATATTCATACACAAAACATTCATTCATAGTCATACACCAAATATTCATTCATTCATACACCAACCATTCATTTATATTCGTAAAACCTTACATTCATTCATATTCACACACCAAACACTCATTCATTCATACGTCAACCATTCATTCATATTCATACACCTTACATTCATTCATATTCACACACCAAACACTCATTCATTCATACACCAAACATTCATTCATAGTCATACACCAAAATGTATTCATATTCATACACAAAACATTCATTCAAAGTCATAAACTAAACATTCATTCATACACCAACCATTCATTCATATTCATAAACCCTACATTCATTCATATTCACACACCAAACACTCATTCATTCATACACCAAATATTCATTCATTCATGCACCAACCATTCATTTATATTCATAAACCTTACATTCATTCATATTCACACACCAAACACTCATTCATTCATACACCAAACATTAATTAATATTCATACACCAACATTTATTCATATTCATACACAAAACATTAATTCATAGTCATACACCAAATATTCATTCATTCATACACCAACCATTCATTCATATTCATAAACCTTACATTCATTCATATTCACACACCAAACACTCATTCATTCATACACCAAACATTCATGCATAATCATACACCAAACATTCATTCATATCCATACACCTAACATTCATTCATTCATAAACCAAACAGTCATTCAGTCACACACACCAAACATTCATTCATTCACACACCTAACATTCTTTCATATTCATACACCAAACTTTCATTCATTCGTACACCAAACAGTCATTCAGTCACACACACACCAAACATTCATTCATTCACACACCTAACATTCATTCATATTCATACACCAAATTTCCATTCATATCTGTACACCAAACATTCATTCATTCATACACCAACATTCATTCACATGCATGCACCAAATATTCATTTATGCATGCACCAAATATTAATTCATTCATACACCAACATTCATTCATATTCATACACCAAACCTTCACTCATTCATACACCAAACATGCATTCATAGTCATACACCAACATTTATTCATATTCATACACAAAACATTCATTCAAAGTCATACACCAAACATTCATTCATACACCAACCATTCATTTATATTCATAAACCCTACATTCATTCATATTCACACACCAAACACTCATTCATTCATACACCAAACATTCATTCATAATCATACGCCAACCATTCATTCATATTCATACACCTTACATTCATTCATATTCACACACCAAACACTCATTCATTCATACACCAAACATTAATTTTCATACACACAACATTCATTCATAGTCATACACCAAATATTAATTCATTCATACACCAACCATTCATTCATATTCATAAACCTTACATTCATTCATATGCACACACCAAACACTCATTCATTCATACACCAAACATTCATTTATAACCATACACCAAACATTCATTCATATCCATACACCTAACATTCATTCATTCATAAACCAAACAGTCATTTAGTCACACACACCAAACATTCATTCATTCACACACCTAACATCCTTTCATATTCATACACCAAACTTTCATTCATTCGTACACCAAACAGTCATTCAGTCACACACACACACCAAACATTCATTCATTCACACACCTAACATTCATTCATATTCATACACCAAATTTCCATTCATATATGTACACCAAACATTCTTTCATTCATATGCCAACATTCATTCATATGCATGCACCAAATATTCATTTATGCATGCACCAAATATTCATTCATTCATACACCAACATTCATTCATCTTCATACACCAAACCTTCATTCATTCATACACCAAACATGCATTCATAGTCATACACCAACATTTATTCATATTCATACACAAAACATTCATTCATAGTCATACACCAAATATTCATTCATTCATACACCAACCATTCATTTATATTCATAAACCTTACATTCTTTCATATTCACACACCAAACACTCATTCATTCATACACCAAACATTCATTCATAATCATACGCCAACCATTCATTCATATTCACACACCTTACATTCATTCATATTCACACACCAAACACTCATTCATTCATACACCAAACATTAATTCATATTCATACTTCAACATTCATTCATATTCATACACAAAACATTCATTCATAGTCACACACCAACATTTATTCATATTCTTACACAAAACATTAAGTCATAGTCATACATCAAATATTCATTCATTCATACACCAACCATTCATTCATATTCATAAACCTTACATTCATTCATATTCACACACCAAACACTCATTCATGTTCATACACCAACATTTATTCATATTCATACACAAAACATTAATTCAAAGTCATACACCATACATTCATTCATACACCAACCATTCATTCATATTCATAAACCCTACATTCATTCATATTCACACACCAAACACTCATTCATTCATACATAAAACATTCATTCATAATCATACGCCAACCATTCATTCATATTCATACACCTTACATTCATTCAAATTCACACACCAAACACTCATTCATTCATACACCAAACATTAATTCATATTCATACACCAACATTTATTCATATTCATACACAAGATATTCATTCATAGTCATACACCAAATATTCATTCGTTCATACACCAACCATTCATTCATATTCATAAACCTTACATTCATTCATATTCACACACCAAACACTCATTCATTCATACACCAAACATTCATTCATAATCATACACCAAACATTCATTCATATCCATACACCTAACATTAATTCATTCATAAATCAAACAGTCATTCAGTCACACACACCAAACATTCATTCATTCACACACCTAACATTCTTTCATATTCATACACCAAACTTTCATGCATTCGTACACCAAACAGTCATTCAGTCACGCACACACACACACCAAACATTCATTCATTCACACACCTAACATTCATTCATATTCATACACCAAACTTCCATTCATATCTGTACACCAAACATTCATTCATTCATACACCAACATTCATTCACATGCATGCACCAATTACTCATTTATGCATGCACCAAATATTCATTCATTCATACACCAACATTCATTCATATTCATACACCAAACACTCATTCATTCATACACCAAACATTCATTCATAATCATACGCCAACCATTCATTCATATTCACACACCAAACACTCATTCATTCATACACCAAACATTAATTAATATTCATACACCAACATGTATTCATTTTCATACACAAAACATTCATTCATAGTCATACACCAAATATTCATTCATTCATACACCAACCATTCATTCATATTCATAAACCTTACATTCATTCATATTCACACACCAAACACTCATTCATTCATACACCAAACATTAATTAATATTCATACACCAACATGTATTCATTTTCATACACAAAACATTCATTCATAGTCATACACCAAATATTCATTCATTCATACACCAACCATTCATTCATATTCATAAACCTTACATTCATTCATATTCACACACCAAACACTCATTCATTCATACACCAAACATTCATTTATAATCATACACCAAACACTCATTCATTCATACACCAAACATTCATTCATAATCATACACCAAACATTCATTCATATCCATACACCTAACATTCATTCATTCATAAACCAAACAGTCATTCAGTCACACACACCAAACATTCATTCATTCACACACCTAACATTCTTTCATATTCATACACCAAACTTTCATTCATTCGTACACCAAACAGTCATTCAGTCACACGCACACACACCAAACATTCATTCATTCACACACCTAACATTTATTCATATTCATACACCAAACTTCCATTCATATCTGTACACCAAACATTCTTTCATTCATACGCCAACATTCATTCATATGCATGCACCAAATATTCATTTATGCATGCACCAAATATTCATTCATTCATACACCAACATTCATTCATATTCATACACCAAACCTTCATTCATTCATACACCAAACATGCATTCATAGTCATACACCAACATTTATTCATATTCATACACAAAACATTCATTCAAAGTCATACACCAAACATTCATTTATACACCAACCATTCATTCATATTCATAAACCCTACATTCATTCATATTCACACACCAAACACTCATTCATTCATACACCAAACATTCATTCATAATCATACGCCAACCATTCATTCATATTCATACACCTTACATTCATTCATATTCACACACCAAACCCTCATTCATTCATACACCAAACATTAATTAATATTCATACACCAACATTTATTCATATTCATACACAAAACATTCATTCATAGTCATACACCAAATATTCATTCATTCATACACCAACCATTCATTCATATTCATAAACCTTACATTCATTCATATTCACACACCAAACACTCATTCATTCATACACCAAACATTCATTCATAATCATACACCAAACATTCATTCATATCCATACACCTAACATTAATTCATTCATAAATCAAACAGTCATTCAGTCACACACACCAAACATTCATTCATTCACACACCTAACATTCTTTCATATTCATACACCAAACTTTCATGCATTCGTACACCAAACAGTCATTCAGTCATGCACACACACACCAAACATTCATTCATTCATTCACACACCTAACATTCATTCATATTCATACACCAAACTTCCATTCATATCTGTACACCAAGCATTCATTCATTCATACACCAACATTCATTCACATGCATACACCAAATACTCATTTATGCATGCACCAAATATTAATTCATTCATACACCAACATTCATTCATATTCATACACCAAACATTCATTCATTCATACACCAAACATGCATTCATAGTCATACACCAACATTTATTCATATTCATACACAAAACATTCATTCAAAGTCATACACCAAACATTCATTCATACACCAACCATTCATTCATATTCATACACCTTACATTCATTCATATTCACACACCAAACACTCATTCATTCATACACCAAACATTAATTTTCATACACAAAAAATGCATTCATAGTCATACACCAAATATTCATTCATTCATACACCAACCATTCATTCATATTCATAAACCTTACATTCATTCATAATCACACACCAAACACTCATTCATTCATACACCAAACATTCATTCATAACCATACACCAAACATTCATTCATATCCATACACCTAACATTCATTCATTCATTCATTCATAAACCAAACAGTCATTCAGTCACACAAACCAAACATTCATTCATTCACACACCTAACATTCATTCATATTCATACACCAAACTTCCATTCATATCTGTACACCAAACATTCATTCATTCATACACCAACATTCATTCATATGCATGCACCAAATATTCATTCATTCATACACCAAACTTCCATTCATATCTGTACACCAAACATTCATTCATTCATACACCAACATTCATTCATATGCATGCACCAAATATTCATTCATTCATACACCAACATTCATTCATATTCATACACCAAACATTCATTCATTCATACACCAAACATGCATTCACTTTTAAGTTGAAGATCAACTTTACGTGCACTACCAAGTCTGCACGTACTTTTTATATGACCATATAGATCAGGCCCATAGTGTGTTAGACTCTACCCACGTTCTTGGTGTGAACAGTCAGAGGCCAGGTCTCATATCTGAGACTTTGAACAACGTTTATTCAACATAGGTTCCACGTGGACATTACAGCGTTGGTCTCAATCACAAAATACTCGGCTCTATTTACAGCCCAAGCCAGGAAGTTGTTCAACAGTCCGGGGGTCTCCGTTGTGCTATTTTAGGCTTCATAATGCGCCACACATTTTCAATGGGAGACAGGTCTGGACTACAGGCAGGCCAGTCTAGTACCTGCACTCTTTTATTGTATCACGTGGCTTGGCATTGTCTTGCTGAAATAAGCAGGGGCGTCCATGATAGCGTTGCTTGGATGGCAACATATGTTGCTCCAAAACCTGTATGTACCTTTCAGCATTAATGGTGCCTTCACAGATGTGTAAGTTACCCATGTCTTGGGCACTAATACACCCCCATACCATCACACATGCTGCCTTTTACACTTTGTGCCTAGAACAATCCGGATGGTTCTTTTCCTCTTCGGTCCAGAGGACACGACGTCCACAGTTTCCAAAAACAATTTGAAATGTGGACTCGTCAGACCACAGAACACTTTTCCACTTTACATCAGTCCATCTTAGATGAGCTCGGGCCCGGCGAAGCCGGCGAAGCGTTTCTGGGTGTTGTTGATAAATGGCTTTGGCTTTGCATAGTAGAGTTTTAACTTGCACTTACAGATGTAGCGACCAACTGTAGTTACTGACAGTGGGTTTCTGAAGTGTTACTGAGCCCATGTGGTGATATCCTTTACACACATCGCTTACGTGCAGTGATTTCTCCAGATTCTCTAAACATTCTGATGATATTACAGACCGTAGATGGTGAAATTCCTTGCAATAGCTGGTTGAGAAATGTTGTTCTTAAACTGTTGGACAATTTGCTCACACGTTACACTTCATCTCAGCTGGGATTTGAGACTAGTGGTTTCCCCGCCCAGCCATGACTTACTTACTTCCCCTCCTGGTGCAGAGATGTGGTCCATCCCAGGGTGAAGGTCCTGAGGGAACATGAGCACTGACTCACGTGTCCTGTGCTGCAGCACATAATGAAGCTGCACGCTGATAATAGCCTCCCAGAAGAGGTGTTTGAACAAGGAATGAAATGGAATCTAACGCGTGTGTGGTCACACTTTTGCTTTTTTTCTTTGCTCCTGAGATACTCCTACACCAATAAAACATGTCGGTGTTGCAGCAGCATTTTAGTCAGACTTTGGGAACACCTCCCACTGCTCTATGGACTCTGTCAATAACAAGACTGCAACATACTCACTATTAATAATAATAATAATAATAATAATTATAATGATAATAATAATACTAATAATAATAATAATATTAATAATAACAATAACAATAATAATAATAATAATAATAATAATAATAATAATAATAATAATAATAATAATAATAATAATAATAATAAAGCACTTCACATTCACACATTGATGGTGAAATATATTTGGAGCCACACCACCACCAAACGTTTTATTCACATTCCTACACCAAACATTCTTCAATTCATTTTCTTGCAACATTCATTCATTCATTCATTTTCATACATTGGACATTCATTCATTCATATTCTTGCAACATTCATTCATTCATGTTCATACACTAAACATTCATTCATTCATAATCTTACAACAAACGTTCATTGATATTCATGCACCAAATGTTCATTCATATTCATACATTTACAATTGATTCATTCATACACCAAACATTCACTCATTCACACACCATATATTCATTCAAATTCATCCACCAAACAATCATTCATTCAAACACCAAACATTCATTCATTCATACACCAAACTTTCATTCATATTCATACACCAAGACATCCATTCATATTCTTACAACATTCATTCATTCATATTCACACACCAAACATTCATTCATTCATACACCAAGCATTCATTAATTCATATTCTTACAACATTCATTCATGCATATGCATACACTAAACATTCATTCATTCATATTCTTACAACAAACATTAATTCATATTCATGCACCAAATATTCATTAGTATTTGTATATTTAAAATTAATTAATTCATACACCTAACATTCATTCATTCATACACCATAGATTCATTCATATTCATCCACCAAAAATTCATTAATTCGTATACCAAACATTCATTCATTCATACACCAAACTTTCATTCATTATCATACACAAAACATTCATTCATATTCATACACCAAACATTCATGCATTCATACACCAAAACATTCATTTATATTTTTACAACATTCATTCATTCATATTCATACACCAACTATTCATTCATTCATATTCATGCACCAAATTTTCATTCATTCATACACCAACATTAATTCATTCATATTCTTGCAACATTCATTCATTCATGTTCGTACACTAACCATTCATTCATTCATAATATTACAACAAACGTTCATTAATATTCATGCACCAAATATTCATTCATATTCATACATTTAAAATTGATTCATTCATACACCAAACATTAATTCATTCATACACCATAGATTAATTCAAATTCATACAACAAACATTCCTTAATTCATATTCTTGCAACATTCATTCATTCATATTCATACATTAAACATTCACTCAATCATATTCTTACAACATCAATTCATTCATATTCATACACCAAACATGCATTCATTCATACACCAAACATTCATTCATTCATACACCAAACATTCATTCATTCATATTATTGCAAAATTCATTCATTCATATTCTTACAACAAACATTCATTCATATTCATGCACTAACTATTCATTCATATTCATACATTTAAAATTAATTCATAGATACACCAAACATTAATTCATTCATACAGCGTGGATTCATTCATATGCATCCACCAAACATTAATTCAATCATACACCAAACATTAATTCACTCATAAACCAAACGTTCATTCATTATCACATACCAAACATTCATTCATATTCATACACCAAACATTCATTCATTCATACACCAAAACATTCATTCATATTCTTACAACATTCATTCATGCATAGTCATACACCAAATATCCATTCATTCATACACCAAACATTCATTCATTCATAATCTTACAACAAACGTTCATTGATATTCATGCACCAAATATTCATTCATATTCATACATTTACAATTGATTCATTCATACACCAAACATTCACTCATTCACACACCATATATTCATTCAAATTCATCCACCAAACAATCATTCATTCAAACACCAAACATTAATTCATTCATACACCAAACTTTCATTCATATTCATACACCAAGACATCCATTCATATTCTTACAACATTCATTCATTCATATTCACACACCAAACATTCATTCATTCATACACCAAGCATTCATTAATTCATATTCTTACAACATTCATTCATGCATATGCATACACTAAACATTCATTCATTCATATTCTTACAACAAACATTAATTCATATTCATGCACCAAATATTCATTAGTATTTGTACATTTAAAATTAATTAATTCATACACCAAACATTCATTCATTCATACACCATAGATTCATTCATATTCATCCACCAAAAATTCATTAATTCATATACCAAACATTCATTCATTCATACACCAAACTTTCATTCATTATCATACACAAAACATTCATTCATATTCATACACCAAACATTCATGCATTCATACACCAAAACATTCATTTATATTTTTACAACATTCATTCATTCATATTCATACACCAACTATTCATTCATTCATATTCATGCACCAAATTTTCATTCATTCATACACCAACATTAATTCATTCATATTCTTGCAACATCCATTCATTCATGTTCATACACTAACCAATCATTCATTCATAATAATACAACAAACGTTCATTAATATTCATGCACCAAATATTAATTCATAGTCATACATTTAAAATTGATTCATTCATACACCAAACATTAATTCATTCATACACCATAGATTAATTCAAATTCATACAACAAACATTCCTTAATTCATATTCTTGCAACATTCATTCATTCATATTCATACATTAAACATTCATTCAATCATATTCTTAAAACATCAATTCATTCATATTCATACACCAAACATGCATTCATTCATACACCAAACATTCATTCATTCATACACAAAACATTCATTCATTCATATTATTGCAAAATTCATTCATTCATATTCATACACTAAACATTCATTAATTCATATTCTTACAACAAACATTCATTCATATTCATGCACTAACTATTCATTCATATTCATACATTTAAATTTAATTCATAAATACACCAAACATTAATTCATTCATACAGCGTGGATTCATTCATATGCATCCACCAAACATTAATTCAATCATACACCAAACATTCATTCACTCATAAACCAAACGTTCATTCATTATCACATACCAAACATTCATTCATATTCATACACCAAACATTCATTCATTCATACACCAAAACATTCATTCATATTCTTACAACATTCATTCATGCATAGTCATACACCAAATATCCATTCATTCATACACCAAACATTCATTCATTCATATTCTTACAACAATAATTCATTCATATTCATGCACTAAACATTCATTCATTCATATTCTTACAACAAACATTCATTCATATTCATGCACCAAATATTCATTAGTATTTGTACATTTAAAATTAATTAATTCATACACCTAACATTCATTCATTCATACACCATAGATTCATTCATATTCATCCACCAAAAATTCATTAATTCATATACCAAACATTCATTCATTCATACACCAAACTTTCATTCATTATCATACACAAAACATTCATTCATATTCATACACCAAACATTCATGCATTCATACACCAAAACATTCATTTATATTTTTACAACATTCATTCATTCATATTCATACACCAACTATTCATTCATTCATATTCATGCACCAAATTTTCATTCATTCATACACCAACATTAATTCATTCATATTCTTGCAACATCCATTCATTCATGTTCATACACTAACCAATCATTCATTCATAATAATACAACAAACGTTCATTAATATTCATGCACCAAATATTAATTCATAGTCATACATTTAAAATTGATTCATTCATACACCAAACATTAATTCATTCATACACCATAGATTAATTCAAATTCATACAACAAACATTCCTTAATTCATATTCTTGCAACATTCATTCATTCATATTCATACATTAAACATTCACTCAATCATATTCTTACAACATCAATTCATTCATATTCATACACCAAACATGCATTCATTCATACACCAAACATTCATTCATTCATACACCAAACAATCATTCATTCATATTATTGCAAAATTCATTCATTCATATTCTTACAACAAACATTCATTCATATTCATGCACTAACTATTCATTCATATTCATACATTTAAAATTAATTCATAAATACACCAAACATTAATTCATTCATACAGCGTGGATTCATTCATATGCATCCACCAAACATTAATTCAATCATACACCAAACATTCATTCACTCATAAACCAAACGTTCATTCATTATCACATACCAAACATTCATTCATATTCATACACCAAACATTCATTCATTCATACACCAAAACATTCATTCATATTCTTACAACATTCATTCATGCATAGTCATACACCAAATATCCATTCATTCATACACCAAACATTCATTCATTCATATTCTTGCAACATTCATTCATTCATGTTCATACACTAAACATTCATTCATTCATAATCTTACAACAAACGTTCATTGATATTCATGCACCAAATATTCATTCATATTCATACATTTAAAATTGATTCATTCATACACCAAACATTCACTCATTCACACACCATATATTCATTCAAATTCATCCACCAAACAATCATTCATTCAAACACCAAACATTAATTCATTCATACACCAAACTTTCATTCATATTCATACACCAAGACATCCATTCATATTCTTACAACATTCATTCATTCATATTCACACACCAAACATTCATTCATTCATACACCAAGCATTCATTAATTCATATTCTTACAACATTCATTCATGCATATGCATACACTAAACATTCATTCATTCATATTCTTACAACAAACATTAATTCATATTCATGCACCAAATATTCATTAGTATTTGTACATTTAAAATTTATTAATTCATACACCTAACATTCATTCATTCATACACCATAGATTCATTCATATTCATCCACCAAAAATTCATTAATTCATATACCAAACATTCATTCATTCATACACCAAACTTTCATTCATTATCATACACAAAACATTCATTCATATTCATACACCAAACATTCATGCATTCATACACCAAAACATTCATTTATATTTTTACAACATTCATTCATTCATATTCATACACCAACTATTCATTCATTCATATTCATGCACCAAATTTTCATTCATTCATACACCATATATTCATTCAAATTCATCCACCAAACAATCATTCATTCAAACACCAAACATTAATTCATTCATACACCAAACTTTCATTCATATTCATACACCAAGACATCCATTCATATTCTTACAACATTCATTCATTCATATTCACACACCAAACATTCATTCATTCATACACCAAGCATTCATTAATTCATATTCTTACAACATTCATTCATGCATATGCATACACTAAACATTCATTCATTCATATTCTTACAACAAACATTAATTCATATTCATGCACCAAATATTCATTAGTATTTGTACATTTAAAATTAATTAATTCATACACCAAACATTCATTCATTCATACACCATAGATTCATTCATATTCATCCACCAAAAATTCATTAATTCATATACCAAACATTCATTCATTCATACACCAAACTTTCATTCATTATCATACACAAAACATTCATTCATATTCATACACCAAACATTCATGCATTCATACACCAAAACATTCATTTATATTTTTACAACATTCATTCATTCATATTCATACACCAACTATTCATTCATTCATATTCATGCACCAAATTTTCATTCATTCATACACCAACATTAATTCATTCATATTCTTGCAACATCCATTCATTCATGTTCATACACTAACCAATCATTCATTCATAATAATACAACAAACGTTCATTAATATTCATGCACCAAATATTAATTCATAGTCATACATTTAAAATTGATTCATTCATACACCAAACATTAATTCATTCATACACCATAGATTAATTCAAATTCATACAACAAACATTCCTTAATTCATATTCTTGCAACATTCATTCATTCATATTCATACATTAAACATTCATTCAATCATATTCTTAAAACATCAATTCATTCATATTCATACACCAAACATGCATTCATTCATACACCAAACATTCATTCATTCATACACAAAACATTCATTCATTCATATTATTGCAAAATTCATTCATTCATATTCATACACTAAACATTCATTAATTCATATTCTTACAACAAACATTCATTCATATTCATGCACTAACTATTCATTCATATTCATACATTTAAATTTAATTCATAAATACACCAAACATTAATTCATTCATACAGCGTGGATTCATTCATATGCATCCACCAAACATTAATTCAATCATACACCAAACATTCATTCACTCATAAACCAAACGTTCATTCATTATCACATACCAAACATTCATTCATATTCATACACCAAACATTCATTCATTCATACACCAAAACATTCATTCATATTCTTACAACATTCATTCATGCATAGTCATACACCAAATATCCATTCATTCATACACCAAACATTCATTCATTCATATTCTTACAACATTAATTCATTCATATTCATGCACTAAACATTCATTCATTCATATTCTTACAACAAACATTCATTCATATTCATGCACCAAATATTCATTAGTATTTGTACATTTAAAATTAATTAATTCATACACCTAACATTCATTCATTCATACACCATAGATTCATTCATATTCATCCACCAAAAATTCATTAATTCATATACCAAACATTCATTCATTCATACACCAAACTTTCATTCATTATCATACACAAAACATTCATTCATATTCATACACCAAACATTCATGCATTCATACACCAAAACATTCATTTATATTTTTACAACATTCATTCATTCATATTCATACACCAACTATTCATTCATTCATATTCATGCACCAAATTTTCATTCATTCATACACCAACATTAATTCATTCATATTCTTGCAACATTCATTCATTCATGTTTGTACACTAACCATTCATTCATTCATAATATTACAACAAACGTTCATTAATATTCATGCACCAAATATTCATTCATATTCATACATTTAAAATTAATTAATTCATACACCAAACATTCATTCATTCATACACCATATATTAATTCATATTCATACAACAAACATTCCTTAATTCATATTCTTGCAACATTCATTCATTCATATTCATACATTAAACATTCACTCAATCATATTCTTACAACATCAATTCATTCATATTCATACACCAAACATGCATTCATTCATACACCAAACATTCATTCATTCATACACCAAATATTCATTCATTCATATTATTGCAAAATTCATTCATTCATATTCATACACTAAACATTCATTAATTCATATTCTTACAACAAACATTCATTCATATTCATGCACTAACTATTCATTCATATTCATACATTTAAAATTAATTCATAAATACACCAAACATTCATTCATTCATACAGCGTAGATTCATTCATATGCATCCACCAAACATTAATTCAATCATACACCAAACATTCATTCATTCATAAACCAAACGTTCATTCATTATCACATACCAAACATGCATTCATATTCATACACCAAACATTCATTCATTCATACATACACCAAAACATTCATTCATATTCTTACAACATTCATTCATGCATAGTCATACACCAAATATCCATTCATTCATACACCAAACATTCATTCATTCATATTCTTACAATATTAATTCATTCATATTCATGCACTCAACATTCATTCATTCATATTCTTACAACAAACATTCATTCATATTCATGCACCAAATATTCATTCATATTCATACATTTAAAATTAATTAATTCAAACACCAAACATTCATTCATTCATACACCATAGATTCATTCAAATTCATCCACCAAACAATCATTTATTCAAACACCAAACATTCATTCATTCATACACCAAACTTTAATTCATTATCATACACCAAACATGCATTCATATTCATACACCAAACATTCATTCATTCATACACCAGAAAATTCATTCATATTCTTACAGCATTCATCCATTCATATTCACACTACAAATATCCATTCATTCATACACCAAACATTCATTCATTCATATTCTTACAACATTCATTCATTCATATTCATGCACTAAACATTCATTCATTCATATTCTTACAACAAACATTCATTCATATTCATGCACCAAATATTCATTCATATTCATACATTTAAAATTAATTCATTCATACACCAAACATTGATTCATTCATACACCAAACTTTCATTCATTATCATACACCAAACATGCATTCATATTCATACACCAAACATTCATTCATTCAGACACCAGAAAATTCATTCATATTCTTACAGCATTCATCCATTCATATTCACACTACAAATATCCATTCATTCATACACCAAACATTCATTCATTCATTCATATTCTTACAACATTCATTCATTCATATTCATGCACTAAACATTCATTCATTCATATTCTTACAACAAACATTCATTCATATTCATGCACCAAATATTCATTCATATTCATACATTTAAAATTAATTCATTCATACACCAAACATTGATTCATTCATACACCATAGATTCATTCATATTCATCCACCAAATAATCATTCATTCAAACACCAAACATTAATTCATTCATACACCAAACGTTCATTCATTATCATACACCAAACATTCATTCATATTCATACACCAAACATTCATTCATACATACACCAAACAGTCATTTATATTCATACACCAACCATGCATTCATTCATACACCAAACATTCATTTATATGTAAACACCAAACATTCATTAATTCAAACACCACACATGTATTCATATCATACACAAAACATTCATTCATATTCATAAACCAAACATTAATTCATATTCATAAACCAAACATTAATTCATTCATATTCTTACAACAAACATTCATTCATATTCATGCACCAAATATTCATTAATATTCATACATATAAAATTAATTCATTCATTTACCAAACATTCATTCATTCATACACCATAAATTCATTCAAATTCATCCACCAAACAATCATTCATTCAAACACCAAACATTCATTCATACACCAAACATTCATTCATATTCATACACCAAACATTCATTCATTCACACACCAAAACATTCATTCATATTCTTACAACATTCATGTATTCATATCCATACACCAAATATTCATTCATTCATACACCAAACATTCATTCATTCATATTCTTACAACATTCATTCATTCATATTCATGCACTAAACATTCATTCATTCATATTCTTACAACAAACATTCATTGATATTCATGCACCAAATATTCATTCATATCCATACATTTAAAATTAATTCATTCATACACCAAACATTGATTCATTCATACACCATAGATTCATTCATATTCATCCACCAAACAATCATTCATTCAAACACCAAACATTAATTCATTCATACACCAAACTTTCATTCATTATCATACACCAAACATTCATTCATTCATACACCAAACAGTCATTTATATTCATACACCAACCATGCATTTATTCATACACCAAACATTCATTTATATATATACACCAAACATTCATTCATTCAAACACCACACATGTATTCATATCCATACACCAAAAATTCATTCATATTCATAAATCAAACATTAATTCATATTCATGCACCAAACATTCATTCATTCTTATTCTTACAACAAACATTCATTCATATTCATGCACCAAATATTCAAACATGTAAAATTAATTAATTCATACACCTAACATTCATTCATTCATACACCATGGATTCATTCATATTCATCCACCAAACATTCATTCATTCTTACACCAAATATTCATTCATTCATACACCAAACTTTCATTCATTACACACCAAAAATTCATTCATATTCATACACTAAACATCCATTCATTCATACACCAAAACATTAATTCATATTCTTACAACATTCATTCATTCATGTTCATACACTAAACATTCATTCATTCATAATCTTACAACAAACGTTCATTCATATGCATGCACCAAATATTCATTCATATTCATACATTTAAAATTAATTCATTCATACACCAAACATTGATTCATTCATACACCATAGATTCATTCATATTCATCCACCAAACAATCATTCATTCAAACACCAAACATTAATTCATTCATACACCAAACTTTCATTCATTATCATACACCAAACATTCATTCATATTCATACACCAAACATTCATTCATTCAGACACCAGAAAATTCATTCATATTCTTACAGCATTCATCCATTCATATTCACACTACAAATATCCATTCATTCATACACCAAACATTCATTCATTCATTCATATTCTTACAACATTCATTCATTCATATTCATGCACTAAACATTCATTCATTCATATTCTTACAACAAACATTCATTCATATTCATGCACCAAATATTCATTCATATTCATACATTTAAAATTAATTCATTCATACACCAAACATTGATTCATTCATACACCATAGATTCATTCATATTCATCCACCAAACAATCATTCATTCAAACACCAAACATTAATTCATTCATACACCAAACGTTCATTCATTATCATACACCAAACATTCATTCATATTCATACACCAAACATTCATTCATACATACACCAAACAGTCATTTATATTCATACACCAACCATGCATTCATTCATACACCAAACATTCATTTATATGTAAACACCAAACATTCATTAATTCAAACACCACACATGTATTCATATCCATACACAAAACATTCATTCATATTCATAAACCAAACATTAATTCATATTCATAAACCAAACATTAATTCATTCATATTCTTACAACAAACATTCATTCATATTCATGCACCAAATATTCATTAATATTCATACATATAAAATTAATTCATTCATTTACCAAACATTCATCCATTCATACACCATAAATTCATTCAAATTCATCCACCAAACAATCATTCATTCAAACACCAAACATTCATTCATACACCAAACTTTCATTCATTATCATACACCAAACATTCATTCATATTCATACACCAAACATTCATTCATTCACACACCAAAACATTCATTCATATTCTTACAACATTCATGTATTCATATCCATACACCAAATATTCATTCATTCATACACCAAACATTCATTCATTCATATTCTTACAACATTCATTCATTCATATTCATGCACTAAACATTCATTCATTCATATTCTTACAACAAACATTCATTGATATTCATGCACCAAATATTCATTCATATCCATACATTTAAAATTAATTCATTCATACACCAAACATTGATTCATTCATACACCATAGATTCATTCATATTCATCCACCAAACAATCATTCATTCAAACACCAAACATTAATTCATTCATACACCAAACTTTCATTCATTATCATACACCAAACATTCATTCATTCATACACCAAACAGTCATTTATATTCATACACCAACCATGCATTTATTCATACACCAAACATTCATTTATATATATACACCAAACATTCATTCATTCAAACACCACACATGTATTCATATCCATACACCAAAAATTCATTCATATTCATAAATCAAACATTAATTCATATTCATGCACCAAACATTCATTCATTCTTATTCTTACAACAAACATTCATTCATATTCATGCACCAAATATTCAAACATGTAAAATTAATTAATTCATACACCTAACATTCATTCATTCATACACCATGGATTCATTCATATTCATCCACCAAACATTCATTCATTCTTACACCAAATATTCATTCATTCATACACCAAACTTTCATTCATTACACACCAAAAATTCATTCATATTCATACACTAAACATCCATTCATTCATACACCAAAACATTAATTCATATTCTTACAACATTCATTCATTCATGTTCATACACTAAACATTCATTCATTCATAATCTTACAACAAACGTTCATTCATATGCATGCACCAAATATTCATTCATATTCATACATTTAAAATTAATTCATTCATACACCAAACATTGATTCATTCATACACCATAGATTCATTGATATTCATCCACCAAACAATCATTCATTCAAACACCAAACATTAATTCATTCATACACCAAACTTTCATTCATTATCATACACCAAACATTCATTCATATTCATACACCAAACATTCATTCATTCATACACCAAACAGTCATTTATATTCATACACCAACCATGCATTCATTCATACACCAAACATTCATTTATATGTATACACCAAACATTCATTCATTCAAACACCACACATGTATTCATATCCATACACCAAACATTCATTCATTTCCATACACCAAACATGAATTTATATTCATAAACCAAACATTCATTCATATTCATGCAACAAACATTCATTCATCCATATTCTTACAACAAACATGCATTCATATTCATGCACCAAATATTCATTAATATTCATACACCTAACTTTCATTTATTCATACACCATATATTCATTCATTCATACACCATAGATTCATTCATATTCATCCACTAAACATTCATTCATTCATACACCAAACATTCAATCATTCATACACCAAACTTTCATTCATTATCATACAACAAACATTCATTCATTCATACACCAAAACATGTATTCATATTCTTACAACATTTACTCATTCATATTCATACACCAAATATTCATTCATTCATACACCAAACAGTCATTTATATTCATACACCAGTCATTTATATTCATACACCAAACATGCATTCATTCATACACCAAACATTCATTTATATGTGTACACCAAACATTCATTCATTCAAACACCGCACATGTATTCATATCCATACACCGCACATGTATTCATATCCATACACCAAACATGTATTCATATCCATACACCAAACATTCATTCATATTCATAAACCAAACATTAATTCATATTCATGCACCAAACATTAATTTATAATCATACACAAAACATGCATCATTCATACACCAAACATTCATTTATATGTATACATCAAACATTCATTCATTCAAACACCACATATATATATATATATATATATATATATATATATATATATATATATATATATATATATATATGTGTGTGTGTGTGTGTGTCTGTGAATGTGTGCGTGTGTGTCTGTGCGTGTGTGTCTGTGAATATGTGTGTGTGTGTGTGTGTGTGTGTGTGTGTGTGTCTGTGAATGTGTGTGTGTGTGTGTGTAAAATGTGTATGTGTGTGTGTCTGTGTGTGTGAATGTGTGTGTGTGTGCGTGTGTGTGTGTCTGTGAATGTGTGTGTGTGTGTAAAATGTGTGTGTGAATGTGTGTGTGTGTCTGTCTGTAAAATGTGTGTGTTTGTGTGTGTGTGTGTGTCTGTAAAATGTGTGCGTGTGTGTATGTGTGAAAGTGTGTGTTGTGTGTGTATGTGTTTGTCTGTAAAATGTGTGTGTTTGTGTGTGTGTGTAAAATGTGTGTGTTTGAGAATGTTTGAATGTGTGTGCGTGTGTGTGTGTGTATGTGTGTGTGTGTGTGTGAGTGTGTCTGTAAAATGTGTTTGTAAAATGTGTGTGAGTGTTTGTGTGAATGTGTGTGTGTGTGTGTGTGTGTGTGTGTGTGAGTGTGTCTGTAAAATGTGTTTGTAAAATGTGTGTGAGTGTTTGTGTGAATGTGTGTGTGTGTGTGCTTGTGTCCGTAAAATGTGTGTGTGTCTGTAAAATGTGTGTGTGTGTCTGTAAAATGTGTTTGTGTATGTGTGTGTGTGTGTGTGTGTCTGTAAAATGTGTGTGTGTGTGTGTGTGTAAAATGTGTTTGTGCATGTGTATGTGTGTATGTGTGTGTGTGTGTGTGTGTGGTGTGTGTGTCTGTAAAATGTGTGCGTGTGTACGTGTGAATGTGTGTGTATGTGTGTCTGTAAAATGTGTGTGTGTGTGTGTGTGTGTCTGTAAAGTGTGTGTGTGTTCGTGTGTGTGCGTGTGTGTGCGTGTGTGTGTGTGTGTGTGTGTGTGTGTGTGTGTGTGTGTGTGTGTGTGTGTGTGTGCATTTGAAAGTTTCACAGTCACTAACCCAGACTTTGGGTTGGTTCCTGGTTCCAGACTGGACTGTCAAAGTGTGCTGACTCAGCTTTTTACAACGGTTTTTCTATTTTATTTAAAAATGTTTACTGAGATGGGTCAAAACACATCTTGGGCCTGATCTACTAAAAGTGTGCAATATGCATTTTCTTTCAAGTGGATCATTGCAGCACATGCCAGCGTCTTATATGAGCATGCTAAAAAAGTACATACCTTTGTAGACGCAAGAAAGTGTTGTGTGTCTGCTGCACGTTTGTCAACACAACACAACAGCACAGGTGTTGCAACAGCATGCTAACATGAATACAAAATAGTAAATGAGTGTCTCCATGGTGAAATCACCTCATTTGAAGCTTTGATATTTTAACACACGTAGAACACTTCCATGGAGGGACAGCGAGAGGAAAGGGGAGGAGCTTATTGACTACAACCACAAATTGTGCACATTCCAAACGGCTCGTTGAGAGGACGTATGAAGGAAGGCAAGATTATTTTCTAAACGTCTCCGCCATGCCTTGAGTTCACCTTCTGTGGTGCACCAGGGACCACCACACGGAAAGGTGTGCAGGTCAACGAGTGTTTTACGCTCCAAAGTCCAAAAGAACAGAGTGCAGGAGGGGAAAGCACAGAAAAAAAACCCAAAACTGTGCAGGAAAATGCAAGCTTCAGGGATGAAAGATGCAAGATGAAAGGCAAAACAAGACTCTCCAAAACACCACTCAGTGTGTTCGTACTCGCCACATGAAACCATCCTACAAATCAGGGAGGTGGGTTTAATTAGTCCTCCGGCGCTCGTTAACCGCAGGTGAGAACAAATAACACTAAGCACCATGGGGTGAGAAGTGAAGCCATTAAGCTACTGCAAGTAAATACAAACATAAAAGGAAGACTTGGTGTCACAAGTGGTAACATTGTGGGACGTATGCAGAAAACATTGTGGGACGTATGCAGAACAAGAATACACAAATGCAGGTAACAATAGTTGCTTTTACAAGAGAGGTCTCTTAAATGTGCTGCGTTCAAGTGACCTGGGAGCTGGGAATGACCACCAAAGCTATGGTGGCAGCTTGGTGCACTGTCGGCCAGCTGCTGACCTTGTGTGTCAGCATGTCTGTGATCTTCGTTTTATTTTTTTTATATATATATTTTATTGTATTTCTTAATCATTATTATTAGTATTATTATTAGTATTATTATTAGTATTATTATTATTATTATTATTATTAACAACAATAATAATAATAATAATAATTTGACATCTACATCAACAATATGATGTGTATCATCTACATCAACAATATGATGTGTATCATCTACATCAACAATATGATGTGTATCATCTACATCAACAATATGATGTGTATCATCTACATCAACAATATGATGTGTATCATCTACATCAACAATATGATGTGTATCATCTACATCAACAATATGATGTTTATCATCTACATCAACAATATGATGTGTATCATCTACATCAACAATATGATGTGTATCATCTACATCAACAATATGATGTGTATCATCTACATCAACAACACGATGTGTATCATCTACATCAACAATATGATGTGTATCATCTACTTCAACAATATGATATGTATCATCTACATCAACAATATGATGTGTATCATCTAAATCAACAATATGATGTGTATCATCTACATCAACAATATGATTTGTATCATCTACATCAACAACATGTGTATCATCTACATCAACAATATGATGTGTATCATTTACATCAACAATATGATTTGTATCATCTACATCAACAATATGATGTGTATCATCTACATCAACAATATGATGTGTATCATCTACATCAACAATATGATGTGTATCATCTACATCAACAATATGATGTGTATCATCTACATCAACAATATGATGTGTATCATCTACATCAACAATATGATGTGTATCATCTACATCAACAATATGGTTTGTATCATCTACATCAACAATATGATGTGTATCATCTACATCAACAACATGATGTGTATCATCTACATCAACAATATGATTTGTATCATCTACATCAACAATATGATTTGTATCATCTACATCAACAATATGATGTGTATCATCTACATCAACAATATGATGTGTATCATCTACATCAACAATATGGTTTGTATCATCTACATCAACAATATGATGTGTATCATCTACATCAACAATATGATGTGTATCATCTACATCAACAATATGATGTGTATCATCTACATCAACAATATGATGTGTATCATCTACATCAACAATATGATGTGTATAATCTACATCAACAATATGGTTTGTATCATCTACATCAACAATATGATGTGTATCATCTACATCAACAATATGATGTGTATCATCTACATCAACAATATGATGTGTATCATCTACATCAACAATATGGTTTGTATCATCTACATCAACAATATGATGTGTATCATCTACATCAACAACATGATGTGTATCATCTACATCAACAATGTGATGTGTATCATCTACATCAACAATATGATGTGTATCATCTACATCAACAATATGATTTGTATCATCTACATCAACAATATGATGTGTATCATCTACATCAACAATATGATGTGTATCATCTACATCAACAATATGATTTGTATCATCTACATCAACAATATGATGTGTATCATCTACATCAACAATATGATATGTATCATCTACATCAACAATATGATGTGTATCATCTACATCAACAACATGTGTATCATCTACATCAACAATATGATTTGTATCATCTACATCAACAATATGATGTGTATCATCTACATCAACAATATGATGTGTATCATCTACATCAACAATATGATGTGTATCATCTACATCAACAATATGATGTGTATCATCTACATCAACAATATGATGTGTATCATCTACATCAACAATATGATGTGTATCATCTACATCAACAATATGATTTGTATCATCTACATCCACAATATGATTTGTATCATCTACATCAACAATATGATGTGTATCATCTACATCAACAATATGATGTGTATCATCTACATCAACAATATGATGTATATCATCTACATCAACAATACGATGTGTATCATCTACATCAACAATATGATCTGTATCATCTACATCAACAACATGATGTGTATCATCTACATCAACAATATGATGTGTATCATCTACATCAACAATATGATGTGTATCATCTACATCAACAACATGATGTGTATCATCTACATCAACAATATGATTTGTATCATCTACATCCACAATATGATGTGTATCATCTACATCAACAATATGATGTGTATCATCTACATCAACAACATGATGTGTATCATCTACATCAACAATATGATGTGTATCATCTACATCAACAACATGATGTGTATCATCTACATCAACAATATGATGTGTATCATCTACATCAACAACATGTGTATCATCTACATCAACAATATGATTTGTATCATCTACATCAACAATATGATGTGTATCATCTACATCAACAATATGATTTGTATCATCTACATCAACAATACGATGTGTATCATCTACATCAACAATATGATGTGTATCATCTACATCAACAATATGATTTGTATCATCTACATCAACAATATGATGTGTATCATCTACATCAACAATATGATATGTATCATCTACATCAACAATATGATGTGTATCATCTACATCAACAATATGATTTGTATCATCTACATCCACAATATGATTTGTATCATCTACATCAACAATATGATGTGTATCATCTACATCAACAATATGATGTGTATCATCTACATCAACAATATGATGTGTATCATCTACATCAACAATATGATGTGTATCATCTACATCAACAATATGATTTGTATCATCTACATCAACAATATGATTTGTATCATCTACATCAACAATATGATGTGTATCATCTACATCAACAATATGATGTGTATCATTTACATCAACAATATGATGTGTATCATCTACATCAACAACATGATGTGTATCATCTACATCAACAATATGATATGTATCATCTACATCAACAATATGATGTGTATCATCTACATCAACAATATGATGTGTATCATCTACATCAACAATATGATGTGTATCATCTACATCAACAATATGATGTGTATCATCTACATCAACAATATGATGTGTATCATCTACATAAACAATATGATGTGTATCATCTACATCAACAACATGATGTGTATCATCTACATCAACAATATGATTTGTATCATCTACATCAACAATATGATGTGTATCATCTACATCAACAATATGATGTGTATCATCTACATCAACAATATGATTTGTATCATCTACATCAACAATATGATTTGTATCATCTACATCAACAATATGATGTGTATCATCTACATCAACAATATGATGTGTATCATCTACATCAACAATATGATGTGTATCATCTACATCAACAACATGATGTGTATAATCTACATCAACAATGTGATGTGTATCATCTACATCAACAACATGATGTGTATCATCTACATCAACAATATGATGTGTATCATCTACATCAACAACATGATGTGTATCATCTACATCAACAATATGATGTGTATCATCTAAATCAACAATATGATGTGTATCATCTACATCAACAATATGATGTGTATAATCTACATCAACAATATGGTTTGTATCATCTACATCAACAATATGTGTATCATCTACATCAACAACATGATGTGTATCATCTACATCAACAATATGATGTGTATAATCTACATCAACAATATGATGTGTATCATCTACATCAACAATATGATGTGTATCATCTACATCAACAATATGATGTGTATCATCTAAATCAACAATATGATGTGTATCATCTACATAAACAATATGATGTGTATCATCTACATCAACAACATGATGTGTATCATCTACATCAACAATATGATGTGTATCATCTACATCAACAATATGTGTATCATCTACATCAACAACATGATGTGTATCATCTACATCAACAATATGATGTGTATCATCTACATCAACAACATGATGTGTATCATCTACATCAACAATATGATGTGTATCATCTACATCAACAATATGATGTGTATCATCTAAATCAACAATATGATGTGTATCATCTACATCAACAATATGATGTGTATAATCTACATCAACAATATGGTTTGTATCATCTACATCAACAATATGATATGTATCATCTACATCAACAATATGATGTGTATCATCTACATCAACAATATGATGTGTATCATCTACATCAACAACATGATGTGTATCATCTACATCAACAATATTATGTGTATCATCTACATCAACAATATGATGTGTATCATCTACATCAACAATATGATTTGTATCATCTACATCAACAATATGATGTGTATCATCTACATCAACAATATGATTTGTATCATCTACATCAACAATATGATTTGTATCATCTACATCAACAATATGATTTGTATCATCTACATCAACAATATGATGTGTATCATCTACATCAACAATATGATTTGTATCTTCTACATCAACAAAATGATGTGTATCATCTACATCAACAATATGATGTGTATCATCTACATCAACAATATTATGTGTATCATCTACATCAACAATATGATGTGTATCATCTACATCAACAATATGATTTGTATCATCTACATCCACAATATGATGTGTATCATCTACATCAACAATATGATGTGTATCATCTACATCAACAATATGATGTGTATCATCTACATCAACAATATGATGTGTATCATCTACATCAACAATATGATTTGTATCATCTACATCAACAATATGATTTGTATCATCTACATCAACAATATGATGTGTATCATCTACATCAACAATATGATGTGTATCATTTACATCAATAATATGATGTGTATCATCTACATCAACAACATGATGTGTATCATCTACATCAACAATATGATATGTATCATCTACATCAACAATATGATGTGTATCATCTACATCAACAATATGATGTGTATCATCTACATCAACAATATGATGTGTATCATCTACATCAACAATATGATGTGTATCATCTACATCAACAATATGATGTGTATCATCTACATCAACAATATGATGTGTATCATCTACATCAACAATATGATGTGTATCATCTACATCAACAATATGATGTGTATCATCTACATCAACAATATGGTTTGTATCATCTACATCAACAATATGATGTGTATCATCTACATCAACAATATGATGTGTATCATCTACATCAACAATATGATGTGTATCATCTACATCAACAATATGATGTGTATAATCTACATCAACAATATGGTTTGTATCATCTACATCAACAATATGATGTGTATCATCTACATCAACAATATGATGTGCATCATCTACATCAACAATATGTGTATCATCTACATCAACAACATGATGTGTATCATCTACATCAACAATATGATGTGTATCATCTACATCAACAACATGATGTGTATCATCTACATCAACAATATGATGTGTATCATCTACATCAACAATATGATGTGTATCATCTACCCCAACACCATGATGTGTATCATCTACATCAACAATATGATGTGTATCATCTACATCAACAATATGATGTGTATCATCTACATCAACAATATGATGTGTATCATCTACATCAACAACATGATGTGTATCATCTACATCAACAATATGATGTGTATCATCTACATCAACAATCTGATGTGTATCATCTACATCAACAATATCATGTGTATCATCTACATCAACAACATGATGTGTATCATCTACATCAACAATATGATATGTATCATCTACATCAACAATATGATGTGTATCATCTACATCAACAATATGATGTGTATCATCTACATCAACAACATGATGTGTATCATTTACATCAACAATATGATTTGTATCATCTACATCAACAATATGATGTGTATCATCTACATCAACAATATGATGTTTATCATCTACATCAACAATATGATGTGTATCATCTACATCAACAATATGATGTGTATCATCTACATCAACAATATAATGTGTATCATCTACATCAACAATATGATGTGTATCATCTAAATCAAAAATATGATTTCTATCATCTACATCAACAATATGATATGTATCATCTACATCAACAATATGATGTGTATCATCTACATCAACAATATGATGTGTATCATCTACATCAACAACATGATGTGTATCATCTACATCAACAATATGATGTGTATCATCTACATCAACAACACGATGTGTATCATCTACATCAACAATATGATGTGTATCATCTACATCAACAATATGATGTGTATCATCTACATCAACAATATGATGTGTATCATCTACATCAACAATATGATGGTATCATCGACAAGAACTCACCAGAAGTGATGATAACAGAAGATGATATCAGAGCAGCCATTTTTGAGGAGAAAGTCTGACCTTGAGAGGCGTTCCAGTTGAAACGTCCCGACGAGGAAATCGAAAATTCCGACTCTCCCGTAGAACTTGAACGCACCAAGGCAGTTAGTTATCCATTGTAGCCAGTCTTGGTAGATCACACGCCTCAGGTCCACTCACGTGAATACAAGGTTATAATTTGCACACACTGTGGATGTTTTCTCAGCATTAGTGTGGAAGGAAAAGTGAGTTTTCACACTTTCACACCTTCTTGTATCCTCAGCAGACTTGTGAAGGTCACTCGGTCACAAGATGAAAAAAGGTTCACACTTGAGTTGGTCTCCATCGTCTGACAAGGTGAGCCTGGCAAGTCCAAGCTGAGGGCAAAGTGATAGCAGACATTTAAATCATGCACAAGGAAGAAAGTAAACATCGGAGCACATTTTCTGTTATGAGACGAAAATACTTATTTTACTCGCGCCTAGCTCGGTGGCCTAGTGGTTAGAGTGTCCGCCCTGAGATGGGTAGGTCGTGAGTTCAAACCCCGGCCGAGTCATACCGAAGACTATAAAAACTGGAGCCATTACCCCCCTGCTTGGCACTCAGCATCAAGGGGTTGTAAATGGGGGTTAAATCACCAAAAAATGTTCCCCGGGCGCGGCCACCGCTGCTGCTCACTGCTCCCCTCACCTCCCAGGGGGGGGGGGGGGGGTGATCAAGGGTAATGGGTCAAATGCAGAGAATAATTTCACCACACCTAGTGTGTGTGTGACAATCATTGCTACTTTAACTTTTTAACTTCTCCTATTCAGATTCACCCGGTCACAACAACAGGTACACCTGCACACTCTCAGATCGATTGAAGTGTGTGTAAATAAACATGTATTAAATATTTCTGTGTAAATAACTCGTATATACTGTATCTAATAATATATGGAATAAATATATATTTTTTCTTCTAAAATTTAGTGGGTGTGGCTTATATACTGGTGGGCTCTATATACGGTTTTAATCTTGTTTAATAGAATTTAATCACATCATTGTTCTGATTCTAAAGGAGATGTATGATCGAATTCATCTTTTTTGACTTATAAATGGTAGAAAAGTTGGATAATTGTGTCAAAAATAATAGTTTTGGCAGTCTGGATGCGTTGTGATGTCATAACGAGGCGGACGTACTTATATGGTCATGAAGTCAAGCTCCTCCCCCTCTGCTTTGGGCTATGAGGGACCATAAAAACACAACAACACATTAGCACAACACATTAGCACAACACATTAGCACAACACATTAACACAACACATTAGCACAACACATTAGCACAACACGTTAGCACAACACATTAGCACAACACATTAGCACAACACAATAACACAACACATTAGCACAACACAATAGCACAACACAATAGCACAACACATTAGCACATTCCAATAGCACAACACATTAGCACAACACAATAGCACAACACATTAGCACATTCCAATAGCACAACACATTAGCACAACACAATAGCACAACACATTAGCACAACACATTAGCACAACACAATAGCACAACACTTTAGCACAACACATTAGCACAACACATTAACACAACACATTAACACAACACATTAGCACAATACATTAACACAACACAATAGCACAACACATTAACACAACACATTAGCACAACACATTAGCACAACACATTAGCACAACACGTTAGCACAACACGTTAGCACAACACTTTAGCACAACAGATTAGCACAACACAATAACACAACACATTAGCACAACACAATAGCACAACACATTAGCACAACCCAATAGCACAACACGTTAGCACAACACAATAGCACAACACATTAGCACAACATGTTAGCACAACACATTAGCACAACACAATAGCACAACACTTTAGCACAACACATTAGCACAACACATTAACACAACACATTAACACAACACATTAGCACAATAATTAGCACAACACATTAGCACAACACATTAACACAACACAATAGCACAACACATTAACACAACACATTAGCACAACACGTTAGCACAACACGTTAGCACAACACTTTAGCACAACAGATTAGCACAACACAATAACACAACACATTAGCACAACACAATAGCACAACACCATAGCACAACACATTAGCACAACCCAATAGCACAACACGTTAGCACAACACAATAGCACAACACATTAGCACATCATGTTAGCACAACACATTAGCACAACACATTAGCACAACACATTAACACATTAGCACAACACATTAGCACAACAAAATAGCACAACACTTTTTGCACAACACAATAGCACAACACATTAGCACAACACAATAACACAACACATTAGCACAACACAATAGCACAACACATTAGCACAACCCAATAGCACAACACGTTAGCACAACACAATAGCACAACACATTAGCACAACATGTTAGCACAACACATTAGCACAACACAATAGCACAACACTTTAGCACAACACATTAGCACAACACATTAACACAACACATTAACACAACACATTAGCACAATAATTAGCACAACACATTAGCACAACACATTAACACAACACAATAGCACAACACATTAACACAACACATTAGCACAACACGTTAGCACAACACGTTAGCACAACACTTTAGCACAACAGATTAGCACAACACAATAACACAACACATTAGCACAACACAATAGCACAACACCATAGCACAACACATTAGCACAACCCAATAGCACAACACGTTAGCACAACACAATAGCACAACACATTAGCACATCATGTTAGCACAACACATTAGCACAACACATTAGCACAACACATTAACACATTAGCACAACACATTAGCACAACAAAATAGCACAACACTTTTTGCACAACACAATAGCACAACACATTAGCACAACACAATAGCACAACACTTTAGCACAACACATTAGCACAACACATTAGCACAACACAATAGCACAACACATTAGCACATTCCAATAGCACAACACATTAGCACAACACATTAGCACAACACGTTAGCACAACACATTAGCACAACACAATAGCACAACACTTTAGCACAACACATTAGCACAACACATTAACACAATACATTAGCACAACACATTAGCACAACACATTAACACAACACAATAGCACAACACATTAACACAACACATTAGCACAACACGTTAGCACAACACGTTAGCACAACACTTTAGCACAACAGATTAGCACAACACAATAACACAACACATTAGCACAACACAATAGCACAACACCATAGCACAACACATTAGCACAACCCAATAGCACAACACGTTAGCACAACACAATAGCACAACACATTAGCACAACATGTTAGCACAACACATTAGCACAACACATTAGCACAACACATTAACACATTAGCACAACATATTAGCACAACACATTAGCACAACAAAATAGCACAACACTTTTTCCACAACACAATAGCACAACACATTAGCACAACACAATAGCACAACACTTTAGCACAACACATTAGCACAATACATTAGCACAACACATTAACACAACACATTAGCACAACACATTAGCACAACACATTAACACAACACAACACATTAGCACAACACAATAGCACAACACACTAGCACAACACATTAACACAACACAACACATTAGCACAACACATTAGCACGTGCAAACCCAAATGATGAGTTCCCATGTTTTGCACTGTCTGTCCATGTGAATCTTTTAATCCTGTCCAGAGACTGGACCGGCCGGCTCAGGTTCCCCAGGCGCTCCTCGCCTTAATCCTGGACTTAGACAGCAAAGAAGAGCGGCAGCGTGGGACTGGTGGGCGTGGCCTGGGGGGCGGAGCTTAAATACCTGCAGGAGGCCAGGATGTTGACACTCACCTGAGGCAGCGCAGATGTGGCTGACAGTCTGAGGAGAAGAAGAAGAGAGAAGTGTTAGTGTGGAGGAGACAAGAGGAGAGGAGAGGAGAGGATGCAAGGAAAGACCCAGTGAAAGATCACCTGGAGGACCTGGAACGTTCTAGTCAGGTTCTAGTCAGGTTCTAGTCAGGTTCTAGTCAGGTTCTACTCAGGTTCTAGTCAGAATCTAGACAGGTTGTAGTCAGGTTCCAGTCAGAATCTAGACAGGTTGTAGTCAGGTTCCAGTCAGGTTCTAGTCTGGTTGTAGTCAGGTTGTAGTCAGTTCTAGTCAGGTTGTAGGGTTAGGGTTAGTCAGGTTGTAGTCAGGACTTGAGATGTCTTGTCAGGCCTTCTGTGGCGACTCCTACCCTCCTCTGTCAGCAGACGTGTCTTCTCTGCCCGTCTTCATGCAGCACACTTCTGCAAGCCACGACTGCCTGCCAGCCTCCTCACACGCTCACAGCATGGTGTCGGCAGGTAAGCACACCTGACTCTCTGCAGGTAAGCACACCTGACTGCTGAGTCCTGATGGCTCTCCTCCACACTTGTGTGTTATTAAGACAATAACACACAATTGTGTTGTTAAGGCAGTAACATAGAATTGTGTTGTTAAGAAAGAAACACACAATTGTGTGTTATTTTAGTTGTGTGTTATCAAAACAATAACTTACAATTGTGTTATTAAAACAATCTCACACTATTGTGTTGTTAGAACAATAACACATAATTGTGTTATTAAAACAGTAACACATAATTGTGTTGTTAAGACAGTAACACACAATTGTGTGTTATTTTAATTGTGTGTTATTAAAACAATTACTTACAATTGTGTTACGAAAACAATAACACTCAATTATGTTGTTAAGACAATAACACACAATTACATGCATATGTATGTAATAGTGTGTTATTGTGTGTTATTGTCTTAACAACATAATTGTGTGTTATTGTCTCAACAACACAATTGTGTTATTGAGACAATAACACACAATTATGTTGTTAAGACAATAACACACAGTTGTGTTGTTAAGACAATAACACACAATAACACACTATTACATACATATGCATGTAATTGTGTGTTGTTTTAATCGTGTGTTATCAAAACAATAACTTACAATTGTGTTACTAAAACAATAACACTCAATTATGTTATTAAGACAATAACACACAATTACATGCATATGTATGTAATTGTGTGTTATTGTGTGTTATAATTTTAACAACTTAATTGTGTGTTATTGTCTTAACAATACAATTGTGTTTTTGAGACAATAACACACAATTATGTTGTTAAGACAATAACACACAATTGTGTCATTAAGACAGTAACACACAATTGTGTTACTAAGACAATAACACACAATTGTGTCATTAAGACAGTAACACACAATTGTGTTATTAAGACAATAACACACAATTGTGTCATTAAGACAGTAACACACAATTGTGTCGTTAAGACAAAAACACACAATTGTGTTGTTAAGACAATAACACAAAATTCTGTTGTTAAGACAATAACACACAATTGTGTTTTATTAAGACAATAACACACAATTGTGTTATTAAGACAATAACAAACAAGTGTGTTTTATTAAGACAATAACACATAATTGTGTTATTAAGACAATAACAAACAAGTGTGTTTTATTAAGACAATAACGCACAACTGTGTTGTTAAGACATTAACACACAATTGTGTTGTTAGGACAATGACACACAATTGTGTGTTATTTTAGTTGTGTGTTATCAGAACAATAACTTACAATTGTGTTATTAAAACAATCTCACACTGTTGTGTTTTTAGAACAATAACACATAATTGTGTTATTAAGACAGTAACACACAATTGTGTTGTTAAGACAGTAACACACAATTGTGTGTTATTTTAATTGTGTGTTATTAAAACAATTACTTACAATTGTGTTACGAAAACAATAACACTCAATTATGTTGTTAAGACAATAACACACAATTACATGCATATGTATGTAATAGTGTGTTATTGTGTGTTATTGTCTTAACAACATAATTGTGTGTTATTGTCTCAACAACACAATTGTGTTATTGAGACAATAACACACAATTATGTTGTTAAGACAATAACACACAATTGTGTCATTAAGACAATAACAAACAAGTGTGTGTTGTTAAGACAATAACACACCGTTGTGTTGTTAAGACAAGGATATAGAATTGTGTTATTAAGACAGTAACACACAATTGTGTGTTGTTTTAATCGTGTGTTATCAAAACAATAACTTACAATTGTGTTATTAAAACAATAACACACAATTATGTTGTTAAGACAAAAACACACAATTACATGCATATGTATGTAATTGTGTGTTATTGTCTTTACAACTTAATTGTGTGTTATTGTCTCAACAACACAATTGTGTGTTATCGTTTTAACAACTTAATTGTGTGTTATTGTCTTAACAATACAATTGTGTTTTTGAGACAATAACACACAATTATGTTGTTAAGACAATAACACACAATTGTGTCATTAAGACAGTAACACACAATTGTGTTACTAAGACAATAACACACAATTGTGTCATTAAGACAGTAACACACAATTGTGTCGTTAAGACAGAAACACACAATTGTGTTGTTAAGACAATAACACACAATTGTGTTTTATTAAGACAATAACACACAATTGTGTTATTAAGACAATAACAAACAAGTGTGTTTTATTAAGACAATAACACACAATTGTGTTTTATTAAGACAATAACACACAATTGTGTTATTAAGACAATAATTTACAATTGTGTGTTGTTTTAATTGTGTGTTATCAAAACAATAATTTACAATTGTGTTATTAAAACAATACCAAACTATTGTGTTGTTAAAACAATAACACCGAATTGTGTTATTAAGACAGTAACACACATTTGTGTTATTAAAACAGTAACACACAATTGTATTGTTAAGACAGTAACACACGATTGTGTGTTATTTTAAATGTGTGTTATTAAAACATTTACTTACAATTGTGTTACGACAAAAATAACACACAATTATGTTGTTAAGACAATAACACACAATTGCATGCATATGTATGTAATAGTGTGTTATTGTGTGTTATTGTCTTAACAACATAATTGTGTGTTATTGTCTCAACAACACAATTGTGTGTTATCGTTTTAACAACTTAATTGTGTGTTATTGTCTTAACGATACAATTGTGTTATTGAGACAATAACACACAATTACGTTGTAAAGACAATAACACACAATTGTGTCGTTAAGACAGTAACACACAATTGTGTTAAGACAATAACACATGATTGTGTCATTAAGACAGTAACACACAATTGTGTTATTAAGACAGTAACACACAATTGTGTTATTAAGACAGTAACACACAATTGTGTTGTTAAGACAATAACACACAATTGTGTTGTTAAGACAATAACACACACTTGTGTTTTATTAAGACAATAACACACAATTGTGTTATTAAGACAATAACAAACAAGTGTGTTTTATTAAGACAATAACACACAATTGTGTTTTATTAAGACAATAACACACAATTGTGTTATTAAGACAATAATTTACAATTGTGTGTTGTTTTAATTGTGTGTTATCAAAACAATAATTTACAATTGTGTTATTAAAACAATACCAAACTATTGTGTTGTTAAAACAATAACACCGAATTGTGTTATTAAGACAGTAACACACAATTGTGTTATTAAAACAGTAACACACAATTGTATTGTTAAGACAGTAACACACGATTGTGTGTTATTTTAAATGTGTGTTATTAAAACATTTACTTACAATTGTGTTACGACAAAAATAACACACAATTTTGTTGTTAAGACAATAACACACAATTGCATGCATATGTATGTAATAGTGTGTTATTGTGTGTTATTGTCTTAACAACCTAATTGTGTGTTATTGTCTCAACAACACAATTGTGTGTTATCGTTTTAACAACTTAATTGTGTGTTATTGTCTTAACAATACAATTGTGTTTTTGAGACAATAACACACAATTATGTTGTTAAGACAATAACACACAATTACGTTGTTAAGACAATAACACACAATTGTGTCGTTAAGACAGTAACACACAATTGTGTTAAGACAATAACACACGATTGTGTCATTAAGACAGTAACACACAATTGTGTTAAGACAGTAACACACAATTGTGTCGTTAAGACAGAAACACACAATTGTGTTGTTAAGACAATAACACACAATTGTGTTGTTAAGACAATTACACACAATTGTGTTTTATTAAGACAATAACACACAATTGTGTTATTAAGACAATAACAAACAAGTGTGTTTTATTAAGACAATAACACACAATTGTGTTTTATTAAGGCAATAACACACAATTGTGTTATTAAGACAATAACACACAATTGTGTTATTAAGACAATAACAAACAAGTGTGTTTTATTAAGACAATAACACACAAGTGTGTTTTATTAAGACAGTAACACACAATTGTGTTATTAAAACAGTAACACACAATTATGTTGTTAAGACGGTAACACACGATTGTGTGTTATTTTAATTGTGTGTTATTAAAACAATAACACACAATTATGTTGTTAAAACAATAACACAGAATTACATACATATGTATGTAATTGTGTGTTATTGTGTGTTATTGTCTTAACAACACAATTGTGTGTTGTTGTCTCAACAACACAATTGTGTGTTATCGTTTTAACAACTTAATTGTGTGTTATTGTCTTAACAACACAATTTGTTATTGAGACAATAACACACAAATATGTTGTTAAGACAATAACACACAATTACATGCATATGTATGTAATTGTGTGTTATTGTCTTTACAACTTAATTGTGTGTTATTGTCTCAACAACACAATTGTGTGTTATCGTTTTAACAACTTAATAGTGTGTTATTGTCTAAACAATACAATTGTGTTTTTGAGACAATAACACACAATTATGTTGTTAAGACAATAACACACAATTGTGTCATTAAGACAGTAACACACAATTGTGTTACTAAGACAATAACACACAATTGTGTCATTAAGACAGTAACACACAATTGTGTCGTTAAGACAGAAACACACAATTGTGTTGTTAAGACAATAACACACAATTGTGTTTTATTAAGACAATAACACACAATTGTGTTATTAAGACAATAACAAACAAGTGTGTTTTATTAAGACAATAACACACAATTGTGTTTTATTAAGACAATAACACACAATTGTGTTATTAAGACAATAATTTACAATTGTGTGTTGTTTTAATTGTGTGTTATCAAAACAATAATTTACAATTGTGTTATTAAAACAATACCAAACTATTGTGTTGTTAAAACAATAACACCGAATTGTGTTATTAAGACAGTAACACACATTTGTGTTATTAAAACAGTAACACACAATTGTATTGTTAAGACAGTAACACACGATTGTGTGTTATTTTAAATGTGTGTTATTAAAACATTTACTTACAATTGTGTTACGACAAAAATAACACACAATTATGTTGTTAAGACAATAACACACAATTGCATGCATATGTATGTAATAGTGTGTTATTGTGTGTTATTGTCTTAACAACCTAATTGTGTGTTATTGTCTCAACAACACAATTGTGTGTTATCGTTTTAACAACTTAATTGTGTGTTATTGTCTTAACAATACAATTGTGTTTTTGAGACAACACACAATTACGTTGTTAAGACAATAACACACAATTGTGTCATTAAGACAGTAACACACAATTGTGTTATTAAGACAGTAACACACAATTGTGTCGTTAAGACAGTAACACAATTGTGTTATTAAGACAGTAACACACAATTGTGTCGTTAAGACAGAAACACACAATTGTGTTGTTAAGACAATAACACACAATTGTGTTGTTAAGACAATAACATACAATTGTGTTTTATTAAGACAATAACACACAATTGTGTTATTAAGACAATAACAAACAAGTGTGTTTTATTAAGACAATAACACACAATTGTGGTTTATTAAGGCAATAACACACAATTGTGTTATTAAGACAGTAACACACAATTGTGTCGTTAAGACAGTAACACAATTGTGTTATTAAGACAGTAACACACAATTGTGTCGTTAAGACAGTAACACACAATTGTGTTGTTAAGACAATAACACACAATTGTGTTGTTAAGACAATAACATACAATTGTGTTTTATTAAGACAAAAACACACAATTGTGTTATTAAGACAATAACAAACAAGTGTGTTTTATTAAGACAATAACACACAATTGTGGTTTATTAAGGCAATAACACACAATTGTGTTATTCAGACAATAACACACAAGTGTGTTATTAAGATAATAACACACAATTGTGTTTTATTAAGACAATAACACACAATTGTTTTATTAAGACAATAACACAATTGTGTTGTTAAGAAAATAACACACAGTTGTGTTATTAAGACAATAACACACAGTTGTGTTATTAAGACAATAACACACAATTGTGTTTTATTAAGACAATAACACACAATTGTGTTAAGACAATAACACACAATTGAGTTGTTAAGACAATAACACACAATTGTGTCATTAAGACAGTAACACACAATTGTGTTATTAAGACAGTAACACACAATTGTGTCGTTAAGACAGTAACACAATTGTGTTATTAAGACAGTAACACACAATTGTGTCGTTAAGACAGAAACATACAATTGTGTTGTTAAGACAATAACACACAATTGTGTTGTTAAGACAATAACATACAATTGTGTTTTATTAAGACAATAACACACAATTGTGTTATTAAGACAATAACAAACAAGTGTGTTTTATTAAGACAATAACACACAATTGTGGTTTATTAAGGCAATAACACACAATTGTGTTATTCAGACAATAACACACAAGTGTGTTATTAAGATAATAACACACAATTGTGTTTTATTAAGACAATAACACACAATTGTTTTATTAAGACAATAACACAATTGTGTTGTTAAGAAAATAACACACAGTTGTGTTATTAAGACAATAACACACAGTTGTGTTATTAAGACAATAACACACAATTGTGTTAAGACAATAACACACAATTGAGTTGTTAAGACAATAACAAACAAGTGTGTTTTATTAAGACAATAACACACAATTGTGTTTTATTAAGACAATAACACACAATTGTGTTTTATTAAGACAATAACACACAATTGTGCTATTAACACAATAACACACAATTGTGTTATTAAGACAATTACAAACAAGTGTGTTTTATTAAGACAATAACACACAATTGTGTTTTATTAAGACAATAACGCACAATTGTGTTATTAAGACAATAACAAACAAGTGTGTTTTATTAAGACAATAACACACAATTGTGTTGTTAAGGCAACAACATATAATTGTGTCATTGATACAGTAACACACAATTGTGTGTTATTTTAATTGTGTGTTATCAAAACCATAACTTACAATTGTGTTATTCAAACAATACCACACTATTGTGTTGTTAAAACAATAACACAGAAATGTGTTAAGACAGTAACACACAATTGTGTGTTATTAAAACAGCAACACACAATTGTGTTGTTAAGACAGTAACACACGAGTGTGTGTTATTTTAATTGTGTGTTATTAAAACAATAACACACGATTATGTTGTTAAGACAATAACACAATTGTGTGTTGTTGTCTCAACAACACAATTGTGTGTTATCGTTTTAACAACTTAATTGTGTGTTATTGTCTTAACAATACAATTGTGTTATTGAGACAATAACACACAATTATGTTGTTAAGACAATAACACACAATTACATACATATGTATGTAATTGTGTGTTATTGTCTTAACAACACAATTGTATGTTACTGTCTTAATGACATAATTGTGTGTTATTGTCCTAACAATACAATTGTGTTATTGAGAAAATAACACACAATTGTGTTATTAAGACAATAACACACAATTGTGCTATTAAGACAGTAACACACAATTATGTCATTAAGACAGTAACACACAATTGTGTTATTAAGACAGTAACATACAATTGTGTCATTAAGACAGTAACACACAATTGTTTTGTTAAGAAAATAACACACAATTGTGTTGTTAAGACAATAATACATAATTGTGTCATTAAGAAAATAACACAACATTGTGTTGTTAAGACAATAACACAATTGTGTCATTAAGACAGTAACACACAATTGTGTCATTAAGACAGTAACACACAATTGTGTTGTTAAGACAATAACACACAATTGTGTTGTTAAGACAATAACAAATAATTGTGTCATTAAGACAATAGCACACAATTGTGTCATTAAGACAGTAACACACAATTGTGTCGTTAAGACAGTAACACACAATTGTGTCATTAACACAATAACACACAATTGTGTCATTAAGACAGTAACACACAATTGTGTCATTAAGACAGTAACACACAATTGTGTCATTGAGACAGTAACACACAATTGTGTTATTGAGACAATAACACACAATTGTGTCATTAAGACAGTAGCACACAATTGTGTCATTAAGACAGTAACACACAATTGTGTCATTGAGACAGTAACACACAATTGTGTTATTGAGACAATAACACACAATTGTGTCATTAAGACAGTAGCACACAATTGTGTCATTAAGACAGTAACACACAATTGTGTCATTAAGACAGTAACACACAATTGTGTCGTTAAGACAATAGCACACAATTGTGTCATTAAGACAGTAACACACAATTGTGTCATTAAGACAGTAACACACAATTGTGTCATTAAGACAGTAACACACAATTGTGTCGTTAAGACAATAACACACAATTGTTTTGTTAAGACAATAACACACAATTGTGTCATTAAGACAATAACACACAATTGTGTCATTAAGACAGTAACACACCATTGTGTGTTATTTTAATTGTGTGTTATTAAAACAATAACTTACAATTGTGGTATGAAAACAATAACACGCAATTGTGTTGTTAAGACAATAACACACAATCGTGTTGTTAAGACAATAACACACAATCGTGTTGTTAAGACAATAACACACAATTATGTCATTAAGTCAATAACACACAATTGTGTCATTAAGACAGTAACACACAATTGTGTTGTTAGGACAATAACACACAATTATGTTGTTAAGACAATAACACAAAGTTGTGTTGTTAAGACAATAACACACAATTTGGTTGATAAGACAATAACACACAATCGTGTTGTTACGACGATAACACACAAATGTGTTGTTAGGACAATAAAACACAACTGTGTCATTTAGACAGTAACACACAATTGTGTCATTACGACAGTAACACACAATTGTGTCATTAAGACAGTAACACAATTGTGTCGTTAAGACAGTAACACACAATTGTGTCGTTAAGACAGTAACACACAATTGTGTCATTAAGACAATAACACAATTGTGTCATTAAGACAATAACACAATTGTGTCATTAAGACAGTAACACACAATTGTGTCATTAAGACAATAACACAATTGTGTCATTAAGACAGTAACACACAATTGTGTCGTTAAGACAGTAACACAAAATTGTGTCGTTAAGACAGTAACACACAATTGTGTCATTAAGACAGTAACACAATCGTGTCGTTAAGACAGTAACACACAATTGTGTCATTAAGACAGTAACACAATTGTGTCATTAAGACAGTAACACACAATTGTGTCATTAAGACAGTAACACACAATTGTGTTGTTAAGACAATAACACACAATTATGTCATTAAGACAGTAACACACAATTGTGTCATTAAGACAGTAACACACAATTGTGTTGTTAAGACAATAACACACAATTATGTCATTAAGACAGTAACACACAATTGTGTCATTAAGACAGTAACACAATTGTGTCGTTAAGACAGTAACACACAATTGTGTCATTAAGACAGTAACACACAATTGTGTCATTAAGACAATAACACACAATTGTGTCATTAAGACAATAACACACAATTCTGTCATTAAGACAGTAACACACAATTGTGTCGTTAAGACAATAGCACACAATTGTGTCATTAAGACAGTAACACACAATTGTGTCATTAACACAATAACACACAATTGTGTCATTAAGACAGTAACACACAATTGTGTCATTAACACAGTAACACACAATTGTGTCATTAAGACAGTAACACACAATTGTGTCGTTAAGACAATAGCACACAATTGTGTCATTAAGACAGTAACACACAATTGTGTCATTAACACAATAACACACAATTGTGTCATTAAGACAGTAACACACAATTGTGTCATTAACACAGTAACACACAATTGTGTCATTAAGACAGTAACACACAATTGTGTTATTGAGACAATAACACACAATTGTGTCATTAAGACAGTAACACACAATTGTGTCATTAAGACAGTAACACACAATTGTGTCATTAAGACATTAACACACAATTGTGTCATTAACACAATAACACACAATTGTGTCATTAAGACAGTAACACACAATTGTGTCATTAATACAGTAACACACAATTGTGTCATTAATACAGTAACACACAATTGTGTCATTAATACAGTAACATACAATAAGGTCCCAAAGAACCTGAGCTGAGTGCTGATGCATTGTGGGATATGTCGTTTATAGGAAAAGACGAACATCGCACACTTTTAGCGAAGATGTGGATAAATAGTGATGACAACGTGTGTGTGTGTGTGTGTGTGTGTGTGTGTGTGTGTGTGTGTGTGTGTGTGTGTGTGTGTGTGTGTGTGTGTGTCTTGCAGTATCTTCTGGGCTGTCCCTCAGTCAGTCTGCCAAACGTCCTCAGATGCAACTGGCCTCCTCGTCCTTGGCAAACAGTCTAGGCTCCGCCCCCCACAGCCTGCACTACCCCGTCACACCGTGTCACTATAGCAACCAGCAGACCGCCTACGGTATCATGGCAGGTACCGTATCACACTCACTTCATACTTGCAGTATACTCAGTGTATTGTCACTTCATACTTGTAGTATACTCAGTGTATTGTCACTTCACACTTGTAGTATACTCAGTGTATTGTCACTTCATACTTGTAGTATACTCAGTGTATTGTCACGTCATACTTGTAGTATACTCAGTGTATTGTCACTTCATACTTGTAGTATACTCAGTGTATTGTCACTTCATACTTGTAGTATACTCAGTGTAATGTCACTTCATACTTGTAGTATACTCAGTGTATTGTCACTTCATACTTGTAGTATACTCAGTGTAATGTTACTTCATACTTGTAGTATACTCAGTATATTGTCACTTCATACTTGTAGTATACTCAGTGTATTGTCACTTCATACTTGTAGTATACTCAGCGTATAGTCACTTCATACTTGTAGTATACTCAGTGTATCGTCACTTCATACTTGTAGTATACTCAGTGTATTGTCACTTCATACTTGTAGTATACTCAGTGTATTGTCGCTTCATACTTGCAGTATACTCAGTGTATTGTCACGTCATACTTGTAGTATACTCAGTGTATTGTCACTTCATACTTGTAGTATACTCAGTGTATTGTCACGTCATACTTGTAGTATACTCAGTGTATTGTCACTTCATACTTGTAGTATACTCAGTGTATTGTCACGTCATACTTGTAGTATACTCAGTGTATTGTCACTTCATACTTGTAGTATACTCAGTGTATTGTCACTTCACACTTGTAGTATACTCAGTGCATTGTCACTTCATACTTGTAGTATACTCAGTGTATTGTCACTTCACACTTGTAGTATACTCAGTGTATTGTCACTTCATACTTGTAGTATACTCAGTGTATTGTCACTTCATACTTGTAGTATACTCAGTGTATTGTCACTTCACACTTGTAGTATACTCAGTGTATTGTCACTTCACACTTGTAGTATACTCAGTGTATTGTCACTTCATACTTGTAGTATACTCAGTGTATTGTCACTTCACACTTGTAGTATACTCAGTGTGTTGTCACTTCATACTTGTAGTATACTCAGTGTATTGTCACTTCATACTTGTAGTATACTCAGTGTATTGTCACTTCACACTTGTAGTATACTCAGTGTATTGTCACTTCATACTTGTAGTATACTCAGTGTATTGTCACTTCATACTTGTAGTATACTCAGTGTATTGTCACTTCATACTTGTAGTATACTCAGTGTATTGTCACGTCATACTTGTAGTATACTCAGTGTATTGTCACTTCATACTTGTAGTATACTCAGTGTATTGTCACTTCATACTTGTAGTATACTCAGTGTATTGTCACTTCATACTTGTAGTATACTCAGTGTATTGTCACGTCATACTTGTAGTATACTCAGTGTATTGTCACGTCATACTTGTAGTATACTCAGTGTATTGTCACTTCACACTTGTAGTATACTCAGTGTATTGTCACTTCATACTTGTAGTATACTCAGTGTATTGTCACTTCACACTTGTAGTATACTCAGTGTATTGTCACTTCATACTTGTAGTATACTCAGTGTATTGTCACTTCATACTTGTAGTATACTCAGTGTATTGTCACGTCATACTTGTAGTATACTCAGTGTATTGTCACTTCACACTTGTAGTATACTCAGTGTATTGTCACTTCATACTTGTAGTATACTCAGTGTATTGTCACTTCATACTTGTAGTATACTCAGTGTAATGTCACTTCATAATTGTAGTATACTCAGTGTATTGTCACGTCATACTTGTAGTATACTCAGTGTATTGTCACTTCACACTTGTAGTGTACTAGAATATTTTAAGTGTATAAGGGTTAGAATTGTGCAATTCAATACATTTTTTTTAATTCTATATTAATTATTATTATTTTGTAAATATAAATAAATTATATAAAATATATGATTATTGTGATAAAACAATTGTGTATTTATTGTTTGAAAACAATATTCATCATTGTTACATTTTGTAAACATAAATGCATTTCAAATTTACAACTTTTAAAATTTAATAAATTGTGCAATTAATTTTTCAAAAAGGTTATATCCATCTTTATTTTTTAAAATAGAAATACGTAAAATATAATTAAATTCAAAACATGTCATTAGTGTGATAATACATTTATGTAAATATTGTTTTAAAGGCAATAATCATCATTGTTACATTTTCTAAAACTAAATGCATGAAATAAAAATTAATTTAAAAAAATATTGTCGTGATAATAAAATTGTGCAATTAAATAAATTTAAAATGTTTTTTAATTATCATTGTTATTTAAATATTTATTTAAATATATTTAAATATAAATACATTAAATTATATTACATGAAAATACAATTGTCCAATTCATTACATTTTCAAAAAGGTGTTACCCATCATTGCTCATTTTAAAGAAATACATAAAATAAAGTTTGATTATTAAAATATTTTAAGTGTAAAATGGTTAGAATTGTGCAATTAAATACACTTTTAAAAAAGGCTATAAGTAGTTATCTTTATCTAAATACTTCAATTGGAATTCAATGCATGCAATTAGTTATTTAGTGTAAAATGATGAAGCAATTCCTGAAGGAATTGTGTGTGAATGCTCCAATGCTGAAGTTGAACCGAAATCCTGGAATTTTTTTTTAGAATTGTTGAAGTAGAGCACAGAATTCCCTAAACAGGCTTAATATTTTGAAGTTGGAACGGTTTGAATCAGATGAAAAATGTTGGAGTTGTGGAAGTTTGAAGAATGTCTCATTCATTTCAATGGCAATTGCCCCAAAATGTGGGAATTTCGGGAAAAGCTGGAATTTTTTTGAAAATGGTAAAAAAAAAGCCTTGAATGTTCTGAATGAGTTGAAATGGTTGCTGTTGGAATTTTTCAAATCGGTCAAGAAATGTTGAAGTAGTACCATGTTGAATTAAGAAATGGTATTACGGAATTCCTGGAATTTCGGGAAAACCGAGAATGTTTCCAGTTCAAAAAACAACTTTGTTTTTTGTCCTGTTTAAGAGGAATGTTTTGACAGTAAGACGGTTGAAGTGGGTTGAAAAATGTGGAAGGAGTAGTCAACAGAAAAAAGGGTTTTGGAAAACCAGGAATCCTGGAAAATTCTGGAATTTTTCTTTACTTGGAAAAATGATAGTTTGAATGTCCAGGGTGAGTGGAATATGTTGAAGATGGAATGGTTTGGATCGGTAGAAAAATGTGGAAATGATGGAAGTTTGAAAAATGGCCAATTCATTTTGAATGGGAAAAATGTCCCGGAAAACCTGGAATTCTGGGAAATGTAGGAATTTTTTGAATTTGTCAAGGGAAAGCCCGCCATTCCCGAATAGGCTGAGCAGTTTAAAGTTTGAATTGGGTGAAAAATGTGGGAGTTGTGGAAGTTTGAAGAATGTCCCATTGTTTTCAATGGGAATTTCCCCAAAATGTGGGAATGTCAGGAAAAGCTGGAATTTTTTTTTAAATGGCAACAAACGTGAATGTTCTGAATGAGTTGAAATGGTTGCTGTTGGAATTTTTCAAATCGGTCAATAAATGTTGAAGTAGTAACATGTTGAATTGAGAAATTGTATTACGAGATTCCTGGAATTTCGGGAAAACCGGGAATTTTTTCAGTTCAAAAAACAACCTTGTTTTTTGTCCTGTTTAAGAGGAATGTTTTGACAGTAGAACGGTTGAAGTGGGTTGGAAAATGTGAAAGGAGTAATCGCCAGAAAAAAGGGTGGAAATAGGGCTTTGGAAAACTAGGAATCCTGGAAAATCCTGGAAAAATTTTTTAACTTGTAAAAATTATAGTTTGAATTTCCAGGATGAGTGGAATATTTTGAAGGTGGAATGGTTTGATAGGTTAAAAATGTGGAAATGGTGGAAGTTTGAAAAATGGCCAATTTATTTTGAATGGGAAAAAATGTCCCGGAAAAATCTGGAATTCTGGGAAATCTGGGAATTTTTGGAATTTTTCAAGGGAAAGCCAGCCATTCCCGAATAGGATAAACAGTTGGAAGTTGGAACACTTTGAATCGGGTGAAAAATGTGGGAGTTGTGGAAGTTTGAAGAATGTCCTATTGATTTCAATGGGAATTTCCCCAAATTGTGGAAATTTCGGGAAAAACTGGAATTTTTTTAAAAATGGCAACAAACTTGAATTGTCTGAATGAGTTGAAATGGTTGCTGTTGGAATTTTTCAAATCAGTAAAGAAATGTTGAAGTAGTAACATGTTGAATTGAGAAATGGTATTATGGAATTCGTGGAATTTCGGGAAAACCGGGAATTTTTCCAGTTCAAAAAACAACTTTGTTTTTGTGTCCTGTTTAAGAGGAATGTTTTGACAGTAGAACAGTTGAAGTGGGTTGAAAAACGTGGAAGGAGTAGTCGCCAGAAAAAAGGGTGGAAATAGGGCTTTGGAAAACCAGGAATCCTGGAAAATCCTGGGATTTTTTTAACTTGAAAAAATTATAGTTTGAATTTCCAGGATAAGTGGAATATGTTGAAGGTGGAATAGTTTGAATCGGTAGAAAAATGTGGAAATGGTGTAAGTTTGAAAAATGGCCAATTCATTTTGAATGGGAAAAATGTCCCGGAAAACTTGAAATTCTGGGAAAACTGGGAATTTTTCCAGTTCAAAAAACAACTTTGTTTTTTGTCCTGTTTAAGAGGAATGTTTTGACAGTAGAACAGTTAAAGTGGGTTGAAAAATGTGGAAGGAGTAGTCGCCAGAAAAAAAGGTGGAAATAGCGCTTTGGAAAACCAGGAATCCTGGAAAATCCTGGGATTTTTTTAACTTGGAAAAATTATAGTTTTAATTTTCAGAATAAGTGGAATATGTTGAAGGTGGAATGGCTTGAATCGGTAGAAAAATGTGGAAATGGTGGAAGTTTGAAAAATGGCCAATTCATTTTGAATGGGAAAAATGTCCCGGAAAACTTGAAATTCTGGGAAAACTGGGAATTTTTCCAGTTCAAAAAACAACTTTGTTTTTTGTCCTGTTTAAGAGGAATGTTTTGACAGTAGAACAGTTAAAGTGGGTTGAAAAATGTGGAAGGAGTAGTCACCAGAAAAAAAGGTGGAAATAGCGCTTTGGAAAACCAGGAATCCTGGAAAATCCTGGGATTTTTTTTAACTTGGAAAAATTATAGTTTGAATTTCCAGGGTGAGTGGAATATGTTGAAGGTGAAATGATTTAAATAGGTTGAAAAATGTGGAAATGGTGGAAGTTTTAAAAATGGCCAACTCATTTTGAATGGGAAAAAATGTCCCGGAAAAATCTGGAATTCTGGGAAATCTGGGAATTTTTGGAATTTTTCAAGGGAAAGCCCGCCATTCCCGAATAGGATGAACAGTTGGAAGTTGGAACACTTTGAATCGGGTGAAAAATGTGGGAGTTGTGGAAGTTTGAAGAATGTCCTATTGATTTCAATGGGAATTTCCCCAAAATGTGGCAATTTCGGGAAAAACTGGAATTTTTTTTAAAATGGCAACAAACTTGAATTGTCTGTATGAGTTGAAAAGGTTGCTGTTGGAATTTTTCAAGTCAGTCGAGAAATGTTGAAGTAGTGACATGTTGAATTGAGAAATGGAATTCCTGGAATTTCGGGAAAACCGGGAATTTTTCCAGTTCAAAAAAATAATTGTTTGACCTGTTTAAGAGGAATGTTTTGACAGTAGAACGGTTGAAGTGGGTTGAAAAATGTGGAAGGAGTAGTCGACAGAAAAAAGGGTTTTGGAAAACCAGGAATTCTGGAAAATCCTGGATTTTTTTTTCACTTGGAAAAACGATAGTTTGAATTTCCAGGGTGAGTGGAATATGTTGAAGGTGGAATGGTTTGGATCTGTAGAACAATGTGGAAATGGTGTAAGTTTGAAAAATGGCCAATTCATTTTGAATGGGAAAAATTGTCCCGGCAAACCTGGAATTTTGGGAAATCTGGGAATTTTTGGAATTTTTCAAGGGAAAACCCGCCATTCCCGAATAGGTTGAACAGTTTGAAGTTGGAACGCTTTGAATCGGGTGAAAATGTGGGAGTTGTGGAAGTTTGAAGAATGTCCCATTGATTTCAATGGGAATTTCCCCAAAATGTGGGAATTTTTGAAAAAACTGGAAAAAAATTTGAAATGGCAACAAACTTGAATGGTCTGAATAAGTTGAAATGGTTGGTGTTGGAATTTTTCAAATCGGTCGAGAAATGTTGAAGTAGTAACATGTTGAATTGAGAAATGGTATTACGGAATTCCTAAAATTTCTGGAAAACCGGGAACTTTTCCAGTTCAAAAAACAACTTTGTTTTTTGTCCTGATTAAGAGGAATGTTTTGACAGTAGAACGGTTGAAGTGGGTTGAAAAATGGGAACGAAGTAGTCGACAGAAAAAAGGGTTTTGGAAAACCAGGTATTCTGGAAAATCCTGGAATTTGTTTTAACTTGGAAAAATTATAGTTTGAATTTCCAGGATGAGTGGAATGCGTTGAAGGTAGAATGGTTTAAATAGGTTAAAAAACGTGGAAATGGTGGAAGTTTTAAAAATGGCCAATTAATTTTGAATGGGAAAAAATGACCCCGGAAAACCTGGAGTTCTGGGAAATCTGGGAATTTGGGGAATTTTTCAAGGGAAATCCCGCCATTCCCGAATAGGCTGAACAGTTTGAAGTTGGAATGCTTTGAATCGGGTGAAAAATGTGGGAGTTGTGGAAGTTTGAAGATTGTCCCATTGATTTCAATGGGAATTTCCCAAAAATGTGGGAATTTCGGGAAAAGCTGGATTTTTTTAAAAATGGAAACAAACTTGAATGTTCTGAATGAGTTGAAATGGTTGGTGTTGGAATTTTTCCAAATCGGACGAGAAATGTTGAAGTAGTAACATGTTGAATTGAGAAATGGTATTACGGAATTCCTGGAATTTCGGGAAAACCGGGATTTTTTCTAGTTCAAAAAACAACTTCGTTTTTTGTCCTGATTAAGAGGAATGTTTTGACAGTAGAACGGTTGAAGTGGGTTGAAAAATGGGAAAGAAGTAGTCGACAGAAAAAAGGGTTTTGGAAAACCAGGTATTCTGGAAAATCCTGGAATTCTTTTTAACTTGGAAAAATTATAGTTTGAATTTCCAGGATGAGTGGAATGCGTTGAAGGTAGAATGGTTTAAATAGGTTAAAAAACGTGGAAATGGTGGAAGTTTTAAAAATGGCCAATTCATTTTGAATGGGAAAAAATGACCCCGGAAAACCTGGAGTTCTGGGAAAGCTGGGAATTTGGGGAATTTTTCAAGGGAAAACCCGCCATTCCCGAATAGGCTGAACAGTTTAAAGTTGGAATGCTTTGAATCGGGTGAAAAATGTGGGAGTTGTGGAAGTTTGAAGATTGTCCCATTGATTTCAATGGGAATTTCCCACAAATGTGGGAATTTCGGGAAAAGCTGGATTTTTTTTTTAAATGGAAACAAACTTGAATGTTCTGAATGAGTTGAAATGGTTGGTGTTGGAATTTTTCCAAATCGGTCGAGAAATGTTGAAGTAGTAACATGTTGAATTGAGAAATGGTATTACGGAATTCCTGGAATTTCGGGAAAACCGGGATTTTTTCTAGTTCAAAAAACAACTTTGTTTTTTGTCCTGATTAAGAGGAATGTTTTGACAGTAGAACGGTTGAAGTGGGTTGAAAAATGGGAAAGGAGTAGTCGACAGAAAAAAGGGTTTTGGAAAACCAGGTATTCTGGAAAATCCTGGAATTTTTTTGAACTTGGAAAAATGATAGTTTGAATTTCCAGAGTGAGTGGTATATGTTGAAGGTGGAATGGTTTGGATCAGTCGAAAAATTTGAAAATGGTGGAAGTTTGAAAAATGGCCAATTCATTTTGAATGGGAAAAATTGTCCCAGGAAACCTGGAATTCTGGGAAATTTAGGTATTTTTGGAATTTGTCAAAGGAAAGCCTGCCTTTCCCGAATAGGTTGAACAGTTTGAAGTTGAAACAGTTTTAATCTGATGAAAAATGTGGGAGTTGTGGAAGTTTGAAGAATGTCTTATTGATTTAAATGAGAATTTCCCCAAAAATGTGGGAATTTCGGGAAAATCTGGAATTTGTTTTTGAAATGGCAACAAACTTGAATGGTCTGAATGAGTTGAAATGGTTGCTGTTGGAATTTTTCAAATTGGTCGAGAAATGTTGAAGTAGTAACATGTTGAATTGAGAAATGGTATTACGCAATTCCTGGAATTTCGGGAAAACCGGGTATTTTTTTCAGTTCAAAAAACAACTTTTTTTTTTTCTTGTTTAAGAGGAATGTTTTGAAGGTGGAACGGTTGAAGTGGGTTGAAAAATGTGGAAGGAGTAATCGCCAGAAAAAAGGGTGGAAATAGCGCTTTGGAAAACCAGGAATCCTGGAAAATCCTGGAAATTATTTTAACTTGTAAAAATGATAGTTTGAATTTCCAGGATGAGTGGAATATTTTGAATGTGGGATGGTTTGAATAGGTTAAAAATGTGGAAATGGTGGAAGTTTGAAAAATGGCCAATTCATTTTGAATGGGAAAAATGTCCCGGAAAACCTGGAGTTCTGGGAAATCTGGGAATTTTTAGAATTTTTCAAAAGAAAGCCCACCATTCCCGAAAAGGCTGAACAGTTTAAAGTTAGAACGCTTTGAATCGGGTGAAAAATGTGGAAGGTGGAGCGCGCCAAAATCTGGAGAAGAAGAAGAAAGAGAAACCATATGTCTGTGAATGTTTTGGAGCATTCAGAATTATTTCATTGAAGTTATTTCATGATTTAATTAATGACGTATTTAAATAATTACTGGTGTCATGATTGGAATAAATCATGTTCACAATTTATTTGTTGACTTAATTATTTCACGAGTTAATGATTTATTTTTGATTTAATCAACATATTTAAATAATTACGTTTTTGTCATTAATCATGACATCAAAAAATTATCAAATAAATCTAATATTTATTTCATGATTTCGTCAATGACATCGTTAAATATTTAAATGTGTTGATAAATGAATAATAAAATCATGAAATCAATAATTAGTTCACAATTTAATTATTATCTATGATTGTTTGTTTTTTTTGTAAATATAAATACCTTAACTATAAATACATTCTATAAAATATTATTAGTGTGCTAATGAAATTGTGCAATTATTGTTTAAAGGCAATATTCATCATTGTTACATTTTTTTAAACATCAACGCATGAAATACAATTATAATAAAAAACATATTAGTGTGATAATATAATTGTGCAATCAAATACATTTTCAAAAAGGCTATTTCTATCTTTGTTTTTTGTTTTTAAATATAATTACATTAAATATTACATAAAAATAGTTATTTCAAAAAGGTCATCTCCACATTTTGTAGTTTTTTTTAAATATAAATACATGAAATATAATTAAATTCCCAACATATTTTATAAATAAATAAATCAATATTTTTAAAGGCAATATTCATCAGTGTTGCATTCTCTGAACATAAATGCATGAAATACAATTTAATTTAAAAATACATGAAATAAAATTAAATTCACAACATTTCATTTGTGTGAATATTTTTTGGAAAAATATATATTTGTCATACATTTCTTAAAATATTAATACATGAAATTAAATCAAAACATAATGTGCAACTCAAATCAGCTATATGCATCATCGTTTCTGGGTGTTGTTGATAAATGACTTTGGCTTTGCATAGTAGAGTTTTACGTTGCACTTGCAGATGTAGCGACCGACTGTAGTCACTGACAGTGGTTTTTCTGAAGTGTTCCTGAGCCCATGTGGTGATATCCTTTACACACTTATGTCGCTTTTTGATGCAGTACCGCCTGAGGGATCGGAGGTCCGTAATATCATCGCTTACGTGCAGTGATTTCTCCAGATTCTCTGAACCTTTTGATATATAAATACATGACATATAATTAAATTCCCAACATAATTTATAAATAAATAAATCAATATTTAAAAAAAAAAATTAAATTAAATTTACATCGTTTCATTTGTGTGAATATTTTTTGGAAAAAAAGGTATATTTGTCATACATTTCTTAAAATATAAATACATGAAATTAAATCAAAACATATAATGTGCAACTCAAAACAGCTATATGCATCATTGTTTCTGGGTGTTGTTGATAAATGACTGTGGCTTTGCATCGTAGAGTTTTACATTGCACTTGCAGATGTAGCGACCGACTGTAGTCACTGACAGTGGCTTTTCTGAAGTGTTCCTGAGCCCATGTGGTGACATCCTTTACACACGGATGTCGCTTTTTGATGCAGTACCGCCTGAGGGATCGGAGGTCCGTAATATCATCGCTTACGTGCAGTGATTTCTCCAGATTCTCTGAACCTTTTGATATATAAATACATGACATATAATTAAATTCCCAACATATTTTATAAATAAATCAATCAATATTTTTAAAATTTTTAAAATTAAATTCACAACATTTCATTTGTGTGAATATTTTTTGGAAAAAATATATATTTGTCATACATTTCTTAAAATATAAATACATGAAATTAAATCAAAACATATAATGTGCAACTCAAAACAGCTATATGCGTCATTGTTTCTGGGTGTTGTTGATAAATGACTTTGGCTTTGCATCGTAGAGTTTTACGTTGCACTTACAGATGTAGCGACCGACTGTAGTCACTGACAGTGGTTTTTTCTGAAGTGTTCCTGAGCCCATGTGGTGATATCCTTTACACACGGATGTCGCTTTTTGATGCAGTACCGCCTGAGGGATCGGAGGTCCGTAATATCATCGCTTACGTGCAGTGATTTCTCCAGATTCTCTGAACCTTTTGATATATAAATACATGACATATAATTAAATTCCCAACATAATTTATAAATAAATAAATCAATATTTTTAAAATTTTTAAAATTAAATTCACAACATTTCATTTGTGTGAATATTTTTTGGAAAAAAGGTATATTTGTCACACATTTCTTAAAATATAAATACATGAAATTAAATCAAAACATATAATGTGCAACTCAAAACAGCTATATGCATCATTGTTTCTGGGTGTTGTTGATAAATGGCTGTGGCTTTGCATCGTAGAGTTTTACGTTGCACTTGCAGATGTAGCGACCGACTGTAGTCACTGACAGTGTTTTTTCTGAAGTGTTCCTGAGCCCATGTGGTGATATCCTTTACACACGGATGTCGCTTTTTGATGCGGTACCGCCCGAGGGATCGGAGGTCCGTAATATCATCGCTTACGTGCAGTGATTTCTCCAGATTCTCTGAACCTTTTGATATATAAATACATGACATATAATTAAATTCCCAACATATTTTATAAATAAATAAATCAATATTTTCAAATTTTTTTAAATTAAATTCACAACATTTCATTAGTGTGAATATTTTTTGGAAAAAATATATATTTGTCATACATTTCTTAAAATATAAATACATGAAATTAAATCAAAACATAATGTGCAACTCAAATCAGCTATATGCATCATTGTTTCTGGGTGTTGTTGATAAATGACTGTGGCTTTGCATCGTAGAGTTTTACGTTGCACTTGCAGATGTAGCGACCGACTGTAGTCACTGACAGTGTTTTTTTCTGAAGTGTTCCTGAGCCCATGTGGTGATATCCTTTACACACTGATGTCGCTTTTTGATGCAGTACCGCCCGAGGGATCGGAGGTCCGTAATATCATCGCTTACGTGCAGTGATTTCTCCAGATTCTCTGAACCTTTTGATATATAAATACATGACATATAATTAAATTCCCAACATAATTTATAAATAAATAAATCAATATTTAAAAAGAAAAATTAAATTAAATTTACATCGTTTCATTTGTGTGAATATTTTTTGGAAAAAAAGGTATATTTGTCATACATTTCTTAAAATATAAATACATGAAATTAAATCAAAACATATAATGTGCAACTCAAAACAGCTATATGCATCATTGTTTCTGGGTGTTGTTGATAAATGACTGTGGCTTTGCATCGTAGAGTTTTACATTGCACTTGCAGATGTAGCGACCGACTGTAGTCACTGACAGTGGCTTTTCTGAAGTGTTCCTGAGCCCATGTGGTGATATCCTTTACACACGGATGTCGCTTTTTGATGCAGTACCGCCTGAGGGATCGGAGGTCCGTAATATCATCGCTTACGTGCAGTGATTTCTCCAGATTCTCTGAAACTTTTGATATATAAATACATGACATATAATTAAATTCCCAACATATTTTATAAATAAATAAATCAATATTTTAAATTTTTTTTAAATTAAATTCACAACATTTCATTTGTGTGAATATTTTTTGGAAAAAATAAATAAATCAATATTTTTAAAGGCAATATTCATCAGTGTTACATTCTCTGAACATAAATGCATGAAATACAATTTAATTTAAAATTACATGAAATAAAATTAAATTCACAACATTTCATTTGTGTGAATATTTTTTGGAAAAAATATATATTTTTCATACATTTCTTAAAATATAAATACATGAAATTAAATCAAAACATAATGTGCAACTCAAAACAGCTATATGCGTCATTGTTTCTGGGTGTTGTTGATAAATGGCTGTGGCTTTGCATAGTAGAGTTTTACGTTGCACTTGCAGATGTAGCGACCGACTGTAGTCACTGACAGTGGTTTTTCTGAAGTGTTCCTGAGCCCATGTGGTGATATCCTTTACACACTGATGTCGCTTTTTGATGCAGTACCGCCCGAGGGATCGGAGGTCCGTAATATCATCGCTTACGTGCAGTGATTTCTCCAGATTCTCTGAACCTTTTGATGATATTAGCTGGCTGAGAAATGTTGTTCTTAAACAATTTGCTCAGGCATTTGTTGACAAAGTGGTGACCCTCGCCCCCGTCCTTGTTTGTGAACGACTGAGCATTTCATTAAAAGCTGCTTTTATACCCAATCATGGCACCCACCTGTTCCCAATTCGCCCGTTCACCTGTGGGATGTTCCAAATAAGTGTTTGATGAGCATTCCTCAACTTTCTCAGTCTTTTTTGCCACTCGTGCCAGCTTTTTTGAACAAATTCCAAATGAGCTAATATTTGCCAGAAATAACAAGGTTTTCCGGTTCAAATGTTAAATATCTTGTCTTTGCAGTCTATTCAATGGAATATAAGTTGAAAGGGATTTGTTGTATTCTCTTTTTATTTACCATAAAAGGTGACAACTTCACTAATCAAATGTTGTGTTGCAGCTCAGGAGATGTTGTCAGCAAGTATTTCCCAGACGTGCATCCTGCAAACATGCGGCGTTCCTCCGCCCAACATGGTGAGCGCTGCCAACCCGCTGCAAGGTAACTATATATATATTTATTTTATTATTATATATATATATATAAATAAAATAAATACTTGAATTTCAGTGTTCATTTACTTACACATATACACACACACATAACACTCATCTACTCATTGTTGAGTTAAGGGTTGAATTGTCCATCCTTGTTCTATTCTCTGTCACTATTTTTCTAACCATGCTGAACACCCTTTCGCAGGTACCCGGAAAGGTTTCGAGTACCACCAAAAAAACTGAATCTCTGAAGACCGTATAAAAATCTGTGTTAAAGGTGTACAAATACTGTTTGTATAATAAGCATGTTATTTTTTTTTTTACAAATGAGGGTTAAGAGTTCAGTACTAAAAATAAATAAAAAATAATGTGGCTTAAGTACAGTTTTTTAATTGAGCTGCTGCATTTTTTGGTTGGTTTGTTTATTTATTTTGAGTAACTTCTATACATTTCTAAAAGGGGAATAATGTAATAGAGTGATCTATGTTTGTCTGTTGCCATCTCCTGGTGAATGTTGGCTATAGCGTACTGGGGTTACTTTTTGGTTGGCCAACGATTTACGTGGTGTTGCGCACCTGACGTCACTCAGGTCCGCATGGAGCTGGAGGGGGCGTGGCTTCCAGCTTCCGCCTGAATTTCGGGAGATTTTCGAAGAGAAAATTTGTCCCGGGAGGTTTTCGGGAGAGGCGCTGAATTTCGGGAGTCTCCCGGAAAATCCGGGAGGGTTGGCAAGTATGCTGATGGCATTATTTGCGTGACCCACATAGGAGATATAAACACTTGTGCTTCTTTAAGAGGACACAACAAGTTAAGTGTTGGAGTGAAATGGTCGGCTTAGGTCTAGGTTCTGCTTGAAGAAGGTCAACACAATGAACACAGAAACATATTTATTATTATCATTAATATTATTATTAACATTATTATAATATTATATATATATATATATATATATATATTTATATCCTATTTCTGGGGCTGAGGTTGCTGAGGTAGTTAAAAAGCTCCTCAGTGGCAAGGCCCCGGGGTTGGATGAGATCCGCCCGGAGTTCCTTAAAGGGGAACATTATCACCAGACCTATGTAAGCGTCAATATATACCTTGATGTTGCAGAAAAAAAGACCTTATATTTTTTTAACCGATTTCCGAACTCTAAATGGGTGAATTTTGGCGAATTAAACGCCTTTCTATTATTCGCTCTCGGAGCGGGAAGCAATCCGCCATTTTCTCAAACACCGAGTCAAATCAGCTCTGTTATTTTCCGTTTTTTTCGACTGTTTTCCGTACCTTGGAGACATCATGCCTCGTCGGTGTGTTGTCGGAGGGTGTAACAACACGAACAGGGACGGATTCAAGTTGCACCAGTGGCCCAAAGATGCGAAAGTGGCAAGAAATTGGACGTTTGTTCCGCACACTTTACCGACGAAAGCTATGCTACGACAGAGATGGCAAGAATGTGTGGATATCCCGCGACACTCAAAGCAGATGCATTTCCAACCATAAAGTCAAAGAAATCTGCCGCCAGACCCCCATTGAATCTGCCGGAGTGTGTGAGCTATTCAGGGACAAAGGACCTCGGTAGCACGGCAAGCAATGGCGGCAGTTTGTTCCCGCAGACGAGCGAGCTAAACCCCCCTGGATGTCTTGGCTCACACCGTCCCTTATGCCACCGTAGATGATCAAGAGAAGAATATCGACCCTAGCATCCCTGGCCTGCTGACATGAGGGTATGTCTACAGAATATACTAATTGATGAAAATTGGGCTGGATAGGCTTTCGAATATTCTTCACGGAATGACTGCAGTTTTTTTTTTTTTCGGTTTAAGACTCGTTTGCGATTTTTCTCCGGCTGATTCCATGATCGTTCGCTCGTTTGGAAACAATGGGCAACTAGTGCCTCGCGCTTGGCATTCGGAATGGCTCGATAGGAAGTTACGGGAAGCAGTGTCGATTGTCATTGTTGTTACACAATTTCGTGAATAAAACTTTAAAAACAATTTTTTTTTTTTAATGAATGAAAAACCGTATTTTTTTATCACTGCAACCATAACCCGGAATAGGTTGATGAAAACCGTACTAATTACGGGAAAACCGGAGTAGTTGGCAGGTATGACGTTTGTTCCGCACACTTTACCGACGAAAGCTATGCTACGACAGAGATGGCAAGAATGTGTGGATATCCTGCGACACTCAAAGCAGATGCATTTCCAACCATAAAGTCAAAGAAATCTGCCGCCAGACCCCCATTGAATCTGCCGGAGTGTGTGAGCAATTCAGGGACAAAGGACCTCGGTAGCACGGCAAGCAATGGCGGCAGTTTGTTCCCGCAGACGAGCGAGCTAAACCCCCCTGGATGTCTTGGCTCACATCGTCCCTTATGCCACCGTAGATGATCAAGAGAAGAATATCGACCCTAGCATCCCTGGCCTGCTGACATGAGGGTATGTCTACAGAATATATTAATTGATGAAAATTGGGCTGTCTGCACTCTCAAAGTGCATGTTGTTGCCAAATGTATTTCATATGCTGTAAACCTAGTTCATAGTTGTTAGTTTCCTTTAATGCCAAACAAACACATACCAATCGTTGGTTAGAAGGCGATCGCCGAATTTGTCCTCGCTTTCTCCCGTGTCGCTGGCTGTCGTGTCGTTTTCGTCGGTTTCGCTTGCATACGGTTCAAACCGATATGGCTCAATAGCTTCAGTTTCTTCTTCAATTTCGTTTTCGCTACCTGCCTCCACACTACAACCATCCGTTTCAATACATGCCTAATCTGTTGAATCGCTTAAACCGCTGAAATCCGAGTCTGAATCCGAGCTAATGTCGCTATAGCTTGCTGTTCTTTCCGCCATGTTTGTTTGTGTTGGCATCACTATGTGACGTCACAGGAAAATGGACGGGTGTTAAAATCAGGCACTTTGAAGCTTTTTTTAGGGATATTGCGTGATGGGTAAAATTTTGAAAAAGACTTCGAAAAATATAATAAGCCACTGGGAACTGATTTTTAATGGTTTTAACCATTCTGAAATTGTGATAATGTTCCCCTTTAAGGATGTTGTGGGGCTGTCTTGGTTGACAAGACTCTGCAACATCGCGTGGACATCGGGGCCGGTACCTCTGGATTGGCAGACCGGGGTGGTGGTTCCTCTCTTTAAGAAGGGGAACCGGAGGGTGTGTTCCAACTATCGTGGGATCACACTCCTCAGCCTTCCCGGTAAGGTCTATTCAGGTGTACTGGAGAGGAGGCTACGCCGGATAGTCGAACCTCGGATTCAGGAGGAACAGTGTGGTTTTCGTCCTGGTCGTGGAACTGTGGACCAGCTCTATACTCTCGGCAGGGTCCTTGAGGTTGCATGGGAGTTTGCCCAACCAGTCTACATGTGCTTTGTGGACTTGGAGAAGGCATTCGACCGTGTCCCTCGGGAAGTCCTGTGGGGAGTGCTCAGAGAGTATGGGGTATCGGACTGTCTGATCGTGGCGGTTCGCTCCCTGTAGGATCAGTGTCAGAGCTTGGTCCGCATTGCCGGCAGTAAGTCGGACACGTTTCCAGTGAGGGTTGGACTCCGTCAAGGCTGCCCTTTGTCACCCATTCTGTTCATAACTTTTATGGACAGAATTTTAAGGCGCAGTCAAGGCGTTGAGGGGATCTGGTTTGGTGGGTGCAGGATTAGGTCTCTGCTTTTTGCAGATGACGTGGTCCTGATGGCTTCATCTGGCCAGGATCTTCAGCTCTCACTGGATCGGTTCGCAGCCGAGTGTGAAGTGACTGGGATGAGAATCAGCACCTCCAAGTCAGAGTCCATGGTTCTCGCCCGGAAAAGGGTGGAGTGCCATCTCCGGGTTGAGGAGGAGATCTTGCCCCAAGTGGAGGAGTTCAAGTACCTCGAAGACTTGTTCACGAGTGAGGGAAGAGTGAATCGTGAGATTGACAGGCGGATCGGAGCGGCGTCTTCAGTAATGCGGACGCTGTATCAATCCGTTGTGGTGAAGAAGGAGCTGAGCCGGAAGGCAAAGCTCTCAATTTACCGGTCGATCTACGTTCCCATCCTCACCTATGGTCATGAGCTTTGGGTTATGGCTGAAAGGACAAGATCACGGGTACAAGCGGCCGAAATGAGTTTCCTCCGCCGGGTGGCGGGGCTCTCCCTTAGAGATAGGGTGAGAAGCTCTGTCATCCGGGGGGAGCTCAAAGTAAAGCCGTTGCTCCTCCACATGGAGAGGAGCCAGATGAGGTGGTTCGGGCATCTGGTCAGGATGCCACCCGAACGCCTCCCTAGGGAGGTGTTTCGGGCATGTCCGACCGGTAGGAGGCCACGGGGAAGACCCAGGACACGTTGGGAAGACTATGTCTCCCGGCTGGCCTGGGAACGCCTCGGGATCCCCCGGGAGGAGCTGGACGAAATGGCTGGGGAGAGGGAAGTCTGGGCTTCCCTACTTAGGCTGCTGCCCCCGCGACCCGACCTCGGATAAGCGGAAGAAGATGGATGGATGGATGGATGGATGTATATATATCAAAGTTTCTGTGGTTTATTCGTTATACAGTGCTCAAGACCGGGGTAGAGCGGAATATACGTTAGGTCAGGAAAAAACACAGAGGCTATATCATCCCTACAAGCCTGTTTCGCAGGTTTCCCTGCTCGTCAGGGGATTTTATTATAAAATCTCCTGACGAGCAGGGAAACCTGGTATTATTCCATCTCATGTGACGTGTTGAACAAATCATGAACACCACTGAAATAAGTTCCAATATAGACGAGTCATTGTAAATAACAATAATGTTGAGACTAGAGATGTATTTATTTCATAACAGAACAATTTGAGTGCGTCAAACTGAGAACTATTTCTCACAAATGATTGTATTAGTGTAGATTGGCAACATGCTGCAGTACCGCTTGATCACCACATGAGGGCAACATTGTGTACTACAGTAAAGTACACCACTCGGTCCTTGGGACACATTTGGACTAATAATCGATTGTCATGTTATTTTTTTATTTTCCTTTTTCTGGATTAATTTTGCCCCGCCATGGATTTACAGAAACCATCAATCTCTTTTAACACTTTAATGGCCTAAAATACTGTAAATAAATATTTAAATCTTCAATTGGAATTTAATACATGCTTGTGTTAATTAAATGTGTCAATTAATTCTTCAATATAAAATGACGTTGAATTATTTAATTGTTTTATTTTTTTAATTATTTGATTTATGACATATTTAAATAATTACTGGTGTCATCAATTGAATAAATCATTAAATAAATACTTATTTCACAATTTATTTGTTGACTTAATTAATTCCCAAAATAATGATTTTTTAAATTCATTATTTAATCGACATATTTAAATAATTACTTGTTTTTGTCATGAATTGAATAAATCATGACATCAAAATATTCATCTAGTAAGTAAGTGATTCATTTCATGATTTAATCAATGGCATCTTTAAAAACTTACATGAATAATAAAATAATCAAATAATGAAATCAATAATTTGTTCACAATTTAATTAATTATTGACTTATTTAATGATTTATTTCATGATTTAATCAATGGCATCTTTAAATAATGACTTCTATCTGTTACTTAAATTAATAAATAAATCATAAATGATTTAAATACATAAAAGTAGTATTACTTTTTACACATTTAATTACATATATGTATTTAATTCAAACTATAACTTTTGTTTTAATTAATTACACATTTTAATAATTACTTAAGTGTCGATAATTAAGACATTCATGACATAATGAACTCAATAATTATTTAACTCATTAAATAAATCATGAAATAAATCATAAAATCAACCATTAATAAAACTAATAAATGTTTAAATGTAATTTTACATTAAATGAATAAATGACATGTAATTACCCATCCATGCATTTCATGCAAATTCTAATTTAAGGTTTATAAAATTATTCGAATAATGACATTTAAATAATTAAGTGTCAATAATTAATTAAATCATTGAATAAATAATTCAATAAATAAATGACTAAATATAATCATTTAATTTTACATTTAATAAAGTAATGGCCCATGCATGAATTTAATGTCAGTTATAATTAATTACATATTTAAATAATTAAGTGTCAATAAATAATTAAATAATTGAATAAATGATTCAATAGTCATTTAAATATAGTCATTCAATTTTAAAGTTAATAAATTAATGACAAATGTATGTATTTAATTCCAGTTAATAAATTAATGACAAATGTATGTATTTCATTCCAGTCATAATTAATGACATATTTAAGTAATTAAGTGTCAATAATAAAAAAATAATTGAATAAATAGTTCAATAATTAAATTATTAAATATATACATTTAATTTAAAAATAGATACATTAATGACACATGCATGTATTTAATATCAGTAATAAATAATGACATATTTAAGTAATTAAGTGTCAATAATTAATTAAATCATTGAATAAATAATTCAATGATTATATTATAAAATATAGTCATTTAATTTTACAACTAATACATTAATGACACATGCATGCATTTAATTCCAGTTATAATTAATGACATACTTAAATAATTAAGTGTCAATAATTTATTATATCATTGAATAAATAATGTTATAATTAAATGATTTAATACATGAATGTGATTTCACAAGTAATAAAATAATGACACATGTATTTAATTCCAGTTATAATTAATTACATATTTAAGTAATTGTCAATCATTTTTAAATCATTGAATACGTCATTTAAATCATTCAATAATTAAATTATTAAAAACATATATTTAATTTCACAACTAATACATTAATGACACATGTATTTAATTCCAGTTATAATTAATGACACATTTAAGTAAATAAGTCTCAATAATTATTAAATCAGAATAAATAATTCCATAATTAAAATTTTAAATAGTCATTTAATTTTACAATTAATAAATTAATGACACGTGCATGAATTTAATTCCAGTTATAATTAATTCCATATTTAATTAATTAAGTATCAATAATTAATTAAATCATTGAATAAATAATTCAATAAATAAAATATTACATAGTCATTTATTTGACTATTAATAAATGAATGACACATGTATGTATTTAATTCCAGTTATAATTAATGACGTATTTAAATAACTGTCAATAATTAATTAAATTGTTGAGTAAATAATTCAATATTTAAATTATTAAATATAGTCATTTAATCTGACAATTAATAAATTAATGACACATGCATGTATTTAATTCCAATTATAATTAATAACGAGTTTAAATAATTAAGTGTCAATAATTATTTAAATCATTGAATAAATAACAAATATAAAATGTTTAAATACATACATTTAATCTTACAATTAATACATTATTGACACAAGTATTTAATTCCAGTTATAATTAATGACATATTTAAGTAATTACGTATCACTAGATAATTAATTGAATAAATCATTCAATAATTAAATTATTAATTATAGTCATTTAATTTGACAATTAATAAATTAAGGACACATGTATTTAATTCCAGTTATAATTAAATACATGTTTAATTAAGTCTCAATATTAATTAAATAATTAAATAAATATATCCATAATCAAAATATTAGTCATTTAATTTGAGTATTAATAAATTAATGACACATGGATGTATTTAATTCCAGTTATAATTTATGACATATTTAAATAACTGTCAATAATTAATTAAATTGTTGAATAAATCATTCAATAATTAAATTATTAAATATAGTCATTTAATTTGACCATTAATAAATTAATGACACATGCATGTATTTAATTCCAGTTATAATTAATGACATATTTAAATAATCAAGTGTCAATAATTAATTAAATCATTGAATAAATAATTCAACTTTGAAGTTATTAAATACATACATTTCATCTTACAATTAATAAATTATTGCCACGTGCATTTAATGCCAGTTATAATTTACATATTTAAATAACTGTCTATAATTAATTAAATGGTTGAATAAATCATTAAATAATTAAATGATTAAATATGGTCATTTATTTTGACAATTAATACATTAATGACACATGCATATATTTAATTCCAGCTATAATTAATGACATATTTAAATAATTAAGTGTCAATAATTAATTAAATCATTGAATAAACAATTCAAATATCAAATTGTTAAATACATACATTTAATCTTACAATTAATACATTGACTCATGTATTTAATTCCGGTTATAATTAATGACATATTTAAGTAATTAAGTATCAACAGATAATTAATTAATTGAATAAATCATTAAATAATTAAATTATTAATTATAGTCATTTAATTTGAGAATTAATAAATTAATTACACATGTATTTAATTCCAGTTATAATAAATGACATATTTAAATAATTAAGTGTCAATAATTAATTAAATTATTGAATACATCATTTAATAATTATTAAATACCTACATTAAATTTCACAACTGATAAAATAATGACATGTATTTAATTGTAGTTATAATTAATGACATATTTAAGTAATTAAATATCAATAGGTGATTAATTAATTGAATAAAAATTCAATAATTAAATTATTAACTATAGTCATTTAGATTGACAATTAATAAATTAATGACACATGTATATCATTCCAGTTATAATTAATGACATATTTAAATAATTAAGTCTCAATAATTAATTAAATCATTGAATAAATAATTCAATAATTATAATTAATGTCATTAATTTGACAATCAATACATTTATGACACATGCATGTATTTATTTCCAGTTATAAATAATGACGTATAAATCATTCAATAATTAAATGATTAGTCATTTAATTTGAGAATTAATAAATGAATGACACATGCATGTTATTAATTCCAGTTATAACGAATGACATCTGAATAATTGTCAATAATTAATAAATCATTATAATAATTAAAATATTAAATACATACAGTTAATCTTGCAAATAATAAATTATTGCCACATGTATTTAATTCCAGTTATAATTAATGACATATTTAAATAATTAAGTGTCAATAATGTATTAAATCATTGAATAAATAATTTAACAATTAAATTATTAAATACACTAATTTAATTTCACAACTAATACAATAATGACACATGTATTTAATTCCACTTATAATTAATGACATATTTAAGTAATTGTCAATAATTAATTAAATCATTGAATACATCATTTAAATCATTCAATAATTAAATTAAAAACATATATTTAATTTCACAACTAATACATTAATGACACATTTGAATAATTGTCAATAGTTAATAAATCATTATAATAAATAATTAAAATATTAAATACATAGTTAATCTTACCATTAATACATTATTGCCACATGTATTTATTTCCAGTTATAATTAATGACATATTTAAATAATTAAATGGGTTATACTTTTTACAATTAAGTGTCAATAATGTATTAAATCATTGAATAAATAATTTAACAATTAAATGATTAAATACACTAAGTTAATTTCACAACTAATACAATAATAACACATGTATTTAATTCCAGTAATAATTAATTAAATAATTGAATATATAATTTAAATCATTCAATAATTCAATTAAAAACATAGATTTAATTTCACAACTAATACATTAATGACACATGTATTTAATTCCAGTTATAATTAATGACATATTTAAGTAATTAAGTCTCAATAATTTATTAAACAATTTAATACATAATTCAATAATTAAGATATTAAATATAGTCATTTAATTTGACAATTAATAAATTAATGACACATGCATGTATTTAATTCCAGTTATAATTAATGACATATTTAAATAATTAAGTAAATCATTGAATAAATGATTCAAATATTAAATTATTAAATACATACATTTAATCTTACAATAATTAAATATATCTCTTCTGTGCCCACATTCTCCGCCCTGGTCCAGGTTCCCTGACCCCCTGCTTGTACAAGTTCCCAGACCCCGGTCTGAACAGCAGCTCCTGCGCTTTGAGTCACGGTTTCTCCTCGCTGCCCTCTGCCCTCCTGATGAGTGACGAGGGCCCCGGGCCCCCCAGTGTGTGCGAGATGAGAGCCAACGCGCAGCGGAAGAGCATACGGGAGCTGGAGGACACGCCCGCCATGGACTCCCCGCAGATCCAGGAGCTGGAGATGTTTGCCAACGACTTCAAAATACGCAGGATCAAACTTGGTGAGGAACTTTTCTGTGCTACTTCACAATAAAAGCCTAATAGACACATGTTCACTGCATTTAGGGCTCTAATGTGTGCAAATGTACACCGTTTTCTTCCCGGGCCGATACTGATACCGATTATTAGCAGTCAAAGAGGCTGATAACTGATATTAATTTGCAGTAAAAGTTATTTAAAGATGAATATTATATGTCAGTAAACATCTGGACAAGACTAAGTTGTCGCCGTTTTGTCCGACTAATTTCGGCGGTCCGTGAAATCCCCGTACGTTGTTTACATGTACAACTTTCTCCGATGCTGCCACAGAAAAGATGTGTTTTATGCCTCTCCTTCTTTGTTACATTTTGATAGTAGGCTAATATAGACACTTATATCTTGCGTTGCCTTCATTATAACACTTATTTAAGACTTTTAAAGTAATTTTGATAGTAGGCTAATATAGCTAATATACACACTTACGTCATGTGTTGCCTTCATTATAACACTTATATCCATCCATCCATCCATCCATCTTCTTCCGCTTATCCGAGGTCGGGTCGCGGGGGCAGCAGCTTAAGCAGGGAAGCCCAGACTTCCCTCTCCCCAGCCACTTCGTCCAGCTCCTCCCGGGGGATCCCGAGGCGTTCCCAGGCCAGCCGGGAGAGATAGTCTTCCCAGCGTGTCCTGGGTCTTCCCCGTGGCCTCCTACCGGTCGGACGTGCCCGAAACACCTTCCTTGGGAGGCGTTCGGGTGGCATCCTGACCAGATGCCCGAACCACCTCATCTGGGTCCTCTCGATGTGGAGGAGCAGCGGCTTTACTTTGAGCTCCCCCTGAATGACAGAGCTTCTCACCCTATCTCTAAGGGAGAGCCCCGCCACTTGGCGGAGGAAACTCATTTCGGCCGCTTGTACCCGTGATCTTGTCCTTTCGGTCATGACCCAAAGCTCATGACCATAGGTGAGGATGGGAACGTAGATCGACCGGTAAATCGAGAGCTTTGCCTTCCGGCTCAGCTCCTTCTTCACCACAACGGATCGATACAGCGTCCGCATTACTGAAGACGCCGCACCGATCCGCCTGTCGATCTCACGATCCACTCTTCCCCCACTCGTGAACAAGACTCCGAGGTACTTGAACTCCTCCACTTGGGGCAAGATCTCCTCCCCAACCCGGAGATGGCACTCTACCCTTTTCCGGGAGAAAACCATGGACTCGGACTTGGAGGTGCTGATTCCCATCCCAGTCGCTTCACACTCGGCTGCGAACCGATCCAGTGAGAGCTGAAGATCTTGGCCGGAGGAAGCCATCAGGACCACATCATCTGCAGTGACCTAATCCTGCAGCCACCAAACCAGATCCCCTCAACGCCCTGACTGCGCCTAGAAATTCTGTCCATAAAGGTTATGAACAGAATCGGTGACAAAGGGCAGCCTTGGCGGAGTCCAACCCTCACTGGAAACGTGTCCGACTTACTGCCAGCAATGCGGACCAAGCTGTGACACTGATTATACAGGGAGCGAACTGCCACAATAAGACAGTCCGTTACCCCATACTCTCTGAGCACTCCCCACAGGACTTCCCGGGGTACACGGTCGAATGCCTTCTCCAAGTCCACAAAGCACATGTAGACTGGTTGGGCAAACTCCCATGCACCCTCAAGGACCCTGCCGAGAGTATAGAGCTGGTCCACAGTTCCACGACCAGGACGAAAACCACACTGTTCCTCCTGAATCCGAGGTTCGACTATCCGGCGTAGCCTCCTCTCCAGTACACCTGAATAGACCTTACCGGGAAGGCTGAGGAGTGTGATCCCACAATAGTTGGAACACACCCTCCGGTTCCCCTTCTTAAAGAGAGGAACCACCACCCCGGTCTGCCAATCCAGAGGTACCGCCCCCAATGTCCACGCGATGTTGCAGAGTCTTGTCAACCAAGACAGCCCCACAACATCCAGAGCCTTAAGGAACTCCGGGCGGATCTCATCCACCCCCGGGGCCTTGCCACCGAGGGGCTTTTTAACTACCTCGGCAACCTCAGCCCCAGAAATAGGAGAGCACACCACAGATTCCCCAGGCCCTGCTTCCTCATAGGAAGACGTGCTGGTAGGATTGAGGAGGTCTTCGAAGTATTCCCTCCACCGATCCACAACATCCGCAGTCGAGGTCAGCAGAACACCATCCTCACCATACACAGTGTTGACACTGCACTGCTTCCCCTTCCTGAGGCGGCGGATGGTGGTCCAGAATTGCTTCGAAGCCGTCCGGAAGTCTTTTTCCATGGCCTCCCCGAACTCCTCCCATGTCCGAGTTTTTGCCTCCGCGACCGCTGAAGCCGCACACCGCTTGGCCTGTCGGTACCTGTCTGCTGCCTCAGGAGTCCCATGAGCCAAAAGAACCCGATAGGACTCCTTCTTCAGCCTGACGGCATCCCTCACCGCCGGTGTCCACCAACGGGTTCTAGGATTACTGCCACGACAGGCACCAACTACCTTGCGGCCGCAGCTCCAATCGGCCGCCTCGACAATAGAGGTACGGAACATTGTCCACTCGGACTCAATGTCCAGCACCTCCCTCGTGACATGTTCAAAGTTCTTCCGGAGGTGGGAATTGAAACTCTCTCTGACAGGAGACTCTGCCAGGCGTTCCCAGCAAACCCTCACAATGCGTTTGGGCCTGCCAGGTCTGTCCGGCATCCTCCCCCACCATCGCAGCCAACTCACCACCAGGTGGTGATCGGTAGAAAGCTCCGCCCCTCTCTTCACCCGAGTGTCCAAAACATGAGGCCGCAAATCCGATGACACAACTACAAAGTCGATCATGGAACTGCGGCCTAGGGTGTCCTGGTGCCAAGTGCACATATGGACACCCTTATGTTTGAACATGGTGTTCGTTATGGACAATCTGTGACGGGCACAAAAGTCCAATAACAGAACACCACTCGGGTTCAGATCCGGGCGGCCATTCTTCCCAATCACACCTCTCCAGGTTTCACTGTCGCTGCCAACATGAGCGTTGAAGTCCCCCAGTAGAACGAGGGAATCACCCGGGGGAGCACTCTCAAGTACTCCCTCGAGTGAATCCAAAAAGGGTGGGTACTCTGAGCTGCCGTTTGGCGCGTAAACGCAAACAACAGTCAGGACCCGTCCCCCCACCCGAAGGCGGAGGGAAGCTACCCTCTCGTCCACCGGGTTGAACTCCAACGTGCAGGCTTTGAGCCGAGGGGCAACAAGAATTGCCACCCCAGCCCGTCGCCTCTCACTGCTGGCAACACCAGAGTGGAAGAGAGTCCAGCCCCTCTCAAGAGAACTGGTTCCAGAGCCCTTGCTGTGCGTCGAAGTGAGTCCGACTATGTCTAGCCGGAACTTCTCCACCTCACGCACTAGCTCAGGCTCCTTCCCCCCCAGGGAAGTGACGTTCCACGTCCCAAGAGCCAGCTTATGTAGCCGAGGATCGGACCGCCAAGTCCAACACTTATATAAGACTTTTAAAGTAATTTTGATAGTAGGCTAATATAGCTAATATAGACACTTACATTGTGTGTTGCCTTCATTATAACACTTATATAAGACTTTTAAAGTCATTTTGATAGTAGGCTAATATAGACACTTACATCATGTGTTGCCTTCATTATAACACTTATATAAGACTTTTAAAGTCATTTTGATAGTAGGCTATTATAGCTAATATAGACACTTACATTATGTGTTGCCTTCATTATAACACTTATATAAGACTTTTAAAGTCATTTTGATAGTAGGCTAATATAGACACTTACATCATGTGTTGCCTTCATTATAACACTTATATAAGACTTTTAAAGTCATTTTGATAGTAGGCTATTATAGCTAATATAGACACTTACATTATGTGTTGCCTTCATTATAACACTTATATAAGACTTTTAAAGTCATTTTGATAGTAGGCTAATATAGACACTTACATCATGTGTTGCCTTCATTATAACACTCATATAAGACTTTTGAAGTCATTTTGATAGTAGGCTAATATAGTTAATATAGACACTTACGTCATGTGTTGTCTTCATTATAACACTCATATAAAACTTTTAAAGTCATTTTGATAGTAGGCTAATATAGACACTTACATCATGTGTTGCCTTCATTATAACACTCATAAGACTTTTAAAGTCATTTTGATAGTAGGCTAATATAGCTAATATAGACACTTGCATTGTGTGTTGCCTTCATTATAACACTTATATAAGACTTTTAAAGTCATTTTGATAGTAGGCTAATATAGACACTTACATCATGTGTTGCCTTCATTATAACACTCATATAAGACTTTTGAAGTCATTTTGATAGTAGGCTAATATAGTTAATATAGACACTTACGTCATGTGTTGCCTTCAGTATAACACTTATATAAGACTTTTAAAGTCATTTTGATAGTAGGCTATTATAGCTAATATACACACATCATTTGTTGCCTTCATTATAACACTTATATAAGGCTTTTAAAGTAATTTTGATAGTAGGCTAATATAGCTAATATAGACACTTACATCGTGTGTTGCCTTCAGTATAACACTTATATAAGCCTTTGAAAGTCATTTTGATAGTAGGCTATTATAGCTAATATACACACATCATTTGTTGCCTTCATTATAACACTTATATAAGGCTTTTAAAGTCATTTTGATAGTAGGCTAATATAGCTAATATAGACACTTACATCAAGTGTTGCCTTCATTATAACACGTATATAAGACTTTTAAAGTCATTTTGATAGTAGGCTATTATAGCTAATACAGACACTTACATGATGTGTTGCCTTCATTATAACACTCATAAGACTTTTAAAGTCATTTTGATAGTAGGCTAATATAGCTAATATAGACACTTACATTGTGTGTTGCCTTCATTATAACACTTATATAAGACTTTTAAAGTCATTTTGATAGTAGGCTAATATAGACACTTACATCATGTGTTGCCTTCATTATAACACTCATATAAGACTTTTGAAGTCATTTTGATAGTAAGCTAATATAGTTAATATAGACACGTCATGTGTTGTCTTCATTATAACACTCATATAAGACTTTTAAAGTAATTATGATAGTAGGCTAATATAGCTAATATAGACACTTATATCATGTGTTGCCATCATTATAAGACTTATATAAGACTTTTAAAGTCATTTTGATAGTAGGCTAATAAAGACACTTACATCATGTGTTGACTTCATTATAACACTTATATAAGACTTCTAAAGTAATTTTGATAGTAGGCTAACATAGCTAATATAGACACATCATGTGTTGTCTTCATTATAACACTTATATATGACGTTTAAAGTCATTTTGATAGTAGGCTAATAAAGACACTTACATTGTGTGTTGCCTTCATTATAACACTTATATAAGACTTCTGATTTTTTATGTCTCCAAACTGATTAGTTCTTTGTATTTTTGGTTGAATGTGGCTCTTTTGACATGTTGGGTTACCCCTGATCTAAGAGGAACATCAACATTTTATTCCAAAATATGAAAAATCTCCTAGGAAATTTGTCAAAATATGACATTTCTCTACGTCACAATAACTCATCTACTCCATTTTATACCACTTTATGGATGTAACACATTGTAAAGATTCCTCCTGAAACATTGTCAACATTTCAATAAAAACAACTCTATATTATAGTTGAGACATTTCTTCCTGGGTGTTACAGAAAGTACGAGAATGTGTGAGCTGCTGCCTCACCTTCTTTACTTACATAATCACCACATACTTGTCAAGATATTTACGCAAAGTTTGCTGACGGAGCGACTCCACCGCTGCCGTAGCCAAAACAAACAAAACGGTACCCGGAAGGCCCCGGAAACGAAGGACAAAAACTGGATTTTGTGGTCAAATTGGGAGTTTTGACGGATAAGCAAAGAAGACGCACTGTTGGCCAGGGGGTTTCCTAACCATTCTACTACAGAAGGGCCCGGGGGCTACTCAAATCCATCCGTCCATCCATTTTCTACTGCTTGTCCTACTCAAATATTAACACTAAATTAGTAATCTTACTCTTCATTTTAAACATATTGAAGAGTATTTATAATAATTATATCTAACCTACTTACAGTATACAACTGTGGGGGCAGGTGTAAGTCACCGCCGCTGCCAATGGTACTGAGGACGAGCACCAGCGGGCAGGGGGCGGGGCATGTGCTGACGGCGAGACACAGCTGGCAGGTGATTAGATTTCACAGGTGGTACGTGTTAATCTAATCACCTGTCGTCTTTAACAGTAAGCGGCCGGGAGAAGAGGGAGAGAGAGGATTGGGAGTGACGGCAACGTCACGACATGCCGAAAAACATTTCTGAAAAACCTTGTTAAAACATTAAAACTTTGTTAAACCTGCACGCTTGGCTCTTGTGCCGTGTCTACAGTGGAGCTGCTCGGAAGCGACTTCCACAACAACCTTGTCAAATGATATCATCATAAAGATGATTATTTATTTAACCCCTAAACTTTAGGCTTTGGTCAGGCTGATTAGAAAATAAATATACTGCCTACGGAGGAATTCTTAAATAACGACACACATTTACATACAATTATGTTGTGCTAATATAAATCAACTAAATGATTTAAAATTATGTTTCTTTATTAGACGCCAATAAAATTAAAGTGCAAATAAAATTACAGCTTCACCACTTTAGTCATCATTTTTGCGCTTGAGGGAATTTTCTATGACTTAAGCTCCAGACTTCTTCTGTTTGATATTGTCATTACTGCCACAAGTGGTGGACAAGTGTATTACAACTGAGTACTGTTGCGTCGGACCAGTTCTTCCTCCCAGGGATTCTAAGTTACTGGTCAATCCCAAGTTCTTTCGATGACATATACGCTGAGTAAGAAGGACCACCAAGACGGAATTGGAATATTTTCAAGTTTTACTAAAGCTTTAAGAGATCAGTTTAACCAATACATTCATTTCGGCTACTCTCGTTGATCTGACATTCAAACGGAAAAGCCAACTTCTTGCACACAAAGAAAGACCCCCTCGCAACACTGAAAAGGAAGATTTGGGGGTTTGGTTTCACATTCCTGATGGTTTAAGACACTAAACAGACAGTCTGAAGACAAAGAGAGACTGGTAGAATATACAAAGGAAAAGTACTAGATACTCTAAACATGGCTATGTAAAAAGAAAAAACTCTTAAACACATATGCATCCTCCACAGTACCCATACCTACCACAGGTGAGACTGATATTCAGTATGTGGGTGGCTCTCTCACACTTGACGTCTTATTTGGATGCATTGTGTTTTTGTGACCTCCAGGCTACACTCAGACCAACGTGGGCGAGGCTCTCGCTGCCGTGCACGGCTCGGAGTTCAGCCAGACCACAATCTGCCGCTTCGAGAACCTGCAGCTGAGCTTCAAGAACGCCTGCAAACTGAAGGCCATCCTGGCCAAGTGGTTGGACGAAGCCGAGCTGGCTCGCGGTCAGTCTCGCTTTCAGTCTCCGTCTCATAATAAAAATAATAATAATAATAATAATAATAACTTCCTCCGCCTTCAGCCCTGAACAACGACAAGATTGGACTAAATGAGCGCAAGAGGAAAAGGAGAACGACGATCAGGTAAAATGCCGACCGATTATTCAACTACTGTCTCGGTGCCGTCAACGTTCTCCGCTTGATCCCTGAATGCAGCCTGGGCGCTAAGGAGGCCCTGGAGCACAGCTTTGTGGAGAAAAGCAAGCCATCTTCCCAGGAGATCGCCCGCATCGCTAAAGGCCTCCACCTGGAGAAGGAGGTGGTCCGAGTCTGGTTCTGTAACCGGCGCCAGAGGGAGAAGCGAGTCAAAACCAGTCTGAGCTCCTGCTTCGCCAAAATGAGCTCAAACTGTATAGCCCACTTGAATAAAACGCGGCAGTTAACATAAAAGCTATTTAAACACAGCAATTCCTTTTATATGAATGATTTTACACATTTAATTTACTTAATATTCTGGTTTCAATGGCACCCTAGGCAAGACCTCCCAAAGTAACCATTTCCTGTGCGACACAAGCTTGCGACAATTTGTTGACATGAGCTAGCAGTAAGAAAGACGTCTTTATGATACAGAATAAATATTCCTCTTTTTCTGCCTTATCCTGAAAGGGAATTTTGCCTATCATTTACAATCTTTATGTAAGACAATATGTTTATTTCTTTTTTTATGCTTTATGCGTAAATAACTGCTCTATTTCGCCTATAAAGCACTCAAAAAAACATCTAAAAACCTCCATCAAGGTGTTATAAGTATATATGTAGTATCTAGTAACATTCATGATAACATGTAATATTTACATATTTTGATCAGGCTGTAAGTATATATGTAGTATCTAGTAGCACTCATAATAACATGTCATATTTACATATTTTGATCATTTTAAACATAAGGCGACGTATTAATTAATCCCAACGTTCACTTTCCCCTTCAACAACAACAAGATCCATATGAGTAGAAACGCTAGAAGACCAAACGGCACTGCTACTTCCGGTTCTAAACACGAGATGGAAGGACACTGCATCACTTACAGTGAGCAAGCTCGTATCTTAACTCACGCTCTAAAAAAACATCCATCAAGGTTTTATATACACACAGTAAGTATATATGTAGTATCTAGTAACATTCATAATAACATGTAATATTTACATATTTTGATCATGCTGTAAGTATATATGTAGTATCTAGTAACACTCATAATAACATGTCATATTTACATATTTTGATCATTTTAAACATAAGGGGACGTATTAATTAATCCCAACGTTCACTTTCCCCTTCAACAACAACAACAAGATCCATATGAGTAGAAACGCTAGAAGACTAAACGGCACTGCTACTTCCGGTTCTAAACACCAGATGGAAGGACACTGCATCACTTACAGTGAGCAAACTCGTCTCTTAACTCACGCTCTAAAAAACAATCTAAAAACCCCAGTCAAGGCTTTATATACACACTGTAAGTATATATGTAGTATCTAGTAACATTCATAATAACATGTAATATTTACATATTTTGATCAGGCTGTAAGTATATATGTAGTATCTAGTAACACTCATAATAACATGTCATATTTACATATTTTGATCATTTTAAACATAAGGCGACGTATTAATTAATCCCAACGTTCACTTTCCCCTTCAACAACAACAAGATCCATTTAAGTAGAAACGCTAGAAGACCAAACGGCACTGCTACTTTCGGTTCTAAACACGAGATGGAAGGACACTGCATCACTTACAGTGAGCAAGCTCGTATCTTAACTCACGCTCTAAAAAAACATCCATCAAGGTTGTATATACACACAGTAAGTATATATGTAGTATCTAGTAACATTCATAATAACATGTAATATTTACATATTTTGATCAGGCTGTAAGTATATATGTAGTATCTAGTAACACTCATAACAACATGTCATATTTACATATTTTGATTATTTTAAACATAAGGCGACGTATTAATTAATCCCAACATTCACTTTCCCTTCAACAACAACAAAATCCATACGAGTAGAAACGCTAGAAGACCAAACGGCACTACTACTTCCGGTTCTAAACACTAGATGGAAGGACACTGCATCACTTGCAGTGAGCAAACTCGTCTCTTAACTCACGCTCTAAAAAAACCTCTAAAAACATCCATCAAGGTTTTATATACATACTGTAAGTATATATGTAGTATCTAGTAACATTCATAATAACATGTAATATTTACATATTTTGATCAGGCTGTAAGTATATATGTAGTATCTCGTAACACTCATAATAACATGTCACATTTACATATTTTGATCATTTTAAACATAAGGCGACGTATTAATTAATCCCAACGTTCACTTTCCCCTTCAACAACAACAAGATCCATACGAGTAGAAACGCTAGAAGACCAAACGGCACTGCTACTTCCGGTTCTAAACACCAGATGGAAGGACACTGCATCACTTGCAGTGAGCAAACTCGTCTATTAACTCACGCTCTAAAAAAACATCTAAAACCATCCATCACGGTTTTATATACGCACTGTAAGTATATATGTAGTATCTAGTAACACTCATAATAACATGTCATATTTACATATTTTGATCATTTTAAACATAAGGCGACGTATTAATTAATCCCAACGTTCACTTTCCAATTCAACAACAACAAGATCCATTTAAGTAGAAACGCTAGAAGACCAAACGGCACTGCTACTTCCGGTTCTAAACACGAGATGGAAGGACACTGCATCACTTACAGTGAGCAAACTCGTCTCTTAACTCACGCTCTAAAAAAACCTCTAAAAACATCCATCAAGGTTTTATATACACACTGTAAGTATATATGTAGTATCTAGTAACATTCATAATAACATGTAATATTTACATATTTTGATCAGGCTGTAAGTATAAATGTAGTATCTAGTAACACTCATAATAACATGTCATATTTACATATTTTGATCATTTTAAACATAAGGCGACGTATTAATTAATCCCAACGTTCACTTTCCCCTTCAACAACAACAAGATCCATTTAAGTAGAAACACTAGAAGACCAAACGGCACTGCTACTTCCGGTTCTAAACACAAAATATAAGGACACTGCATTACTTACAGTGAGCAAACTCGTCTCTTAACTCACGCTCTAAAAAACAATCTAAAAACCCCAGTCAAGGCTTTATATACACACTGTAAGTATATATGTAGTATCTAGTAACATTCATAATAACATGTAATATTTACATATTTTGATCAGGCTGTAAGTATATATGTAGTATCTAGTAACACTCATAACAACATGTCATATTTACATATTTTGATTATTTTAAACATAAGGCGACGTATTAATTAATCCCAACGTTCACTTTCCCCTTCAACAACAACAAGATCCATATGAGTAGAAACGCTAGAAGACCAAACGGCACTGCTACTTCCGGTTCTAAACACCAGATGGAAGGACACTGCATCAGTTGCAGTGAGCAAACTCGTCTCTTAACTCACGCTCTAAAAAACATCTAAAAACATCCATCACGGTTTTATATACACACTGTAAGTATATATGTAGTATCTAGTAACATTCATAATAACATGTAATATTTACATATTTTGATCATGCTGTACGTATATGTAGTATCTAGTAACACTCATAATAACATGTAATATTCACATATTTTGATAATTTTAAACATAAGGCGACGTATAAATTAATCCCAACGTTCACTTTCCCCTTTAACAACAAGAAGATCCATTTAAGTAAAAACGCTAGAAGACTAAACGGCACTGCTACTTCCGGTTCTAAACACCAGATGGAAGGACACTGCATGACTTGCAGTGAGCAAACTCGTCTCTTAACTCACGCTCTAAAAAAACCTCTAAAAACATCCATCAAGGTTTTATATACACACTACATATATATATATGTAGTATCTAGTAACATTCATAATAACATGTAATATTTACATATTTTGATCATGCTGTACGTATATGTAGTATCTAGTAACACTCATAATAACATGTAATATTCACATATTTTGATAATTTTAAACATAAGGCGACGTATAAATTAATCCCAACGTTCACTTTCCCCTTCAACAACAAGAAGATCCATTTAAGTAAAAACGCTAGAAGACTAAACGGCACTGCTACTTCCGGTTCTAAACACCAGATGGAAGGACACTGCATGACTTGCAGTGAGCAAACTCGTCTCTTAACTCACGCTCTAAAAAAACATCTAAAAACATCCATCAAGGTTTTATATACACACTACATATATATATGTAGTATCTAGTAACATTCATAATAACATGTAATATTTACATATTTTGATCATGCTGTAAGTATATATGTAGTATCTAGTAACACTCATAATAACATGTCATATTTACATATTTTGATCATTTTAAACATAAGGGGACGTATTAATTAATCCCAACGTTCACTTTCCCCTTCAACAACAACAACAAGATCCATATGAGTAGAAACGCTAGAAGACTAAACGGCACTGCTACTTCCGGTTCTAAACACCAGATTGAAGGACACTGCATCACTTGCAGTGAGCAAACTCGTCTCTTAACTCACGCTCTAAAAAAACATCTAAAAACATCAAGATTTTATATACACACTGTAAGTATATATGTAGTATCTAGTAACATTCATAATAACATGTAATACTTACATATTTTGATCATGCTGTACGTATACGTATATGTACTATCTAGTAACACTCATAATAACATGTGATATTCACATATTTGGATCAATTTAAACATAAGGCGACGTATTAATTAATCCCAACGTTCACGTTCCCTTCAACAACAACAAGATCCATATGAGTAGAAACGCTAGAAGACCAAACGGCACTGCTACTTCCGGTTCTAAACACCAGATGGAAGGACACTGCATCAGTTGCAGTGAGCAAACTCGTCTCTTAACTCAAGCTCTAAAAAACATCTAAAAACATCCATCACGGTTTTATATACACACTGTAAGTATATATGTAGTATCTAGTAACATTCATAATAACATGTAATATTTACATATTTTGATCAGGCTGTAAGTATATATGTAGTATCTAGTAACACTCATAACAACATGTCATATTTACATATTTTGATTATTTTAAACATAAGGCGACGTATTAATTAATCCCAACGTTCACTTTCCCCTTCAACAACAACAAGATCCATATGAGTAGAAACGCTAATAGACCAAACGGCACTGCTACTTCCGGTTCTAAACACCAGATGGAAGGACACTGCATCAGTTGCAGTGAGCAAACTCGTCTCTTAACTCAAGCTCTAAAAAACATCTAAAAACATCCATCACGGTTTTATATACACACTGTAAGTATATATGTAGTATCTAGTAACATTCATAATAACATGTAATATTTACATATTTTGATCATGCTGTACGTATACGTATATGCAGTATCTAGTAACACTCATAATAACATGTAATATTCACATATTTTGATCATTTTAAACATAAGGCGACGTATTAATTAATCCCAACATTCACTTTCCCTTCAACAACAACAAAATTCATACGAGTAGAAACCCTAGAAGACCAAACGGCACTGCTACTTCCGGTTCTAAACACAAAATAGAAGGACACTGCATCACTTACAGTGAGCAAACTCGTCTCTTAACTCACGCTCTAAAAAACTATTAAAAAAAAACCCGTCAAGGCTTTATATACACACTGTAAGTATATATGTAGTATCTAGTAACATTCATAATAACATGTACTATTTACCTATTTTGATCATTTTACGTATTAATTTCACAGACGCATCACAACGTTCGCTTTCCCTTCAACAACAACAAGACTACTAATCATGGCAGACTTGATGAGAGGCAACAAAGACCACTTTGGGACAAATGATGATCCGGAAACTTCTATTTTTGAGCCTGAATATAAGGAGGCCGATCTACAAGTTTTAGAAGCTGTGCGCTAAACAGATGCAGCTTTAGTCAAACACTAAGCATCATGTAGCAGTATTGCTAAGTGCTAAACAAGATATACAAAGATAATAAAACAATCACTTACTGTACAATGTCTGCTCTCACTGGGATAATGACTGATGGGATGTTTATATCTTCCCCTTTGCATCAACAACTCAACATAATCCTCACGTTTCGTGTCTTTCTTGCCATCTCCGGGTCTAAATTGGTTGTCAAAGTTGACCAACTTGTCAGATTATGTCCACAACCTTCTACTATCCAGGTGAGAGGCATGATTTATAATCTAGACTTAACTTTCACCAACTCGGAGGCGATGCAGCAGCTCTATATGTCAATGTAGCAGCATACTTTAGTTAGGTCTGTGATCACGGCGCCGCTAAAAGTAGTTCCTCTGTGTTAGCGCTTATAAAAACAATATTGCCAATACTTGGTTAATATTAAAAGTTTTTGGATGTCTTTTAGAGGTCTTTGTGTATTCCTATTATCTCCATTGTTAGCCACCTTGTACTTGCCATATTTTACGACTTAGAATGCATTAAAAAAAACAAAAACATATTTCTTACATAAGGATTGTGAATGATATGCAAACTCTAAAGTTCTCCTTTAAGATGTCCCCAAAGGCAGGAATATTCATGTTCTATAAACCATTTTGGAGGCCACATTTCCAGAAAGCTAAAGGACTGGGGACTTTACTATTAATCCTAGTTTTGATATTTCGGAGAATCGACGTCCAGAATCATCAAAGAATCAGGTCTATTTATTTTGTAAATGATCATCTCTATGACAACACTCTAGTTTTTAGGAATCTGCTGCAAACATGTGAGTCTCTCACAAGTTCTTAGAACTGAACTCCCGAACCACCAGTTGAATAGTCCAAGTAATGAACAGGAGAGGACCTAAGGTGGAACCTTGAGGAACACCACCAGTCGAATACTCCGAATGATGAACAGGAGAGGACCTAAGGTGGAACCTTGAGGAACACCACCAGTCGAATAGTCCAAATGATGAAAAGGAGAGGACCTAAGGTGGAACCTTGAGGAACACCACCAGTTGAATAGTCCAAATGACGAACAGGAGAGGACCTAAGGTGGAACCTTGAGGAGCACCACCAGTCGAATAGTCCAAATGATGAACAGGAGAGGACTTAAGCTGGAACCTTGAGGAACACCACCAGTCGAATAGTCCAAATGATGAACAGGTGAGGACCAAAAGTGGAACCTTGAGGAACACCACCAGTCGAATAGTCCAAATGATGAACAGGAGAGGACCTAAGGTGGAACCTTGAGGAACACCACCAGTCGAATAGCCCGAATGATGAACAGGAGAGGACCTAAGGTGGAACCTTGAGGAACACCACCAGTCAAATAGTCCGAATGATGAACAAGAGAGGACCTAAGGTGGAACCTTGAGGAACACCACCAGTTGAATAGTCCGAATGATGAACAGGAGAGGACCTAAGGTGGAACCTTGAGGAACACCACTAGTCGAATAGTCCGAATGATGAACAGGAGAGGACCTAAGGTGGAACCTTGAGGAACACCACTAGTAGAACTAAAGAAGTGCATGTTAAGTAAACAAAGTACATCAACACCGTACTGACATAAATCACATTATGGAAAAATGAGAGGACTTAAAGTGGAACCTTGAGGAACACCACCAGTTGAATAGTCCGAATGATGAACAGACGAAGACCTAAGGTGGAACCTTGAGGAACACCATCATTTGAATAATCCAAATGATGAACAAGAGAATACCTAAGGTGGAACCTTGAGGAACACCACCAGTCGAATAGCCCGAATGATGAACAGGAGAGGACCTAAGGTGGAACCTTGAGGAACACCACCAGTCGAATAGCCCAAATGATGAACAGGAGAGGACCTAAGGTGGAACCTTGAGGAACAGCGCCTGTCGAATAGTCCAAATGATGAGCAGGAGAGGACCTAAAGTGGAACCTTGAGGAACACCACCAGTTGAATAGTCCTAATGATGAACAGGTGAGGACCTAAGGTGGAACCTTGAGGAACACCACCAGTTGAATAGTCCTAATGATGAACAGGAGAGGACCTGAGGTGGAACCTTGAGGAACACTACGAGTCGAATAGTCCAAATGATGAACAGGAGAGGACCTAAAGTGGAACCTTGCGGAACACCACCAGTTGAATAGTCCAAATGATGAACAGGAGAGGACCTAAGGTTGAACCTTGAGGAACACCACTAGTAGAATTAAAGAAGTTGACTGCATGTTAAGTAAACAAAGTACATCAACACCTTACTGACATAAATCACATTATGGAAAAATGAGAGAACTTAAAGGGGAACCTTGAGGAACACCACCAGTTGAATAGTCCGAATGATGAACAGGAGAGGACCGAAGGTGGAACCTTGAGGAACACCACCAGTTGAATAGTCCAAATGATGAACAGGAGAGGACCTAAGGTGGAACCTTGAGGAACACCACCAGTCGAATAGTCAGAATGATGAACTGGAGAGGACCTAAGGTAGAACCTTGAGGAACACCACCAGTCGAATAGTCCAAATGATGAACAGGAGAGGACTTAAGGTGGAACCTTGAGGAACACCACCAGTCGAATAGTCCAAATGATGAACAGGAGAGGACCAAAGGTGGAACCTTGAGGAACACCACCAGTCGAATAGTCCAAATGATGAACAGGAGAGGACCTAAGGTGGAACCTTGAGGAACACCACCAGTCGAATAGCCCGAATGATGAACAGGAGAGGACCTAAGGTGGAACCTTGAGGAACACCACCAGTCAAATAGTCCGAATGATGAACAAGAGAGGACCAAAGGTGGAACCTTGAGGAACACCACTAGTAGAACTTAAGAAGTGCATGCTAAGTAAACAAAGTACATCAACACCGTATTGACATAAATCACATTATGGAAAAATGAGAGGACTTAAAGTGGAACCTTGAGGACCACCACCAGTCGAATAGTTCGAATGATGAACATGAGAGGACCTAAGGTGGAACCTTGAGGAACACCACCAGTCGAATAGTCCAAATGATGAACAGGAGAGGACCAAAGGTGGAACCTTGAGGAACACC